>NC_081186.1:116804837-117404837 GCF_029867415.1 Vicia villosa | reverse complement strand
TTTGTTGTCCTACAACTGAGGAGGAATAATAGGTGTGTAGCTAGTTGAAAGGATACTTGTATTGTTCAAGGAGCATTTATAAGTTCTGCACCAGTATAGTGGATGTCACACATGATGTTGGAACATCAACTTTATTATTTTTGCTAGCATCTCAGTATTCAAGTCTCAACATCACTGGATAATTCATATAGTATGAATACTAAATAGAACCACTCTATACTCTAAGAAGAATTTTGGGGTTAATTCCATACCACATAGTGGGAGTTTTGAGAAGTATACATTATGCTTATATTAAATATGCTTGGAGTTATTGAGCTAAAGGTTATAAATATTCTCCTTAGAGAAGTAAGTGTGTGCCCAAGTGCCTATGATAAGTTGAGAACATAAGCACAAGATTGGTGGATTATTGAATGGATGAAGGTATGTGTTTTTTTATGAGGATGTCAGAGAACTGGACATATTGTTATAAGATGTAGCTAGGTGTGTTTTTGCCTAGATTTGTTCGTTCCAATAAGTGAACCATCCAATAAATAACAGATTCTGGTTCAAAATTGTGTTCCCAAGTATATAAGTATGTTCCCTAGGTGTGAAGTTTCTTTATTAGCATGTGAGGTGATACATGTGAATTGTATTGTGTGTTGAATTGGTTTTAGAACAGCAGGATTACTGAGTCTATGACAGGGGGAGTTAGAAGAGTAATTGGGAGGTCATTAATTTGGTTGATAGGATGTTTTCTCAAGGTTATTTGAAGAGGCTTGGTTTGTGTGCATGAGTGGTGAAAAGGTGGCAATGTTTGACAGGATAAAGTTTAATTGATGACTATGTGTGCGTTGGTTTTAAAGATAACTCTTTTTAGAAGAAACAGTCAAAAACCGCTTTGGAAAGAGTAATTACTTTTGTGAATGTTTCCTAATAACACGTTTGACCAAAGACCAAGACCATCGTTAATTTCTATGAATTCAAATGGCTATATAATGGTGTCACAACATATCGCATATATCAATTTCCTTCAGTATGTCTTTTGTTTGTGTTCAAATAAGCTGTGTCCGGGTTTGGTATTATGATGGGTTGCTATGCCAAGTTTTGGCCAGAAAAAGAGAAACATGGGCTAGGGATGCTATTCATTTTTTTCATGAGTTCTTATGTGAGGTCACCAAAAAGTGTTCAATCATATGCATTGTCATACATATTATGGGAACTGTTGTAGTTATGATTTGTGATCTGAGTTATGAACACAATTGTGATTTGTGTTCTGAGTTACAAGAAATGACCCCCAGGGGACCTCAGTGGCAAGAACTGGTTTCCATGCTGAGGGACTTCTCCCCTATCTTTTTCCTCATGTACACCATAATATGTGTACTTCACAGAGGTAGTTGATGCAGATGTCCAACTGGATGTTATGACATCGATATTCTCTTTGTCATATTGTGGCTAAAAAGGGGGAGAGATGTCTGAATGTATTCTGAAGTCCATTACTATCAAAAGAAACAAAGGATTATTTGAAGACAGAGTGGATTGAAGATATTGTGAAGACTTGAAGGACATAGTAGATTGAAGGATTTCTGAAGTCTGCCAAAGATGTGAAAGACCTGCTCTTCTTAAGTTTGCTTAGTTTATGTTTTGCTGCAAATTATAATTATGTAGTTTTAGCCAAAATAATCCAAAGGGGGAGATTTTTTATTCTCTGAATTATGTGATTGGCATTTATGTTTGGGTAAAATGTAGTAGCAGCAATATGTAATAGGTACAAAAGCAATATGTTTTATGGAATGTTGAGACATGCTCTGTGACAACATGTCTTATGAGATGTCATATGCAGAAACTCATGACATCGCGACTGCTGAGTTGGAATATGAAGATTCCATATGTAATCAACAAATGCAGAATATTCTATGGAATATTATGCAATCATATGAGGCGCAGATTTGAAGGTCAAAAGAATCAAGTCAGAATATTGAAGATTATCTAGTTTATAATTATGGAGACAATTTAGGAAACTTATGATTAAAGACCTCTCTTTTAGCAGAAGTTTTCTGCTGATTTGTAACAACAAATAAGGTTGTGATTGAAGGCCCAAGTCCAGTTGAGAATAGGTTATAAATAGGAAGCTTTGTAACCTAGTTTAGGAAGCAAGCATTGTATTAAAACGATGTAATTATTAGGGTTTGTCAAGGCAGATCACCCAAGTTGTGGGTTGGCTGCCATGTTCTTCTCAAACCTGTAGGTTAGAGAAGTATTGTTCTCACTCGAAACTTGTAGGTAAGAGTTGAGTTATTTGTTTCTTGATCAAAGCTTTTAAGCAAGATCAAGTTGTTGGTCTTGAAGTGTGTCTTTAGTCTCTTAGATAATGTTATCACCGTCTGTAATTGAAGGGATTTGAGGAGGGCCTCATACCTAGGTGAGTCTTAGGTAAAAGTATAGCACAGGTAATATTAAGTGATTAGGTTGCAAACTGGTTGCTTGCTAAGGGTCTATGAATTGATTCTATTTAGTGAACTTGTCCCTGGCTTGGTAGCCCCCAGAGTAGGATTCTGAATCCGAATTGGGTAAATAATTCATTGTGTTACTTATTTTCTGCACTGATATATTAATTTTTTCAGTAATGGATGTCAGAACATCGAATACGACATCAGGGATTACTTTTAAAGCTTGTGCATTTATTGAACCACCCAAGATCAAAACCTGCATGTGATAACTGTGTTATCATTATGCATAAATGGTTCCAAGATTCTTATGATTGTTTAGTATACGAGTGTTTAACAAAAATTGAAGATGATCCTATTTAACCATTGCAACTTTTATAACAGACCAGATGTCATGACATCATATGTGACATCCGGGTTCTGTCATACCAGAATTTCAAAGAATACGCACTATCATAAAATTGTTAAATGATGATGAGCAGTGCACGTGCTTTTGAAAACTCTAAGTGTTGTCCTTTTTTAATTTAGTGTTAGGAGTGAATTAATGGTATTTTCATGTGTTATATTAACTACCTTTTGAGCTAAAAGTGAATATATCTTATGATTTTTAAGGGTTTTATGGTTAGAATTGAACTTTCGAGGTTCGATGTTAATTGTAGAACGACTTGCGTCACTTTGGGTGTTATTTGTGCAGATATTGAAGTTAAGAAGCAAAGACGAAGGAACACGCAAGCGGAGAAGCTCTGAAGAAGAGGAATCACAAAGATTTGAGCTAAAGCAAGTGGCGAGCCGCGCCAATCATAGGCGAGACGCGCGAGAACCCTCTGACTTGGGTTCGCACCGCGCCAGCCCGTGTCGCGCCGCGGTGACTGCGTTATAAAGGAAAAGGCTATAAATACAAGCCCTAATCCTCATAAACCATAACATTGGAAGAGAGACTTTTTGTGAGCGAAATTCAGAGAGCAATCCTAATCCAGAACAGCAAACAACATCCGACGGAGAATTCAACATCAATTGAAGACATTCCCTTGATGAAGATGAATCCATCCATGAAACCTTGTTTGTTCTTCATGTCTATGGAGAGCTAAATCCTTCTTGTTGAGTTTAAGGTAGTAGTTAACTTATGAATATACAATACCGTTGATTAATTCTTATGAACAATTGTTTGAATTTATTATCAATAAGAAACCTTGTTTTTATCTTAAATCATCGTGGAGTCTTTGATCGAAAGAAAGGATTCTAACTTTTGCCCTAGGTTACTATATTGATTCAATCTCAATTTGCAGAGGTGGAATTGTGATTGGGTTTTCATAATTATCGTTCTTTATTACTATTATCGATATTGATATTTGGAGAGATCGAATCTCATACCGGTAAAAGTTTATCTAATTTGATTTGCAGACATGGAATCATATTTGAGGATAAGTGAAGATAATAAGTCAAATGATTGTTCGAATAAGGATTAATTAATAAATTGTATAGGAATAGGTTGATGAACCTTAGAACTCAACATATTCGTTTACCATTGTTAATCATCTTTAAGCTTTTTATCAGTCAATTATTATTCTGTTAGATGCAATTTGAGAACAAACAAACAAACTCAACTATTTTTCTCACTCAAAATAAACAACTATAGAACGGCAGTAATATTAAACCAATCTCTGTGGATACGATATATACCGAAAATATTTACCCAAAAATACTTTCAACATTTAGCAGATGGAAAACTGAAAAACTAGTTTCGTTGTCTTGTCTTTGGAATGAAAAGTACGATTCCTGATGTGTTAATCTTAATGTATTTGCATATGAATATTGATAGCTGGTTCTTCGCATATGAATATTAACACACGTGATTGGGAAAGACACTGCAAGTTATCTCATTTTTAAGCTATTTGAAAGTGCACGACTCGTGACATGGGCCATCTTGCATAAAAGAGTGTGCGGGATCTGCAGAAAGAGCAAGACCAGAGAAATGTAAATATGTGCCATATCTTGCAGTTCACGTGTTTTTCATTTTGCCTTACGCAATATTCATTTCTTCATAAGGTAGCTGAAGCTCTAGAGGCCGATGTTAAAAGGTGGTCAAGTGGGAAAACATGAAACTTGAGAGCATTGCTTTCAACATTACAATATGTATGAGTGAACTTTCTAAATATATTTTTCCTTTTACTCTTTTAAGAATATAACCTCTGGTGAATACTTTAATTTAGATTGTTATTTCTTGATATATTGCATGTGGACCGGTCATGGAATGTTTCATTACTATCAATGAAACATTCCTTATAAACATCAGGAGGGAAAAACAAGAAATTTAAAATGTTTTCTATTATATTGGAGGAGTGTTCAGTTTTACCTTTAAATAATTTGAATACACATTTTGATTGAAATATTACGAAAAGACACATGAATGAATTTATAAGAATCAATATCATGTCTTTAAAGGTATTGGGAAAAAGCCACTTACTGTTACCTTGTCTTTTTTAGTTTTTCAATAGCATTTTTCAATAGATCTATTTTTGCTTGGGAATTTTTTTTGATAACACTAATTTTGCAAATCCTTAGGCCCGATGGCGGTTGGCAATCAATTCCTTTAACAGAAATAGTAACCACCCTGATGTATAGAAAGCTTATCGTAAAGTCATTCTTTATGTGCCTGCAGATGATCGTTATTATTATGGATAGCCTCATGGGTTTGGTATGTCACACCCCAAATTTGTCCTACCCTTCTCAACCCATATTCCTTAGACTTCTCATTTCATCTATATACATCCATTAGGGCATTCACATGTATCATGCATTTATCAGTTGAATAAACACCTAAAGTATGGGATCAATGGTCATTGAAGGATCTAGGTTTTCATGTGGCTTAAGGTTCCTACACTATACAAACTTGTTCAACTAAGGCTTTCATTGATCATGGATTATGGTTTTGCTCAATACTTGAGTTTGTTCACCATTTGATGTGTGGCTTCATTATTACTTGTGACACGAGTCATCCTACAAGGCTTCACTCATAAGGCTTTAAATTTAGGCATGAACTTCTTGTGGATCATGGCTTGAGACATCTTCATGGTACTTGCAATTGCCAATTGAGGAACAAGATATTAGGGTTTGGCTCATCATAGGTTCAGGGCATTTTCTATGATTAATTAGGTTGCTTGAGGAATAAGATGTTATATTGCTTGGACTATACATGTTATCTCTTTGATTCTCATGCAAGGATTTGACGTGAACATGGTGTATTGGATCATTATTGGATTTGAGGCATTTATAAGAACCTTAACTTTGGTCAAAGTCAACCTTGAAAGGTTGACTTTTTTTACCAAAGTCTCATTGAGCTTCCTTGATTGATTGGTATCTTATCTTATGATTTGTCTCATTACAAGTAACATAATTGAAGGAAATATTTCAAAATTCAAAGAAACAACAATTGACTTTTTAGATTACAAGAGGAAGTCATTACAAGAAAACGCATTCAAAGTAAAATTACAATTGACTTTTTGGGGTCAACAATTTACTTTATGGTCAATTGTTGATCGTTGACCAGAATTTGACCTTTGACCTAAAGTTTCTAGGACATATCCCACTTCACTTCAGTTTGATCTCCACCATTCCAAATTACTTCATGTCAAAAATTTACACCATGCATTATCAAAGGAAGGCGGGAATTTTAAATGCCAAGCTGAAAGAAAAAGTTTGTTTTGAATGTGTGAAGATTATCATAGAATTCTAAAAGGTTAAAAGAGGTTTTGTTACATTGTCTTCACAAAATCATCATCAGTCCATACACAATACAAATTTAAAAGAAAGAAAATACAATTTGAAAGGAAAAGTTGCTAGGATTATCTGGACTTTCATAGAATTCAAAATTTACTATATTACTTTTCATACTCCACAAAAGCTTCATAGATTGCCTAAACCTAAGGTCAAAACTTTAAGCTTCCATGGTCCAATTTTTTAGTCATCCTTCAAGCTCTCATACCAAGAGTTATTCCATAGCCTCTCCATCTTCAAAGCCTTGTCTTAATTCATCATGTCCAAACCAATTCAATTTCACAAGCATCCAAAATCTCTTCATATCCAAACATGTCATGAACCAAACAAAACGGAAATTCTGGCACTTACAATACAGATGTCTCAACACAAATCACAGTGTCAGGATAGATTGTGCAGAAAATAAATTGCAGAAAGATGAACAACATAATCAAATGTTAACCCAGTATTAGTTTAAAGCATAAACAGTCTCGATTTACAACTTATCACCTAATCATTACTTCAATGCAATTTCTACCTAAGAACCCCTAGATAAGAGAACCCCTTCTCACTTCCCATATAATCTTTGTGATAAAAACAGTTACAATCCCAACATCTATACCAAAACCAGTCGCAATCCTAGTGACAAGAAGAACCAAAAACAAATATTATAGTTACTTATAAACAATACTTGATCTTGCTTAAAAGCTCCAATCAAGAACAATACTCAACTTTATGCTTACAAGCTTCAAGAGTGAGAATAATAACTTGACAAACAGTAAAGTAACAATCAGTCTGCCTTAATGTATCATAAGATACATGAGTGACATACAACGAAAAATACAAAGAACTCGAACGTCCCTCAAAATCTAAACCCTTATTTTGCACCCACTCTTTTTTTTTTTTTGAATGCTTGCTATACTAGATTTAGCAAGTCCTTATTTATAGACTCTTCCAGTATGGGCTTAGACTCTGAAACTAGTCCAATTTTCTCCTTTTCAATTAGCTCCAAAATCTTCACATTAAATAGGAACAAATCAAATCAAATCAAATTAGATTTTCATAAAAAAAAAGTCTCAAAGATCCTTTTTTATGAAACTAAATCGAATTTGCATTGTCCCTAAAATATCCTTGATTGGATGCGCCTGTATGAGTTCCAAAATCTTCCAGAATCTCATATTTTTCAATCAAATCTTTAAGGATTAGAACTAGTCTGTATTGTCATGAAGTTCTGGTATAGAGTGTCACAACATTTGTCGAAACTCTTGACAGTAGAACCTGTCATGACAGTAGGTCAAGATGTTACATCATTTGGCTCATCATTAGTTAAGAACCATGTTTTAACAAAGTAGTGCTAACCATCAAACCATGGATCTAACAATCTTCCCTTTGGAAAATTTTAGCTAAAACAACCAAAGCTCAGTTCAGTCCTGGTGATAGGAATAAAACCACAACCGAAAAATACAAGCTATATAAAGGCATGTAAACTTTGTACAAACTGCATATATATATATATATATATATATATATATATATATCAGAGAAACACATCAGTTATTGAGAGATTTCTTCTTCAAAGCTCTCTAGAAGTCACATATTCAAACATGTGGTTTGATATCACATTAACATACAGAACCAATTCTCCCCCTTAAAAGGATAAGCCATATATGAACTACCTAAGTTCACACATCATAGGCGTAAGCAATAAAATTGTAGATGTTTTTAAATTGGCTGCATTTTATGGTAAAACATTCCTGGATGTTTAATGTCTTGGCCAATGTCATGACATGATTTATAGTGTGTTATGCAGGCTGCATATGTGTTAAGCTAATACATGTTTTGTTAGTGAATGTCATGACCGATGTCATGACATCCTTGTCTAACAACAGAAGCTGTTATTTTTTATTATTATATGTCCTGATTTCTCTCAATCTACAATTTAGGAAACATTTTATTGTATGCTGAATATTTCGTCTAGAAGATTTTGTTGATAGCACATTCTGTAACAACCTGATGACGTGTAAATTAGGTTCACTTGGTTAACCCTAATTTGATTCTTGAAAAGCCCGAGGCTCAAGAGCTGCATATAACAAGACTGCAATCCTAATTTGGAACGCAGAGAGTAAGTTTGTTAATTGTGAAGAACCGTAGTTCTGTAGCTGTGTGTTTAGTCTCTTGTACTCCAAGCAATTGTCTTTTGATGATTGTATTGGAATAGGTTGTTTATGTACTTTGTCACTCTGAGCTTTTAAGCTCGAGTGTGTGTCTCTTGATTGAAGCTTTTAAGCAGATCAAGGTGTGTTTTTGAAGTGTGTCTTCTCTCTAATTTGTTTAATGTTTGTTTGTAATCATTGCTGTGATTGAGGGGGAGTGAGTGGAGATACTCAAGTCTAGGAATAGATTGGAATTACATTGGGTAGGTCTTAAGTGAGGAGTTGTAAACGGGGGAGTTTAACTCCGAATTAATTATGCTTATATTGGATTCCCTCCCTGGCTTGGTAGCCCCCAGAGTAGGTTGTTAAACCGAACTAGGTGAATAATTTGCTGTGTTCTTTATCCTTTTTATGCGCTTCTGTTTTAATATTTTATTCAATAATTGTGGATGTCATAACATTTAGTACAACATCGCGTGCGAGTTAGTAGAATTTTCAATTGGCATCAGAGCAGGCACCCTGCCTGTTTACATCTGGGTGAGATCTAGGGACAACAAAATTCTGGTACTATGGACAAGAATGAGGAAGAACTGGCCTTGGAAAACTCCAAGACTATAAATGCGTTGTTCAAGGGAATAGACAAAAATATACTCAGACTTGTGCAGCACTGTGATTTGTCCAAAGATGTGTGGGATATTATCAAAACAACGCATGAAGTCAAAGGGATTCAGTGCCATGGATGTGAAGGCTATGGTCACATTAGAGCTGAATGCCCCACCTATCTTAAAGAGCAAAATAAAGGGCTAACTATCACTTGGTCTGATGGAGATTATGAAGGTGAGTCTAAAGAAGAAATTGCACAACACATCACAACACTAACGAGTGTTTGTGCTAGCAACCTCATACAAAGAGCTATATGTCAAGGGTGCTGAAGTGTGTAAACAATTGGAGAAGCAAAAGAAGCTCATAAAGGAATTGGAAACTGAAAAGCAAGAATATCTTGCAACCATATGTAGCAACCTGCCCTAAAAATTTAGATTTTAGAGTCGCCACCTATTCTGCCAGGGCGAATAGGAAACCCTATGAAGTTTAGAGATTTGGATAAGTTATTATAATCAGGTCAAGGGAAGGTGTTAGGCACCCTTAACCCTTTCCTAAGGTTTTGTCTAAGGTAATGGTTTATGGCTAATAAAGAAAGGTGACAGAAAGTTAAATAGGGCAAACCTTAAACCTATTGAAATTTTGGGGAAGAGGACTCACATTGTTACCAAGTGCCTACGTACCTCCTTATGGAGGATCAGAGTCTACGTAGTTTGGGGTATGTTAGTGTTTTTTAGAGGTTGTATGCATTTGAAGTTTGTATGTTGAAGTGTGTTTTAAATTGCAGTTCGCAGTTATGCAATTATCGCAGTTCGTAATTTGTGAAATGTTAATGAATTGTTACGTGGCATACAACCCTGTTTAGTATTTTAAACCTCAGTATTGTTAATCGCGTTGATCAATTAATAAAGAATTACTAATTATCGTAACCAATTTATTTGGTTAAAACCCTTAGCAAATTATACCTGTTTGAATAGATTATTTAAATTAAAGTAAAATTGAATAACTTATTATTAATCATCGCAATCGATTAATTCGATCAAAACAATTAATAAATTAACCCTAACCTAAATTAGCTAAATTAAATTAATTCTACATTAAGTTAATTATTAACCTAAATTAAATTAATTATCTAATTAACCTAATTGTCCAATTAAATCAATTATCTAAGTATTAATCCTAAATTAAATTATTAGACCTAATTAATTTAAAATTATTAACCTAATTTAAATTATTAGCTAATTACCCTAGTTAACATTACTAACTAATTATTTAAATTAATTACTAGCTAAAAAAAACTAATTTTATTAATTAAAATAAATTTTATTATTTTAATAAAAGAATTAGTTTTGAAAATAATTGATAAAAATATTTTTTAGTTAGTTAAAAAAAGAAATAATGAAAACATATAAAAGTCAAAATAAAATAAAATAAAAATTAGAAAAACCTGCGCTGTGATCCAGTGTGGCATGGCCAAGGAGGTTCATGGTGCGCCTGCATGCATAGAGGCGTTGGATCTGATCTTGATGTGATCCAAAGGCCTTGATGGGAGGGTGTATCGTGACTTTCTTCAAGCAGTGCGCATGGAATCCTGAATCTGAATATTTCAGAAAAATAATTGCAGGGGCGAAGGATCGACCCTTATCCCTTAGACGCCACTCTTCATTCTTGCCAATTGAACCCAACGCATTAGTTGTCAATTAACGCATCTAATAAAATATGTATACACTAATGGTGATTAATGAAAAAACGCGCGCGTCAATTCGAACCAACCAGTCATATTGAGACACGTGCCCTTCTTCTTCGTGGAACCAAAATTAAACTTGGGCTATACCTACAGTCAAAGTCCGTAGCAACAGACTATAGTGACGATTTTATTCGTCATGCAACACCTGCAAAATCACAAAACACTACACAAGCAATATATGATCTTTCTGATCTTTTATGAGTCTACTATTGGAATCACTGAATGTTTGCGAGTATATGATCTTTCTGATTTGCCGTGTCTTAAGGTTTCTTGATTATCTTCTGATGAGAATAATCTTTATTAATCGTATTCTACAAATGAGAACCATAACCACATATATAACTCCGTTAGGATTACTATTCAATTTTCTATATTCTTATTTGATTCCTCATCAAATTATAATATTAATTTATGCTATCTACACAATAATCTTTCCTGACATATATTCTCTTAGCCATAAACTTAATATTAAGCAAATCAGTATAAATGAGTCTAATTAAATAATGATCCAAAGACATGTAGTATTATGTTTGTATCCGAAATTCTAACATTGTAGTCACATGTAAGAAGAAGAAAAAATTGTTTCAAAACATGGTAGTTTAGAAATTATTTAAAAAAACTTAGTAGTTTGGTAAAGTAACATATTATTTTGACACCAAATTCGATACTATACCATATAAAATATCGTGTTTTTAAATTTTTTTTAAATTTTATTTATACTTCGAAATATGTGGTTGTACATAATTGATCAATACACGATTCACACGATTGGTTACAGTGTAGGATATTGATATCATTATGTGGTTGTACATAATGATTGTTGTTTTTCAAAAAAAAATATTTGTTTCAAACTAAATGTAATCCTCACTTTTTAATGTTGAAATGATTGTTATTTCTTCAATTGTATCCTGTGTATAATATTTCTAACACATTAATAAAATTAATTTAATAGTGCATTATATTATAACAATATTATTATATTTTTTAATCTATCTGCAACAATTTTAAATTACATAAACGGACAGATTATAATATTAAGGATTCATCTTCGGTGTATTAAGGATAAAACTTGTGTATATTGGTGAAAAATTTCATATTTTAATGTGTAATCATATGTGTACAATGTAGATTTTGTAGAAAGTGCAATTGTCCATGTCACGTGTGATAGAGTGGGAATAGAGAGATAGGGCATATAATGCCATTTATGTCAAAGTACTAAGGTTTCTTCAAATGTCGAAACGTGTTATATTTCAGACAGCACCCACAAAGAGTAAAGTCACTAAACTAATCAAATGAAGGAACCGTGAAGTGTTATGGCGTGCTGAGTTGGTTCCTTACATTTTTATTGGTATTCACAAAAAATTGGCTTTTGAAATTCTTGTATATCAATCAGAATATAGTAGCTGCATTGCACAAATATATGTGCGCTCTCCATTAAACTTGCTGCTATTCTCGAGAATAATGGAAGTGTGAGTGTGAGAAAAATAGTCTCATATTAGATATGAATATGGTGACTTGCATATTTAAAAGGGGGAGAAATTACTCATCTATCACCGTAAAGAAATGATATGTTTCTCACAAAGATGTGTTACTCAAACAAAATATTCTAAAAATAATAATGCTCTTCGATCGACCCTCCCTGATATTGCGCTAACAGCTGTTACCTTTTCTTTGATTTTCTTGTCTTGAACTTCATACACACTTTTTATTTTGTCTTTCGTGTTTTCTCGCCCACTATTGCCTTTTTGTATTTGTGCATAATTGACATATCAATGGAGATTTTGTGATGATCAATGGAGATTTTGTGATGATGAATAAAAAAAAAAAAAACTCTTTGAACTCTATTAATATAATTAACTTATGTTTGATTTTGTTGAGAAGAAAATAAATTTTGAGTGAATTGATTTTATAAAATTAATTTGTATTAAAATTAAAATGAATGCAAAGTGATTTATGATAAATAAAATAAAAGGAGTAATTTTTTTATTATTCTAATAAAAAAATTAATGGATAAAATATATTGATTTTTATTGATTCATTCAAGTATCGTCTATAAAAAGAATCAAGAAAATAAAATGCAGTGGATTAAAATAAAGTAGTTTAAGAATTCTATTTTGTTGTTTGGATATTTTATAATAGAATAAAGCAATGTTTTTGTTCTATCCAGATTGGAAAGGAATAAAAATAAAACAAAATGATTAATAAATAATATTTTTAGCATTTAAATTTTTTTAGCATCATTGAAGCTTTATTAATGAGCAATTGATTCCAAAAAAAAATTAGAAAAAAGAAACCAACATTTATTAAAAAAATGAGGAACTTGTGGAACTACAGTACATAGAGAAAACTAAACAGAAGAAACCCCTCAGACCGTCATCAAATTAGATGACATATGAAAAAGACTTAGGTCTGGGGCAAGAGAATCTAAAACTAAGGAAAGTAAAAAAAGACACCCAACAAATGCTACTACTAAGAGAAGAAAAGCGACATTGAAGTTAACTGATTGCTACTACTAAGAATAATATTTCATCCTTATTCATAGGGCTAAAGCCTAAATAGGGCAAGCAAAATGAATATCTAGTGCATGCATGAACATCCATATGGCGAATTAACGAAGAAAAACAATTTGAACCAAAAAGATATTCAAAGAGATGCAAACTCTAACATCCCTATGTTGTTACATATACAAATTCAATTATCATTTTAGTGAGTTTTATTATTTATTCAACAATTTGTCTTATGTATAAAGTGATATTTTAATCAGTATATATATCATCATTATTTATTTATTTATATTATGAATAATTATTTTTATAAATTAGTAGTATTGATATTAATCTTAATTACCTGTGTGATCGTTGTGTTATGGTAATTTTATACATAATTGTTGAATTTAATTATTTACATTAAGTGTCAATATTATATTTATTATTTTAATATTTTAATAATTTTAAAATGTGATAGCTAGTATTTTAATGAATTTTTTTATAAATTATATTTTAGTTATGTGAATAAAATAAATTAGTGATTGTGTATGTAATTTAATCGGACTAAGTTTTATGAATGAAGAGGAGAGTTAGAAAATAAATAGGTCAAGCCCATGAGTGAATTAATTAGCAAACAAATAAAAAGAAAAAAAATAAACCTACTTTCTATCAAACTCATTTAATGCGCTAAAATAAACAGATGATTCAACAACTCATTCGTCAATTACAAAAGTGTTTAAAAAAGGAAATTTCTATTCTAAAATAAAATTAACTATAGAAAAAGTTTCTCTTTTCATTCCAAATTTCAGTATGTTATTTCTATCAATTAATTAGTTAAATTTTTGTTTTCATTTTATTTTTATATCATTAAAAAAATAGTCTTTCTTTTTCGATTAATATTGTTGTTCTGTTCGTATCTTCATCTTTGTTAGTTTGATTTTTGTGAAACCAATGGCAAAACATCCGAATGAATATAGGTGATACTTTCCTCTAGTAAAGTTTTTATTTTAGGGTAAATTTCTTTTACCTAATTTTGAATTTTTTTTTTTTTTGAAAATTTTGGTATCCGGTCTTGCGACCGACTAATCCAAGAGGGACCAATCCCACCCGTTTAAAGCCAGAACAAAGTTTTGTATGAACTGACCCACGTAAGGATTGATAATTATCAAAAACAAAGTGATTGAAAGATGAAGATTTAAGAGAGTGAATGAACTCGAGTAATACGGGAAACCATGAAAAAGATAAGACACTACTCGCGTAGCCATTAAATATTGTTTAGAATTTAAATCCACAAGGTAAGGGTTCTTCCTCGTACAATTTAATTAGGTTTTGAATTGAGAATCGATAAAATAGTTATATAGTGCTTGAATATTTTAAAAGAGAAAACCTATTTTTATAATAATATATTAAAAAATATATAATACATGATTTATTTTATTAATAAGTAAAATATATTGTGTTATAGATTTTCTAACTGTTTGAACATGTGTATACAGATATATGTGTAAGATTCTGTTATATAAAATAATTGATGAAATTTGATAAAAAAAATTGTGAATACTTTTTCAAGTTGTTAGAGCATTGAAAATTAAATTAAAAAAACTTCCATTTAAATATTAAATATATGTTTTATCATTTTAATTTCTATCTTTGTGACCGTTGCTAAAAAAATTAGTATAAATCTATAAAAAATGGGAAAGTGAAATATATAAAAAATATATGATGTGTTATTCTATGGAATGTTAAAGAATTTTCTCCATTAATTTTTTTCTTGCAAATAATCCCTAATGTTAAATTTTTTGTTTTAGTCCTTAAATTCTAATTTAGTAGGAAAATTTGCAAATCTCCTTTAGATTTTCTTTCGAATTTTTTCACGGATTTAAAATCTGTAAGTTTCATGAAAATTTTCTTGTGGATTTTTACTTTAAGGACTAAAACGCAAATGATTTTAACATTTAGGAACTACTTTAAAAAAAAAACAGATTAGGGACTAAAAACAAAAACACGTTAACTTACAGAAATTAATAGACTATTTAAGCCTTCATATTTAATAGGTTTAAATATTTCAAACTATATATATAATAATACATTTCAAATTACAAGAATAACTCTAAACTATGTATAGGTCAACTATCACCCCCAGGCCACCCAAGTCGTTCCCATGACAAATAGATGGCCATAACACATGTTTGGGTCGAACACAATCGCAAGAGACATAAATCACCTCAATTCGCTACTCTTTTGTGTCCATAAGTCATTCTCAACAAAGCTTATGTTAGACTAACCTAAAAAGCTTTCTAATATCAAAATCACCATAAAAATCAAATAATTTTATTTTAAAAAAAAAAAACTTTACTGGTTTCAATAAAATTATACTAACCTCTCTTAAGATTTGTTCAAATGGCAGCGATACCCCTTTTGTTTTAAAATATGCACTAGCATCGGTTAAGTTTATATGTGCTTATATGTACCAACAAAAGTTTTGTGACAGCTAAAAAACCATAAGTAATTGTCATTTATATATACGGTTTTTGGGCTTTTCACCAAAAACTTTCGTTGGTATATGTAAATTTAGATAAGTTTAGTGCTTATTTTAAACCTAGAGAAATATTAGTGTTATTTTAATAGACCTCATAGAAGAAGATTCTAATTTTCCCATATTTACATGTCTAAATGTCAATGAATTCGTCTAAACAAATATTGAAGGACCAAAATTACTCACAGTTCAAACTAGAAGTCTAGAAGTATAATAAAGCTTCACAATCATCACATTGCTTTCTAAGAGTCCAAATAATTCTTCATTAGATCCCAACACATCTTTAAGATACACTTATTATAATGTTTGTTACAAACAAGAGACTTACACGTTTGATCAAAGCATGGATCACAGAAATCTAGCTGTGTAAATTTAACAGAAATTTAACAGAAATCTAGCTGTGTAAATTTTCAACAAACGATAATGTTTTATTTTAATGAAATTTATAAGAGGACTCTGCATTCTATACTATGAGAAAAAAATTTATGCTTACGCAGTGGAAGTGTTTACTCTATACAATATTGATGAGACACTTTGCCTTACCCTTATTTTCATTTGCGTTTTTAGATGGATTAATTAATCCTCAAGTTTGGAGAAATTCGTTTTGTTCTTGTATCTGGAAGTCCAATGAACAACTCAGTCTCCACATCTGAAATTGGACTACTTTGATCTGCATAAGCTTCAATCTCAACTATAGTTTCTCTATCATCCTTTTTTGCTCTTTGTGATGAAAAACTACCATACTACACACAAATATGAATTTTCATTATAGCATAATAATTTCTGTAGCACCGACACCTCTAAAAAATACGTGTCTGTGTCCATATCCGAAACCGACATGAGATCAATACTTATGATTACGTTCAATTTACTTATGTGAATGTGTCAGTGTCGTATCTGCTTTTTGTGTCTGTGTGCGTACTTCAAAGATGATTACTAAAAGATTTATAAAACTAAGGGAGGATGTTTCATGTTTGATATCAAATATTGAAGTTTCAGCTATTAGGTAGGACTAGAATGAATTTCAAAGTAGAAAGAGAACTCACCTTCTCAGAGAGTCTGGTATTTTCAGCAACTAGGGTTTTTTCCTGAATTGTATTCAAAATAATTTTGTCAGAATATTTTTGAGGTAGATCATGTAATGCTAGCTGGGAGTTTTTTTTTTCTATATACATAATATTATAACAGCTTACCTTTTCTTTTAGCTGATCAATTTGTTCCCTGAAAACCTCAGCCTGAAAAATAAAAAGTTCATAAGTAAAATTATTTCTTTAAACTTTTATATTTTATCAATTTTTTTACCAATCTAACCTTTTTAACTCGAATTTTGGTTATACTCCTCTCCAACTGTTGCTCTATCCTTTGTAGTTCATCAAGGGAACAAGTCCCTACACCTTCTCCCAAGAGTTTTCTGCAAACGCGGCATATTTTCGTCTTAGACATTGAATATTGTAAAAATATTTGTCATTATGAATATAAATTCAAGATGTTTAACCGTTTTGAAGTCTCGAGAAGATCAATCTTTTTCATCATGTTTTCTACTTCTTCCTTCAAACGCTGTAATATATATGACAATTTCATTCAAACTTTAAGTCTCTAATTAAGTTGAAATTGAGAGTCTTGAAAAATGAATAGGAAGACAGTATATGTAATTATATTAACCTGAATATTTTCAGCAGATTCAGATGTTGTTGGAGTATTATGAATCCTTGTATGACTGCGGTATCGTTCTATTGTTTCTAAAATGCTGTAACAATAAAGCCAATGTTACCGATTAATACAAGGTGTAAGCTCTATTAGTAATTTTTTTTCTATAAGTTACCAAAAACTTGATTATAGTGCATAAGAAATTAAAGAAAGGGAATGAGTGAGAAAATGAGAAAACTCAGAAGAATAAATGTGAGAAAATGAAATATCAATAGGATATGTAAAAAGAAGAGAAAATTGAAAAGTAAAAGTCTCACTCATTCCCTTTCTTTAATTTCTTATGCACTATAAATAAGCAATATACTCTTGAAATTGATTAGGCAAATGACAATTTCTTCATTTTACTCTCATTCATAATAACATATATAATATATATGTTAGAAAAGATGTTTTGAATTTGATTATGCACTAAAATGCATTTTACTCTTCATTTTACTTTCATTATTACTTTGTGAATACTTATCCACTTCATGAGTTGGGCTTACAAAGCATTAATAGGGCTCAAGATATCAAGTACTATAACACAACTAACTCAATTAACTTGTTAGTTAGTCGCATTTTAGGTTCAATTAATGAAGTGAATTAGTAATCAAAATGTGAATATGTTAGGTTCAATTCATGAATGTAGTTATGGGACGTAGAGATATATGCAGAGATATTATTCCCGGCCGCGACGGCCGCTATAGCGACGCCCTGGAGCGGCACGACTCCCACCCACGCAAGATGCAGGGTGCGGTGGCGGAGATGACAAAGCGCCCACTACAACCGAGTTCTCGGGAGTGCGGCTCAGATCCATTCTTTTTTTTTTTAATTTTTTTTTGGGAAAAATTATCGAATTATCCCTCATTTATAAACTTTTAAAACCAGAAACTTTTATTTCTTTCTCTTCATTTTTTCTGCATGCTTTCTTGTGTGCCCTAACACAACTCCAGCCGCTACTCTTTGCCAAATGTTCCTTCTTCTACTTCTTGCGCGCTTTCTTCCCAGTCCCTCCATTCTGCCGCCGTCCTCAGCCCTCAACCAAGGTAATCTTCTATCTTTTTCTTCTACAGTTTTCCCAGTCCCTCCGTTCTGACAGTTCTAAACTATTCTTCTTTCTTTCAACTTCTTTACTATTTTATTAAGTTTCTACTTCTTTGTAAAATAACATGGTTGAGTTCCTTCGTTTTTTTCGATTCTAGAACAATATGGTAGCATCATGTTCAACACCGAATTCTACGTCGGTTGCTTCATGTGCTCCAACGTTAAAACCTACAAATAGTAAGGATATAGGATGGAAATATAATCATTTGAAGGATTTGAATATCAGGAAGAATGTGACATGTGATTTTTGTAATATAACAAGCAGTGGGGGAATAAGTAGAGCAAAAAGGTATCAAGTAGGAATTCAAGGTGATGTACTTCCTTGCTTGAAAACACCTGAGGATGTTAAAGCTATATTACGTGCTGACATGGTTGAGAAAGCGAGAATTAAGAGAGGAATACACGAGATTTCGGTGCAAATAGATGCGGATGATATCATTGATATTGAGGAAATACGAAGAATTCGAATTGAAAAGAGGCTTGCGGATGATATCATTGATATTAAAAAATTCAAACCATTGAGAAAAATGGAACTTGGTTACTCACTAATCTACCAGAGGGAGCCAAGAGTATAGGAGTCAAATGGGTTTATAAGACTAAATTGAATCAATATGGAGAAGTTGAAAAGTACAAAGTTCGGCTAGTTGCAAAAGGATATGCACAGGAACATGGAATTGATTATGAGGAGGTATATGCACCAGTCGCTCGGATGGATACCGTGAGGATGATTTTAGCATTGGCAGCTCAGAAAAGTTGGATAATCTATCAGCTATATGTAAAGTCAGCTTTCCTGCAAGGAGAACTCTCCGAAGAAGTGTACGTGGACCAGCCAAGAGGGTATGAAATCAAGGGTGCAGAAAGAAAAGTGTACAAGCTTCATAAAGCGTTGTATGGATTAAAGCAGGCACCACATGCATGCTTCAGTAGGATAGATACTTACTTTTGGAAGATGGGATTTGTAAAGGATGTTAGCGAGCAAACACTCTTCACAAAATTCAACACACAAGGTAAATGCCTAATTATTAGCTTGTACATTGATGATTTGATCTACACTGGAAATGATCAAACTATGATGAACGAGTTTAAAGAATTCATGATGAAAGAGTTCGAAATGACTGACTTGGGAAGAATGAAATACTTCCTTAGAATTGAGGTGTTGCAGCTTAATAATGGGATTTTTATTTGTCAAAGAAAGTATGTGAAAGAGTTGCTAACAAAATTCAGAATGGAGGAAAGCAACTCTGTCTTAAATCCTATTGTCCCAGGGTCTAAAATTCACAAAGATGAAGAAGGTGTGAAGGTAAATATCACACTCTATAAGCAGCTTGTGGGAAGCATGATGTACGTGACAGCCACTCGGCCAGATGTAATGTATGTTGTTAGTCTGATTAGCAGATACATGTCTATGCCAACTGAACTTCACTTTGCAGCGGCCAAAAGAATTTTAAGGTATTTGCAAGGGACCACTGAATATGGGCTCTTTTACAGGAGAGGGGGAAACAAAGAGCTAGTTGGATTCATTGGCAATGATTACGCTGGATATGTGGAGGATAGGAAAAGTACATCAGGGTATACCTTCATTCTCAGTGATGCAGTAGTGGCATGGTCCTCCAAGAAACAACCAATTGTTACTCTAAGTACAACTGAATCAGAATTTGTGGCGGCAGCAGCTTGCTCTTGTGAATTAATATGGATGAAAAGAGTGTTAGGAAAAATTGGCTACGAAGGAAGCAGCAACCCTGTTATTTTCTGTGATAACAACTCAACAATCAAGCTATCAAAAAATCCGATAATGCACGGCAAAAGCAAACACATCCATGTAAGGTTCCACTTCCTACGTGAGCTGGTGAATGAAGGAGCTGTTCAGTTAAGGTTTTGTAGCACGCAGCACCAGGTTGCAGATATATTTACCAAGCCACTCGGCACAAGAACCTTCCAGGGACTCAGAAAGAAGCTAGGAGTATGTGATGCACCAAAGTTAAACTGAATTGGACAATTCAGTTTAGGAGGAGATGTTAAGATTAGTATTTAGATATTTATTTAAATAAAATTAGGTATTGGAGAATATTAGTATGTGTCAGCTTATGGTTAGCTATTTTATTGCTTCAGTCAAAATCAGTTCCTAGATTTTAGGAAGGAATAAACTGCTCTACATGTAATGGGCTGTTAGGGAGATCGTGTGATATTGTGTAAGCCTATTTATTGGCCTTTTCTTATTCAATAAAGTAAGTTTTCCAGCATTTGATTCTAACAAATTCATCAATTAGTTTAATGTTGGGAAAGGGATATAGGTCTTTAGGGCACGCCGAGTTGAGAGGTGAAATCTACACATATTTTCCATTTGAACAAGGGTTTCTTTACCATTACCAAATTGGCCAAGTGGGTTGAGTATTTAATCTTGCCGATGAATCACGTTTCTTTCAATTTCTTTAACTCTTGGTCGATCGTTATTCTATTTTTCACACCTATCTTTCTCTTCTTCAAAATGATTAGATTTCTCCATTTATGATTATTCTTTATGATTATTCTATACTATTTTGGACTTTTATATTTCCTTTTGTTATTATAGTCATGAGTAGCTAGTCCCTCCAATGATAGGGGTGGGTCATTGTTTTTGATTGAGTTTAAATTTTTTTAATTGACATTTGTAATGACTGATATTTTATTCCTACATGATTTATTTCTTTTTGTGCTTAATGCTTTGCTCTTTTTGACAAATTGAGAATTGGTTTATGATTATCTGTCAGGAAGGATAGTCAATAGTAACACGTGATTGAATTATTTTAAATTAGATATCACCTAGAACTAGGGATACCATATATAAACTCCTTTGTTATTGATAATTAAATGATTGGATTCATCTACAATTGACCATAGTCATTAGAATTGATTTGAATAGCCAAAGCCTTATTCACTAAGGACTAATTAGGAATAAATACTCTTAATTGGAGGAATAAAAATGTTTTACAAGGTAAATTTAGGAAACCAAATGAGTTCATGTTCAAAATCTCATTCATAGTATGCTCTTTAATATAATAATAATTATTATTATTATTTTTATTATTATTATTATTATTATTTCTACTCTGTTAAATTTGTCTTAATTTTATCTTTTGCAACCAAGCAAATTTTAAAACCCCCAAATACATTTTTATTTATTTGAATTAAAATACAAACTCTAAAATATAATGCAGTCCTCGAGATCAATATTCGGGTAACTACTAGAATTACTACTTTGGAAGATTGGTACACTTGTTAATTTACAGATCTAGTTTTTGGCAACGTTTTCGGGAACTACCAAAGATTATCGAGTTTACAGTTTTATTTTAGTTGAATTTTTTTTTGCTTTGTGACTAAATTTTTTATATTATTGTTGTTTTAACTAACCTGTTTCTAATATTTGTATGCGAGATTGTAGAAAATCAAGAGAACCTTCACGCTCAACTCAGGAAAGCTCGATTGTAGAAACTGGAAGAGTAAGAGTAGATAAATTCTCACCAATAAAATACAGAATCAGAAAAGGAAGTAGAACAAATTATGGCTGAAGATCCACCAGCACCTGAAAGACTACTCGAAGACTATGGAAGAACAAATGCACAGGGAGGTAGATTGACGATAGTAAACCAACCAGTGAATGTTCTGAATTTTTAGTCACACCTAACAATCATCCGTCAACTTGAGAAGAGGCCTTTCAAAAAAAAAAAAAAAAACAACGAAGATGCAAATAAACATCTACGAAGGTTTTTGCCAATGAGTACAACTCTGAAGATAGAATGGCATACAAAAGAAAGCAAGAAACTAAGAATGTTCCCTTTCACTCTCACAAAGGATGTTGAAGAATGTCTTTACTCACTATCAACAGATAGCATCACAACTTCAGTTTTCCTCAGAAAATGATACGAAATCCTTAATTACAAACCGAGGAAGGTGAATCATTGGGTGATGCATATAAGATTCATGAAGCTCTTGGTTGCATATCCTACAAACAATTTAGATCAAAACAGACAAATAAAAATGTTTGATAATGATTGATACAGCTGTTGGTGGCTCATCAAATTTTATAATAGCCATTGGTATCTAGAAGATTATTGAGGCCATCATTGCAAATAAACATCTCGAGTTGTATGATATATGCACAAGCAAATCAGAAGGGTTTATTAATTTGAAACTAGCAACTCACTGCACAAAGTTATAAGTTCAGGTTGTGGTTAAAGTTGAAAGGAGACTAAAGGCACTAAATGTAGGTACTCTGCAGGTAGCTCAAGTTCAACAGGCTCAAGAAGTTAGTTGTAAATTTTGTGGAGGTCCTCATTCAGCCATGTACTCTGTAGCACATCTTCAAAAAATTGAAGAAGTAAATTACCTCAAGCAGGACAATCCGTATTCCATCACTCATAATCCAGGGTGGAAAAATTAATCAAACTTTTCTTGGAAGGATAGATCATCAAGGGAGCATTTAGAATCAATGTCCAGTGCAATATCAAAACCATCAACAATTTTAACTGCAACAACTAGTCCCTAATAAAGCAGATTAGGAGATAGAATTTAAAAAGGCTACTGCTCATATTGACCGATTTCAAGAAGAGACCGTGAATAATCTATGGAAGACTACAACAACTATAAAAAATCTAGAGGTTTAAGTGGTACATTTAGCTAAACGACTTTCATTACAAGTTCAAAATAATCTCCCAAGCAACACCATCAATAATCCAAGAAATCATGAGAGTGTCAATGTTGTTGCTCCCATGGCTCAAAAAGTAAAACTTCCAAAGCCAAACATCATATTTCCTTATCCGTAGAGATTAAAAGGGGAGTGATTCAAAAAGAACTATAGGTTAAGCATAAAAGAGTACTTTGAGCACCACATTCACAAATTCCATAGATTTTTTCAATGTTGTTGAAGATGAAGAAGATAAGGAAACAAATGATGATAAATTTATAGAGGTAGATCTAGAAGTGAAGGAGAACAAGAAAGAACTAGAAAAAGTTATGTTCCTCAAGAAGCCAACTGAAGAGAAAAATAAGAATAATACCAAACCAATGATTAGGCTACCTTATCCTTAAAGGATGAAGAAGAAGGATTAAAACGAGAAATTTTTTGAGAAATTTTTAGAAATGTTGAGAAAGTAAGAGATTAATATTCCTTTCTTTGAAGCACTCGAGCAAAAGGTCATGTACTAACAATTCATTAATGTTATAATTTCAAAAAAGAGAATATTGGGAGATGAGTGAGAAATCATAACTGAGAAGTGTAGTGTAATATCACAAGGTAGGAGAATCCCCATCAAACAAAAATATCTTGGATCTGTCAGAATTCCCTGCACTATAGAAGAGATAACTTTCAAGAAGGTTTTAATTGATTCAGGGGCTAGTTGAGTCTGACGCCATTGTCAATCTATAAAAAACATGGTATTTGAAAAGTTAGTGATATAAGGATGATGTAAATAGATCACTCTACAGAGCATCCATATTGGATAGTGGGAGATGTGCTGGTTAAAATATAAAAAAATAGCTTTCCGGTTGATTTTGTGATCGTGTACATGCAATATCGATTCCGAAAAAGGTACACTCCCTTTAAGAGTTTATGATGAAGAAATAACATTGAATGTGTTTGAAAATATGAAGCAAGAGGAAGAATAAGATACTCGCTATCAAGTAGGCATACTCAAAACATGTGTGAAAAGCCAAATTCAAAGACTACCACCAGAAAAAGTCTCATGAGTAACATCTTAAATGGTGTCATCTCCACCAGCACCTCCAAGTAGAAAGACTAAAAAATCCATTCTAAAAGCCAAGAGAAAAAAAGAAAAAGTAACATCAAAGTAATTCTATGGAAATATGGAGTAACTTGCTACACAAAGTGATCTCTGTCTTTAAAAAAGATGATTTATTCCTCTTGAAAAAGAAAAGTAACAAGGTTTGAAAGATGAAATATCCACCCTAAGTTGAACGATGAGGCTTCAAGCTAATGACGTTAAACGAGCGCTACTTGGGAGGCAATCCAAATGAGGTATTTTTACCTTAAATTTATTTTAGATTATTTTATATTTTTTCAATTTTAAGTTCAGTTCTTTATTTTGTTTCATTTTTGTTGCTTTATTTTATATTTCTTTAGTTTTAGCTGGTTATCTATTAGTTTATAGTATAACAATGGTTGTCTAATAATCAACTAACATGATTATTTTTAATCCTCATGGATGTCAACTCACAAAATAATCTTTATGTACTCCCGAATGTTCTAATATGGTATAATTATGTTGTATTGAGATTAAAGCAGGTTTACCGTAACTGAAAGTGACGCTGCATCATACAAGATGCATTATGTAGGTTACTCATTTCTAACCAACTTAGTGAGCGATAGATAAAGTCAAACACATTTACTACGACAAAATAGACTTTTTAGTAACACCATATTACAACGACCTTCCTGTTAACCGTGGTAATAACTCTTGTTTTGACACTAGCTTTTTGGTATTTACTAAAAGACATTTCACTACGGTCATAATTAACAATCGTAGTGAAATATTCCTGGAGTGAAAAGGGTTCAAATTCCAACACCAACAATTTTCCATTTATCATGACAAAATGGGCTTGACTTTATAATATGCAATCATTTCATTGTGTTTCATATAATCAACCATTGTGAAAGGTGTTACATATTTATATAAAAGAAAAATTATTTGTCAGTTTAGTACATAACAGTCGTCTCTTTGAAAACAAAATCCTAACATCTTTGTCACTCATCCCTCTCATATGGAAACCCCAAACTTATACAGCAAAATCATCTTCTTTGAAAGGTTATTTTTGTAGCATCAAATCTTAGGAAATGGCTTACAAGTTCGTCTTCACAATAGTTTATGTTTCAAAATCTGTTTATGTATTATTGTTTACGTTTTAATTGCTTGTTTCATAATGTTTGAACTTTCTTCTTATTTTGACTTGTAGGTGGGGATGGTGAATGAAAAAAATTAACGAGGATGAAGCTAAAGTGAGCGCTAAAAACTTGTGTGAAAGCCCTAGAATGACATCCATTCAAAATTAACACAAGATTGCAGCTCTCAATTCAGCTTCATTATAGTTGTTGATATGTTGTGTTGTTATTAATAAAAGTTGTATGTTGTATGTAGTTTATGTTATGTTTTGATAAGAGTTGTTTGTTGTATCTTGTATGTTGTTTAAGGTTTGTTGTTGATGAAAGTTGTTGTTAATGTTTGTTTAAAAGATGAGTTTATTATATCTTATGTGTTTTGAGTGTTTTTCCAATCCCTTATAGAATATATAACTTTTTATATTGCATTAGAAAATTATAATGTT
Organism: Vicia villosa; assembly: GCF_029867415.1. Taxonomy (NCBI): domain Eukaryota; kingdom Viridiplantae; phylum Streptophyta; class Magnoliopsida; order Fabales; family Fabaceae; genus Vicia; species Vicia villosa. The sequence goes on along the minus strand of NC_081186.1, from coordinate 117,379,035 downwards.
ATAGATAAAAATATATTAGAAAATAAGTTACACGTTCAATTCTAAACAATAATTCTTCAGTCCATTATCTACATTTCGCTCTTTAATCATTAGAACTTGGCTTAATAAACTCAATGTATATAACAACAGTGTTTAAAACATCTGTTTTAAATGTTATGCATTAAACAATATCACAACGGTTGTTTGAAGTAACCATTGTGATAGGTAGCGCGCTTCATAGCTTATAACCACGGCCGCACGACGTGGTAGAAAGCATCATACAACTACCATTTACCCTATAATGGTTGGTCAGATATGGTGGTATCTCTTTTCCAACCGTTGTGAAATGACATTTACGTAGTAGTGTTTGTTTCATCATGAGAGAGCATTCCGGTATGTATTCATTATTCAGAACTTACGTATATTTTTAGTGGATTTGATTTTCATTGTTTACACACTGAGGTGAGTTGTATCTTTTTTTAGCCCATAGCCTTTCATGCTAACATTTATATTTTTATCCATTGCATAATCCTATTGAGCCTTCTTCTCTCGTTTGTTTTTAACCCAAAGTGTAACACTTGACCTAAACACTTTGCAACCCTACTTGGAGTAGAAGAATTACGTCTCAAAGATGTGTCTAATTTAAGTTTGGGGTTGATGTTAGAATAAAAACCAATAAGTTTGGAGTGTCAATTAGATATTGAAATAACCAAATGAATATGAGTACAAATCTGAAAAGAAAATGAAGGGAGTTGAAAAACAATAAAAACTTGAAAAAAAAATAGCAGGTGACTTAAAAAAAAGTTGAAAAAATCAACTAAAAAGAAAAGAAAAATAAATAACGTTGAACTTAAAAGGTTAGAAAAATTCAACGAAACCAAAGAGAACTCAGTTGAGAGAAAAATACCACAATAGTTTTTAATTAGATATTGTCAATGAGAATAATACTGCTTACTCCAAGTTTTAACTTACTGTCCAAATATAGCATAACATAGCCATAGTCTCATTAATAACTTGAAGACCTCAAAAAGTGTGTGTATCATTACATCTTGTTATATGATTGAAATTTGTTCAAGCCTTTGATATATTGTTGCATACTATACATATTAAGCAAATAAACACATAAATACATGAGAGATTTAGTTAGAATGTGTATGTAGATGACATGTGAAGCACTATCATCAAGTGAAAATGTGGAAGACTAGTCAACCTCAATAAACTTGTGAAACTCAAGGTAATAACACATTTAACCTTAGTAAAAGAAGACCACAAAGGAACCATGAGGTATAACACTTTTAACTCTTGAATTTATATGAGTTGGTATGCTAAAACCTTTTTTTTCCAAAAAGATGATGTAGGACAAGAAACAACCTAAGTTTGGGGTTGTGATTAGTCACAATTTTACTATGTTTTATCATTGTTTTAGCAGTAGATTTGATGTTCTGTCAGTGCCTGCATATAGAATTTAAATGATTTTATAGACTTTATTTATGGTATGAGGATTTCAATGTTTAAGAATGTTCCATGTGTCATATGATCTGTTGGGAAAGGATTAACGTGTTTTATAGGTAGGAGGAAGTCAAAGAAATTGTTGAAAAACAAACGCGACGAATTTTAGGAAGGATTCACATAGTTTATTTTTAGCACGTTTTACATCATGACGTACTTGTGGTATTTTGGTCATATCTAGAGCATCGTAACTCAAATTTACGTGAAACCATTGTCAAATGAAAGCTAACATCAAGGGCTACAACTTCTATGAAAAAATCAAAGGCTACTTTGATATTTTTCTCCTCTACTCATACCTGTATGAACCAGAGCAGTTTTTCCTAAACGTGTATGAACATCGAGATCTGTCTAAACAGACAAAAATTTGTATTTAAAAGAAGGAAACCTAATTTTCTTGATTTCTTTTGAAGTTGAATGGAAAATTATCATCTTGGAGCAAGTTAAACACAATAGGAACAACGGGAAGCACCAAATTCAAAGGATTCCTTTTTTGGATATTATAGTTATAGTTAGCTAATCCCTCCAATGCTAGGGATGTGTCACTATTCTTGATTGAGTTTGAATTTCTTAATTGACATTTGTAATGACTGATATTTTATTCCTACATAATTTATTTCTTTTTGTGCTTAATGCTTTTCTCTTTCTGACAAATTGAGAATTGGTTTACGATTACATGTTAGGTAGGAATTTCAATAATAACACTTGATTGAAATATTTTATATTAGATATCACTTATAACTAGGGATATCATATAGAAACTGCTTTGTTCTTGGTAATTAAATGCTTCGATTCATCTAAAATTGACTATGGGCATAAGAAATGATTTGAATAGCCATAAGTTTATTCACTAAGGACTTAGTAAGAAATACTCTTAAGAACGAATAATTCGTAGGAATAGAGTAAGTTATTACAAGGTCAATTTAGGAGATCAAACAAGTTCAAGTTGAAACTCTCATTCCTAAAATTATTATTATTATTATTATTATTATTATTATTATTATTATTATTATTATTATTATTATTATTATTATTATTATTTACTCCAAGTGTAAGTTATTAACACTTACTCCAAATTTGGACCATTAATTATTTTCAATCTAATGGTTAAAAATAATAAGTAATTAAATGTGAAGAGAGAAAATTATTACATATTATTTTTAACCATTAGATTGAGAAGAATCAATGGTCTAGATTTGGAGTAAGTGTTAATAACTTACTCTTGGAGTAAGAATATCTCTCCTCATTATTATTATTATTATTATTATTTACTTTAATAAATTTGCCTTAGTTTTATCTTTTTCCGTCAAACAAATTACAAACCCCCAAATACCTTTTTGTTCAACTGAATTAAAATACAAACTCTAAAATATAATGAAGTCCTCAAGATCAATACTCTGATAACTACCAGTATTACTACTTTGACAGATTAGTATACTTGCTAATTTACTGATTATAAGCACTATTAGCACCAAAATGGTTATCCTAGTATTTAATGAATCACTCAAATGGTTATCATTGGTACATAAATCTCCCAAGGTTCTCTAATATCTATTACCACAATCTTTTTAAAAAGTTAGTAGATCTTTTCTTAGTGAGCAAGCATTGCAATTTTCCGATCATGAGCTAGTTCAAACTGCCTATTGGGTATTCCAAATCTCTACAGGAATACCTGGTGCACTTCAATGAGGTAACAATTAGGATAATAAACCTTAACTAGGTAATAATCCTTAATCATTCTAGAGCGGGATCAGAGTAGGGAATTTCGACGAATCCTGACCCTGAATCCTATAGATTAATTGGAGGAAATAATTGCAAAGTTAGAATTCCAAGTCAAAGGCGAGGTATCACTGTAGAAAAAAGGGTTAGAGATGCAAAAAATAGAATAGCACGTGATTCAAATCCTCAAATTAACACAAAAGCTACTTCGCTCGCCCCATCAAAGACATGATTGTTTAAAATGGCTAACGATTTTTTCATTTTTGGTTTTTTATTCATTTAGTTATGAAAATAAAATGAAAAGATAAAAAGAAATAAGAACAAGAGTTGGGCTTGTGGTGCAACTCAAAACTAGGGGTAAAAGCCCAAACTAGATAAAAAGACAAGCCAAAAAAATTGGATTGGACCGGTTCAGACTAGATCCATGGCCCAACCTGGTAGCCCATTATGAAGAGGGAAAAGAAGCAAACCCTAGGACGCCCTGGAGGCGCCGTACCAATCCTTTCCTCAGTTTCCAACCTTATTTTATCTGCTTACGCTTCATTTTCATCTGCTTACGCTTCATCTTCATCCTTCACGAATTCTTCTTCTTCTATTTTCTTTGATTTTCTCTAGAAAAATTATAAAAAAAAAAAGAAAGAAAAAATCGGAGGCCGCTCAGCCCGAGCAAAACCCGCGACCTTGTCTAGCGCCCTTAGCGTCCGCCTTTCCATCACCGCAACCGCACCCAGGTTCTTGCGCGAGTGGGTTCGCCCTGCTCCAGTGCGTCGCGATATCGGTCTTAATGGCCGGGATTAATAACTTTTATCTTATCCACAATTGTAATCCCTTCTTCAGTTTCTTCTACAAGTTACTAGACGAACTCCATATGAGACTCCTCTAGGTCAACTTGTAGCACACCTTTTGTGATAGCATGAGCAAAAATTGTATACTTCAAAGCTCTTATCCCAAAAGGAAAACACCCTTTAACTTCAAGGAGACATCGCAAAAGCTACTTCTTAAGAGGAGCACACAATACCATAATCCAAAGAAACTCCCTTCTTTAGGTCTATAGAGGCCACCACCACAAGATTTATATAAATCATCCTGAGTTGGTTTTATGTTTTTGGACCCACATGCGAGTCTTGCTCCCAATCCATCGAGGAAAATCAACTTCCGAGTTGTAAGAATTAACCCACATCCAAGTCTAACAAATAATGGAGGTCATTCAATGATTAACCCACAAATTCTCGGTACAATAAATAACTTTATTCCAGAATTTCCAAATAGTCAAAATCACAAAATTCCGAATCTAAGCTAAATCTAAGGCCACCTTCTTCCCTTGACCTAAATCAAGAAAAAACCCATAACAAATCTAAAACTGTCATAGGGAGAGGCAGATGCCTAACCAATGTTAAAATTACATAAGCTACTCCAAACAATATATATGGGTCTTAAGTAACAAATAAGGAGAGAATTATGGTAGCAAAGCCAACAATATAATTACTAACTAATAACAATTAATATATTAGTTATGCTTAACAATTAACACAGAATAAAAGGTTACAGCTAGTACAAGTACACATATACAATAAAACAAGAGATAACAAAAAAATTTAATAATTATAGAAGGTAAATTTGATGATAATAATCATATTAATTATAACAAAAGAAAAGTACTAACGTAAGTAAGACCTTTAACATAAATTAAATTATAATATTTTTATTCTTTTTTTAATCATGAGTGAAAGCAAATCTTAATTTATGTGGTGCTGATAATTATATATTGATTATAAGAATAGAAACTCTCTTTGGTTTTATGTGTAAGATCACTCACTTCATCTAAATATATAATAATACATCATTACTAATATAAGTATAATTGTAAATTGTTCCGTAAATACAAACTCAGATTATAGCTATAAATCATTGATTTACATGAACTTGAGTTTGAATTAGGATTTTATCATTTCTCCATACTTAAGGTAGGTGGGTGAGATTAAGCATTAAGAGTTAAAATTATTTTCTAACATATGATAGTTTTGATTATATATTTTGTGTTGGTGTTATTATGTTGTTTTTTGTTAATTTTTTATTATTAGAAAAAACCTAAAGTTTCATACTGGAATTAGAAGCCATAAGTTATAGGCTATATTTTTTATTATTAGAGGTAGGGTTTTTTATTGGTTGAACTAGAATTTGGGACAGGTTATAAGCTCTTTTTACCAGCACAGTTAAATAGGTAATGTAACATTTTCTTTTAAATATAGAAGTTAATATTTAATCTAAAACAAGTACATGACATACGAACCTTGAACTTGCAAATTCATAGAGTCTCCCTCTTGGTGAAAAAACAATAAGAGCAACTTCAGCATCACACAAAATTGATAACTCAAAAGCTTTCTTCATCAAACCATTTCTTCTCTTTGAAAATGTTACTTGCCTACTTGTTGCGTTCTCTATACGCTTCATTTGAGTCTTTCCTCTCACCATCTTAATTTGCTAAAATCACAACAAAACAACAAAAAATGGTATGAAAATTATAAAAAGAAAAGGGATGAAAGAGAATCCTCACCAAGAAGGGAAAGAACAAATTGCAAACCTTAAAAGGAAAAGGGGATGAAAGTATAATAGTTTTCAAGATCTAGAAAAACTGTGGGAGATGAAAAAAATGTAACAGATTTATTAAAATCACTTACCAACCAATCAAACCAAAATCTTATGGAAAATAATGTTCTATTATAAAGTTCTAGCCAAAAAAAGTGACATATTTGTCAAAGTATTTTGATGAGAAAATTTAAGGGTGTAAAATAGCTTCATAGGATAAGGGTCTATTATAAACACCTAGGTTAAAGATATATTTCTCATTTCAAAGAAGTGATTTTTCTGAACTTACCAGAAAGAAAAGCAACTTCAAAAGGAAACAGATTTGCACCAAATATTGAGAAAATGAAGGAGAGAAGAGATAGGAATAAAGGATTGAGTCTAAAAAAGGAAAATAAGGTTAAAAATAAATAAGAGCTAAGGAATCAAAAGAAAGAACAAATTATGCACCCCCAAAAGTAGTAATACACATAAATAATAGCTAAGAGTGAAAGCAAACAAATCATTTGCTTGTTACCCCACCATATTAACAAACAAATAATTTTTTTTTTTTATATTAAAATATTGAAACCGCATAATTTGCTTGTTTTGGTAAAATCATACTCCACTTACCAAAAAAAGAAATTTCTAAATTAAAGTCAAAAGAAATTTGAAATGATACTGCCAATTTTTCTATGAAAGAAAAAGGAAAAGAATATGTATGTTTGTGTGTAAAAAAAGGACAGATAGAGGTTTTTTTTTTATAGTGCATAATTATTAATTTGTTATTGCAAAAAGGACAGATATGGGTAGTGTGTTATTAATGAATTCATGATATATATATATATATATATATATATATATATATATATATATATATATATATATATATATATATATATATATATATATATATATATATGTATGGCCGTCTTTAAGGGTGTGCAAGACGGGTTACCGCACAGGGCCTCAAAATTTTCAAGATTAAACTATAGATAAATAAGGCCTCATAAATTATTTGTCAGGTTAAATCGTGATTAAATCGGGCCTCTATATAATTTTCAAGATTAAACTATAGATAAATAAGGCCTCATAAATTTTTTGTCAGGTTAAATCGTGATTAAATGGGGCCTCTATTTGTTTTTCCATAGGTAAACTATAGCTAATCGACACAGGGCCTCCAAAAACTTAAGACGGATATATATATATATATATATATATATATATATATATATATATATATATATATATATATATATATATATATATATATATATATATATATATATATATATATATATATATATATACTATTCCTTAGTGGTATTAAGGCTAGATGTTTCAGTTCTTTGTTTGCGAGTTAAAAGAAAAAATAAATTAGGACTTTGAAAAAGAAGAAAAATGTAGATTTATATACCTAGTATTTTAGAGTTGTAAGAATTTGTTTGTGAGTTAAGAGAAAAAATAAATTAGGACTTTGAAAAAGAAGAGAAATGTTACGTGAAAAAAATTGAAAGATTTAGGTGTTGAAAACTTTGGGGATTAGTTTTTTTCTTAATTCAAAATCCTTTTAATTTAGTTAAAACCAAAAATTGTACTACCTCTGTTCCTTTTTATAAGAGACAATTCACTTTTTAGGTTCATTGAATAATCAATGTATCTAGTCTATAAACAGACCAAATACATTGGTTATTCAATGCACCTAAAAAGTGACTTGTCTCTTATAAAAATAGCGGAGGTAGTATTAAAGTATGATTTTTAATTGTTTTTAAAGGATTAGATAAATTCTTCAAAAATAATCTTTTTTTTCAATAAGCAATTGATTTAAGATATCGCACTAGGGGTGCAACCCTTACAACAAAGAAGAAATTACAAAGAAATGAAACAAGATAGAAGTAACTTATACCAATCGTAGAAACTAGACCGGGACAACATGTTGCTACACGCTAACCATCTCCACGAGAAGAACATAACATTATTGTACACCGCCTCAAAACTTCTCTTGAATAACATCAAAGCTCATAAACTCCTCAAGAGAAAAAAAAGTGCTATCTCCTATCCACAAATAAATATTTTCCCAAACAGCTCTTTGCGCCAGCAAGTCTTTCAAAGGCAATTTGGAGATAAACATCCTCCACGCAAAAACTTTGATTTTTAACGGAATGTTCGTCTTCCACGTGATATTCAGTCTCCGGATAATGATAGGATGCCAAGCGGAATCCTTCTGCTCAGCAAACAAATCTGAAGCGCTCGCAGCCGTGAAAATACCATCGTGCTTCTGCTGCCACGCGAAGGAATCCTTTGCTGTAGGATCCAGCCTAGCCGTGTTTACCATGTCCTGGAGCTGCTGCCACTGAACCGTCATAGCTCCTCCTTCCGTGCCATGAACCTGAATAAAAACAGAGCCAAACAACTAAACCAAATTCCAATTTTGATTACCATTCTCCCACACAGCTTACTCAGCAACAGTACAAAGCTTATTGGTTGATAGATCAAACAAATCCAGAAAAGTGATACGAAGCGATTGATTTCCCAACCAAATGTTGTGCCAAAACAGAATGCTATTACCATTATTAACTTTACAGTGAACACACCACTACGCCAAATTTAAGCTGTAGCAGCGCAGCTACTAAAGCGCTTTTAGCAAAAGCGCTCTCGTAGGGCTCGCTAAAAAGAAAATTAATAAACAAGGGAAAATGATGCAAAAAAAGCGCTCTGGTAGGGGGGGGGGGGTTATGAGAGCGCTTTCAAAAAGCGCTCTGGTAGGGGGGGTATGAGAGCGCTTTTAAAAAGCGCTCTGGTAGGGGGGTTATGAAAGCACTTTTAAAAGCGCTCTTATAGGGTGGGTGCTACGAAAGCGCTTTTGGGATAAAAGCGCTCTGGTAGGGGGTGTTATTAAAGCGCTTTTGAAAAGCGCTCTGGTAGCCCATTTAAAAAAATTATATATTTTACAAACACACGCGTTTTGTTTCAGATACAAAACACGCGAACCTTCTTCTTCCTTTCGTTGCTCCGCCGTCCTCACTCCCTCTCCAGCCTTCAACCGACTCCGCCGCCGCCTTCCTCACTCCATCGCCACCCTTCAACCGTCTCTTCTCTGTTCAGGTTAGGGTTTTGTGCCGGAAATTTTCCTTTTTTTCATTGTTTGCTTTCAAAAATACAAAATTTTATTTAGGGTTATAGTTAATATTATTGGGGCTTTTTTAATTTATCAGTGATTTAGGTTTTATCAGTGTGATTTAGAGTATTGAAGACAAAGTTTGTTAGGTTTTTATCAGTGATTTAGAGTATTGAAGACATGTATCAAGTAAGTAGAAGATGTTATTGATAATGAGACCTACAAGGGATATCTGTTTCATCAACTTTTACATGATTCAAGATTTTCTATATGTAGTTAGTAATAATCACGTTTTTCTATTGTAGGTTGAGCTTCAAACAGTGGATGGACTGGTAAAGGATAGAACACAATGTGCCCCTGCCGATTATGTTCCACAGAATATGAATCAAGTAATTGTACCCCGAAGTCTTCTGTGGCAGGATCCTTCGGGGTACAGTTACTTGATTCATATTCTGTGACACAATACAACTTGGATAGAAATGAGGCGATGCAGGTTAAGTCCAACAAAACCTTCAAATTTCTAGTCCAACAACCCCTTCTCATTATTGCAACATTTATTGATTGAGTAAACATACACCCCTAGCTTACACCAACACCGTAATTTTCTACATACAAGGTATACAATTCATTTTTTATTAATTTATTCTATCTTAATTTCTGTGCACAAGTATCTATCTGTGTTAAAATATACGGTGTAATATACAAGTGTAGGAAAATAAGTGTAGATATAGCATAGCTCAAAGATGAAGGAAAACGCTGAAGGGTAAGTAGTAGTAACTAGTTGTCATGTATTATTTGTCATAGAAATTAATATTCAACTTTTATTTGTGTCTAATTTTTCCTGTCAATTGGTTGTGATCTTTACATTAATTGTTGTTGCAGAGAAACTTCTTATATTGCTAAGAGATAGTAGAAAGCTCACAAGGATACTGGGCTCTTTTGATCAATTTGGTAACAACTTCTCAAATTCTGTAATTGTTTGACATGCTGTTGGTTGAGTTTCTAATAGTGTTCCTATCAATAACATGTAGCTAATGTTGTTCTTGAGGGTGTCTGTGACAGGATTATTGTTAGTGATCTATATTGCTTTATCCCTCTGGGCTATATGACGCGTGGCTGTGTTAAATTTAAGGTAAACTTTATGTACAAAATTTGTTGAACTAATTTACAATAAATGATATTCCATTCCATGTATTCAAGTTAGATATATAAAGTCCTAAATATTAATAAATTAATTTGTATTTATTGATATATTTAATTTGATTATTCTTTTTACACGACATATATATATATATATACTCGTTCTACTCTTTACCTTCTTATTTTAGAGCCTTTATATAATAATAATCTTATTTTGATTATATTATTTTTATTTTGCAGATTGTGAAGATTTTCAGTCATTTGAAGATGTTCAGACTTTGCAGGACTAGGACCGATTTAGTTGATTTAGTTGTTTAGGGATGATTTTCTTATTGTTATAATGTCATGTGAATTGGTTTAGTTGTTTTCATGTTAGAAATATGTGAATCGGTGTATATATATTTTGGATTAATTACAATGGTATAATTATAATGTATGTTTAGTATATAATCGAAATCGCTTCTTTGTTGAAATAATGAGATTACTGAAATAATGGGATTACGATTGTAAATTATAGGTTTATGGGATAACAATGGTAAATTACAGGTTCATGAAAGAATGCTGCCATAAATGCAGGTTTAGAAATTATAAAAATAATAGGTTTATAAAAAAAAAGCATAAAAAATAAAATAAAAAACGCAACCTACGAAAGCGTTTTTGGAAAAGCGCTCTTATAGGGGGGGCTATCAGAGCGCTTTTTCCAGAAAAAGCGCTCTAATAGGGGGGATACCAGAGCGCTTTTCCAGAAAAGCGCTCTTATAGGGGGGGTCTACCAGAGCGCTTTTAGAAGCGCTTTTGTTACCTACGCCAGCGCTGGCTTTCACAGCGCTTTAAAGCGCTTTTAAAGCCCAAAATAAGCGCTTTCGTAGGCCTTCCGTGTTGTAGTGCACATACTAAACCCTTCATCAAGAGCATTCATCGTTATATCATTAGAAATAACGTCACGCCACCAAATAGATTCATTGGAATTTAAAACATCCCCAACGGGCTGAAACACTTTTAGCTTCTTATTATTATTATATCTAAACTGCAAAAAACTATTCCACAAGGCCCTATCCTCCTTAAGAAACCTCCACTTCCACTTTAGAAGTAGCTGATCGGAAAAATAGCAAGTGTACTATTTTGCCTCTGTAGTAATAATAGGGAAATTCCCCGAATGTCGATCTCAAGGGCTGCACGTTAATATCGAGTTTAAATAATGGTTCAATTAAACAAAAACTGTATTTGGAATTTTGTTTGCAAATTTTCACTAAACAAGAATTAAAATAAGCAGAAAAGTAAATTGGCTTTTTGACAAATATGAGTATTATGCTAGGGGTATAGTGTGTGATTGTTCCTGTAATAACCTTGGATTTAGATCTCTTCAACAAGTTCATACTATTCAATTACCAGCCCTTTAGGATATTTTCCCCTAATTCCTTAGCGGGAAAACCTTTGAACATTCATCTTAAATCCTAAGTCCTTAGAGAATTATGATGAAATCAAGCCTTTATGTTATCAAGAGTTAACCGGTAACTATAGGGTATCCCTAGTCCTAGGTGATATCTACTATAGTCTAATCGTACAAAAACCTTAACAACCGCGGTCCAGCAAATCGTTAACCGTAAATCAATCCTTGTTTGTCCGACAAAGAAAGCATAAAAATATTGCATAATCAAATTGAATAATAAAACATGCAATTGAGGAAATCAAGAATTCAAAGTCATTACATGATCCAATCAGGGACACCCCCTAGCATTGGGGATTAGCTACTCATATCGTTCAAAGAAAACAAAATATAAAATAGAGACGTTACAAGAATTGAGACGATAGTTGATCTTCAATCGCTTTCGTTCATGAAAACCTTCTTCTCTCCCAAACCCTTGTTTTCTCCAATCTTCAATCGTGCTTCTTCTCCCGGCCAAAAAGTCCCATTTTTCATCATTAAAACTCTTCTATATAGTGCATACTCACTTAGGTTGGTTGGAAGTACCCAAAATGCCCCCACAGCTTAACCCATGGAAAAAATATGAAAAAATCATAAAATCAGCGTCACATGCTGACACGGGCCGTGTCAGCCAACACGGGCACCCGTGTCAGACTTCTGTCATCTTAAAACTTATTTTTTTCTCCCAGGCCTCCTGACACGGGTGCCCGTGTCAGGTAACACGGCCCGTGTCAGCCCATAACTTCATATTTTGGCTTTGAGTTCTTCATCAAAGTTGTAGCCCTTTTCGTTAGCGAAATTTTGCCACCGGAACCGCGTCAATCGGAGTTACGAAGCTCTAGTTATGATCAAAATACTACACACCTGTCACGATGAGAAACATGCTGAAAATTTCCAGATCTCACACTTGCTAACACGAGTCGTGTCAGCCCCGTGACTTTCATCTCTGTTGCATTTTCTTGGCCACGCTTCATCCTAACACGGCCAGTTTCAGGTGACACAAGTGGTCGTGTCAGACCTCATGTAGCTTGATTTTTCACTTCCTTCGAAACTCCCCTTTTTGTACTTTTTCGCATTGATTTGTCTCGATTTATTCCTTTGAGCCTGCAAACAGTAAAATACACAACCAAAGCATAAAATGTAGAAGAATGAAGTAAAACGCTTGACAATATAAAGCAAAGACGACTAAAATCAATGGTAAATAAACGTGTAAAAACCACTGATCAAACTCCCCCAAACTTAAACCGTTGCTTGACCTCAAGCGACAATTACAAGAGAAAATGACCTTCCAGGCACACCGGTGTTCATACGTGAGATATCCGTTTGTATTGCTCAAGAGACAGTTGGTTCGGCATTCACATGACGCGACGAGTTTCTGTTACAACATTAAACCTCAAGCTCCCCTTTCGGATACCTCTCCAACTATGCTTTGCACTTAAGTCTCTTTCCGATTTTCCTCCTTTTTCATTCAGACAATCATATTAAGGCACTGCATTTTTAAGAATAATCATCACCTGCATGAGACGAATCAAGGCTTCTTATTTTCTTTTCCTGGCACCAAACTAGCAGCATTTGCTACTTTTAATTACCGATGAAATTTTCAAACTTTGCAGTTATATATTGTCCTTTTGGACGACGTTTGGGGATCAATCTCCTTTGGGCTGAATGACCGGGTGAGGGTTACCCAACTTAGCGAGCCGATTGCCTTTTACCGCCTTTTCATCATTTGGTGCCAGCTTTATATCTCTTTTTTTTTTCAATCAGTCATCATGCAAGTGAATCTGAATTATGCCAGACAGTATCAATAAACTACTCGAGGAGTACTTCTCAGGAGACAAGTACTATGGTGCAAATCTACACGTTAGACTCGTATTTCTTTTAGGGAACCAAGGGTGTTTACCAAACCTCTTCTTGTCACATTATTCCAAACTTCCTGTCCTTAAACAATCCTCCCTTCATCTCTATATACTATTCTCGATCGCTTTTTAAGATCAGAACTCTTCAACAAAAATTAAAATTTCGGTCAAAATTTGGGCAGAATTCACTTCATGGTTTCACATCATACCTATAACATAAAAATTATAAAATGCAAAGAGAAGAGCCTCCCCCAAACTTGAACTTAACATTGGCCTCAATGTTTCAGAACGAGCTCGAGAGAGGTGACTCACAGAGGGTATTGCACTCCAATGATCACTTCCGAGATTTCACTAGAGATGCCCTCTTTTATTTCCTGAAAATAAAACAAACAAACAAACAAAGAAATTAATTATTAAAAATGTGGGTTGCCTCCCACGAAGCGCTTCATTTAACGTCGTATGGCTCGACGGTCTATTCCCCTTGTTAGGGTGGCATATATGACACAAAGAACACGTCATCTTTTTTCTTTCTTTTGTTTGGTAGCAATCCCATGAACTTAAAGTACCGATGATGTTGCTGCCAAATCCTTTTCAGCTTAATTTTATTGAACAAGGCATAAATGTCTTCCAATAATTTGTCAATTTCTTGTCTTTCATCTGCCTTGTTGTAAAAATAGTTTTTGGGAATACTCTTTTGTTGAAAATTTTCTTGTTGGATGTCCACCTCTTCACAAATTTTTAAATTTGTGGTTTTATCCAAAACTCGATCATCTTCAAGTTTCCTTATTTCTTCTTCCCCATATTTCTTTTTTACCTCAAATTCTTCTATTCTTACTGCATCCTCTTCATCTGATGTTAAGCATTTTTCTTCTGGTTCCACATACTCTTCTTCCAACTGTAACTTTCTCCAAATAAACCTATCTGGATAAAAGTTAGCTTCCTTACATTCATTCATAAGGATTCTTACCTCCCTCTTATATGCTTTGAAAATTTTAGTCGCCTCTTCCAAGGTGACTCCTGAATCAGGCGACCAACATGCAGGAGATACAGGTGGCAATGTATCAAAACAATACATAGCTACAAAACTCAGACAATTTGTTAGTAGCAAAGTATAGAAGAATTCATGAAGCAAAAATAATTAGCCTTTTTTTTCTTTTTTTTTTATATTAAAATCAAATTCAAATAAACAAAAACAAAAACAAAATTTTAGTTGACGAGCAACAAAATTTCAATTGAACTAAAATCAAAACTATATATTTTAGCAGTCCCCGGCAACGGCGCCAAAAACTTGATCGGAAAAATAGCAAGTGTACTATTTTGCCTCTGTAGTAATAATAGGGAAATTCCCCGAATGTCGATCTCAAGGACTGCACGTTAATATCGAGTTTAAATAATGGTTTAATTAAACAAAAACTGTATTTGGAATTTTGTTTGCAAATTTTCACTAAACAAGAATTAAAATAAGCAGAAAAGTAAATTGGCTTTTTGACAAATATGAGTATTATGCTAGGGGTATAGTGTGTGATTGTTCCTGTAATAACCTTGGATTTAGATCTCTTCAACAAGTTCATACTATTCAATTACCATCCCTTTAGGATATTTTCCCCTAATTCCTTAGCGGGAAAACCTTTGAACATTCATCTTAAATCCTAAGTCCTTAGAGAATTATGATGAAATCAAGCCTTTATGTTATCAAGAGTTAACCGGTAACTATAGGGTATCCCTAGTCCTAGGTGATATCTACTATAGTCTAATCGTACAAAAACCTTAACAACCGCGGTCCAGCAAATCGTTAACCGTAAATCAATCCTTGTTTGTCCGACAAAGAAAGCATAAAAACATTGCATAATCAAATTGAATAATAAAACATGCAATTGAGGAAATCAAGAATTCAAAGTCATTACATGATCCAATAAGGGACACCCCCTAGCATTGGGGATTAGCTACTCATATCGTTCAAAGAAAACAAAATATAAAATAGAGACGTTACAAGAATTGAGACGATAGTTGATCTTCAATCGCTTTCGTTCATGAAAACCTTCTTCTCTCCCAAACCCTTGTTTTCTCCAATCTTCAATCGTGCTTCTTCTCCCGGCCAAAAAGTCCCATTTTTCATCATTAAAACTCTTCTATATAGTGCATACTCACTTAGGTTGGTTGGAAGTACCCAAAATGCCCCCACAGCTTAACCCATGGAAAAAATATGAAAAAATCATAAAATCAGCGTCACATGCTGACACGGGCCGTGTCAGCCAACACGGGCACCCGTGTCAGACTTCTGTCATCTTAAAACTTATTTTTTTCTCCCAGGCCTCCTGACACGGGTGCCCGTGTCAGGTAACACGGCCCGTGTCAGCCCATAACTTCATATTTTGGCTTTGAGTTCTTCATCAAAGCTGTAGCCCTTTTCGTTAGCAAAATTTTGCCACCGGAACCGCGTCAATCGGAGTTACGAAGCTCTAGTTATGATCAAAATACTACACACCTGTCACGATGAGAAACATGCTGAAAATTTCCAGATCTCACACTTGCTAACACGACTCGTGTCAGCCCCGTGACTTTCATCTCTGTTGCATTTTCTTGGCCACGCTTCATCCTAACACGGCCAGTTTCAGGTGACACAAGTGGTCGTGTCAGACCTCATGTAGCTTGATTTTTCACTTCCTTCGAAACTCCCCTTTTTGTACTTTTTCGCATTGATTTGTCTCGATTTATTCCTTTGAGCCTGCAAACAGTAAAATACACAGCCAAAGCATAAAATGTAGAAGAATGAAGTAAAACGCTTGACAATATAAAGCAAAGACGACTAAAATCAATGGTAAATAAACGTGTAAAAACCACTGATCAGTAGCGCATTGTTAAACTCGCCTACGTCTCTAACACCCAAGCCCCCCTTTTCCTTTGGCTTGCAAACCGTTTCCCACTTCACCCAATGTATGCTCCTTTTGTTTGCGTTCCCGCTCCACAAAAAGTTACTTTGGATCCCTTTGATTTCTTTCAAGACTTTGATAGGAGCTTTATAAAATGAGAAAGTAAACGAAGGTATAGCATTAAGCACCGCATTGATTAACGTCACCCTTCCGCCTAAAGAAATATGCCTCCCCTTCCAAGATGCTAATCTATTCTTAAAATTGTCTATCACTTTTTTCTACACCTTCTTATTTCTAGGATTCGCTCCCACCATTATTCCAAGAAAAGTAAACGGGATATTACCTCTTTTACAAGCGAGGAAATTAGTGGCCAAATTCAAAAGCCAACTACCCACATTTACACCCATAACATTACTTTTTGAGAAGTTGATTTTTAAGCCGGAGATTAGCTCAAACCCTCTCAAAATCACTTTCAAATTCCAAAGATTGTCGGTTGTAGCTTCCCCGAAAATCACCGTGTCATCCGCAAATTGAAGGATATCCACACCCTCGTCGACCCCGTACTTGAAAGGTTTGAAATCACCCATATCAACCGATTTTCTAACTAAAGAAGTAAGACCTTCCATAGCTAAAACAAAGAGAAATGGGGACAACGGATCTCCTTGGCGCAACCCTTTTTGGACCTTGAAATCTTTGGTGGCACTCCCATTCACTAGAACAGACATGTGACTCGTAAAAATGCAAACATCCATCCACTCCATCCACTTCGCACCAAAGCCCATCCTCAACATAACATTTCTTAGATAATTCCACGATATTGAATCATAAGCTTTCTCGAAATCAACTTTTAGGAGGAGACAACTCTTCTTCTTTCGCTTTGCCCAATCAAGAACCTCGTTAACCAACAAAACTCTGTCCATCATGTTTCTTCCCGGTACAAACGCAGTTTGATTACACGAGACAAGATTACCTATTACTCTTTTTAATCTTGCTGCCAGCATCTTAGATATAATTTTGTAAAGGCTCCCAACCAAGCATATTGGCCTAAACTCGATTAAATCTTGTGGATTGTTGCTCTTGGGAATCAAAGCAATGAACGAGGATGTTACAGACTTTACGAGCTTGCCTTTATGGAAAAAATCATAACAGAACCGCATCAAATCATCCTTGAGGATCATCCAAAATTTCTTGAAAAAATCTAACGAGTATCCGTCCGGGCCGGGGCTCTTGTTGCCGTCACACGCCCATAGTGCTTCCTTTAACTCTCCTTCTGACAACGGGCACTCAATCTCCGACGACTCAAAAGAAGATAAAACTTTCAAAGTGAAGTCATCGCAGACCGGTCTGTTCAGCACTGCCTCCTTGAAAAAACCATTGAAATGATTGAAAACAACCTCTTTAATGTCAGGGACTTCCTCCAATCTTCTACCATTTTACATTAAAGAACACAACACATTCTTACTCTTTCTTCCTCTTAGAGAACAGTGGAAAAATCGAGTATTATTATCTCCCTCAACAAGCCAAGTTTGTCTTGATTTTAGTCTAAGAAATCCTTCTTTCTTGTTTAGATTGTCCCAAAAAACTTCCGCCACCTTAGACCTCCTTCTCACCTCCTCTTCTTGAACATTTCCTGCAAAATTAGCAAACATGTTATCTATAAAATTCATCTCTTCTTGAGCATTTTTGATGTTGAGGTCGATCCACCCGAAAACAGTTTTGTTCCACCAAGAGAGTCTACCCTTCAAGATCTTCAGCTTCTCTACCAAACAGAAATCCCCTCTCCCTTTTACAACAATCTTGCTCCATTCCTCCTCCACAAATTTATCAAACTCCGAATGCTTTAGCCATACGTTGTTGAATTTAAAGGGTTTTGGCCCCCGGTCCTTCCTGTTATCTTTAATCCAAATCGGTGCGTGATCAAAAATGTCTCTAGCTCCGATGAATTGACCCGCTATTTTCCAGTCTTCTATGAAATTCTCGGATAATAAAATTTTGTCAATCCTGCTCATAGATTTTCCATTGCTATTATACCATGTAAATTTACCTCCTATTGTAGGGATGTCCACCAAATTCATCTCTGCTATAAAATCCCTGAATTGAACAATCTCCTTCTTATGACTTCTGTTTGAAACCCCCACCATTTCCTTCTGCGCTGAAACAGAGTTAAAGTCTCCCCCTACGCACCACGCTCCTGGATGGAATTTTCGGCTGCAATCTACTAACCTTCTTCAAAAATAATCTATTTTAAGTATTTCAAAAATATGATATATTTTTCTGTAATTTTCATCTAACTCTCTTTCCAAAAGTCTTCCTTCTCTTCTAAACTCATAGGCAAATTTTAAGTGAATATTTGACGTCTCTATCTAATATTATAGTCATGAAATATTGATATGTCGTTGCTTCTAACGCTCACCCAAATTATGCAACCAGAAGTTTCATTTCATAGCTTAGATTTGGGTTGGTGGAGGAGCGAGAATGGATCTAGACATTGAATAATATTGTTATATAATATGAGAGACTTGCATTTGAGAGAAATATTGTTGGATTGTGTGTGATTAAGTCTTACACTGATTTCAAATGGATAAAATGTTAGATTTGCAAGAAAAGTGTGTTATCATTTGTATGTGTTTGTATCTGCATCTCAAAATTACGTTTCGCATGTCTAAAGTGGTTATCACGACAATTTTAAAGAATCTAAGCTTCTTGATAGACGCACACTAACACTAGATTTACTAGTAAATTAACTATAAATTTAATATTTTAACATTTTGAATAGAGATGCGATGTTTCACTTTTTGTGCTCCTAATGCGAAGCATTTAATCATTGTATGCATCTATGTTTCTCCCCACTTCCTAACAATAAATAAACAATAATTAAATAATTTTAATGCGATCTTTAATTATGTGAAGTGGTGTTATTATTCTCCATGATTTTTTTTTAAAAGCATTCTCCATGAAGTTATGTCAAAATTACAAAAATATCTTAGTTTTTTTAATTTAATGGATCAAATTAGCTTCCATGAGACACATTTGGGATCAAACTAACTATGATTTGCTATAGTCGACAAACTAAGCTATCACGCATTTGCACCATAATAATTGTTCAATTATGATAGGATGATCTTGATTAATTTAAGCACAATATTTTCAAAATTATAAAATGATATTTGAAGTTGTTTTAGTTATCTATCCAATCAAGATTAAACAGCTAATAATATTTTAATTGCTTAAAAAGTGATAATATTTTCTTAAATTATGAATCTTTAAATACATGAGGAAGAAGAAGAAGAAAAAAAAGAAGATAGTGGTGCAACTTGCAAAATGTATGCGGAAAAAACAAAGAAAGAAAATAGTTACAATGTCACTTTTGTTCGTACAGGAACTTTTGTGAAGTAACCAATAAGGAGTCGTAAACGTAGCAATTGTCTTCAAGTGTATTCATCTCCATTATGTCCCATCAGAAGCTTTTTTCATTGTTCTTTTTAATCAATAATGCCTTTTTCTATTTTCGTACATATAATGTTTTATAATTCTAGCTCGTAACTTTATATTAGTCAATTACTCCATTTGTTGATAATTAATTATAAAAAAGTATGGAAACAAAGCAGCTTGTATTTAGCATATGATATTGTTAAGATGAGCGGATCCGGACACTGTATATTAGTGTGGCTAAACATGAAAGAAAGTATGTATTAAATTATATTGAAAAATTGATAATTTAAACTGACGGTTAAATCCGGTAAAAATCAAAAAAGCGATAATTTTCAAAAACTGGTGGTCATAATTGGTAAAAAATGAAAAATCTACTGTTATAAAAAACTGGCAGTTTAAATGTTTACTTTTTATTCAACAAAATGACGTTGTTTTGATAGTTTTAAAAAAATTAAAATATAAATAAATTTTGTGCAAAACTTATTTAGAACAATTTTTTTCGTTGAAGTTAAATTTATTAGAAATTGCAATATTATATTATTTTATAGTTTGTTGTGTGTGATCGCTATATTTAAAATTTGAATTTAAAGAATGAATTTATAAATTTTAATATTTTGAATTTTTTTAAGTCTCATAGTTTTTTTAGAGATAAGTCATCTAGTTATCTCCAAATATCACTATCAACATCTGTTGTATAGAGCTTCTAATAGTTATCCTTGAAAATCTCTCAATAGTTTCATAATCCTATATCCACTCTCCATTTGTGCTCTTAATCATGCTTATGACTTTTCTTCTCCGTCTTTGAACAACTTTGACTTGACAAAATTGAGTATTCATATCTCCATCAGCAAGTCACTTGGATTTGGATCTTTGATACCAAGCCAATTCTTCTTGATACAAAGTTTTGGTTATCCCACTATGCCTTCTTCCTCTTTGGACAACTCTCAGAATTCCACCTAATATTCTCATCAAATGATTTTTCTTCTTTTGAATACTTTTAACAGTGTACATATTCCAATTACTAGCTTGATTCACCACTCTAGCTAAGTTGGACACCAAACTGCTGCTGCTATCACTCCATGCCCTTTTGATCATATCTTCATAGGTGTCCACCAACACCCATGCACACTCATATTTGAAATCTTTTATGAAATCTTCCCTTACATTATCTTTAAGAGAAACTAGAATAGGATGATGATTAGAGAAATCAACTTAAGTTACAACCTTGACTTGGGCATTTGGAAATTGAGTCCCCTAATTTTCATTACATAATGCTCTATCAAGCCTCTCATACACCCTAACTCCCCAATGAGAATTTGACCTCTCCACTTATACTTATGCCTCTCTAATCCCATGTCCATCAAGTTGTAATCATAAATCTATCTTTAAATAATTTGCACTTATGATTTAAAGCATACATTCCCACTCTTTTCTGCAAAGCTAGTATTAAACCATTGAAATCCCCTCAAAGACTCCAATTGTGATTCATGTTAAGAGATGCCTTTTGCAACTCCTCCCACATTTCCTTTTTACCTTCTTCTCTAGGACTAGCATATATTGTGGTAAAGTACCATTTATCTCCAATCTCCTGATTTATTTTAGCATGCATAAATTGGAAATGTTTATGATGAACTGTTATAGTTACCTTTCCTTTTTCCATGCCATTGTGAATCCCCCAGCATATCCAAGATTCTCAACAAAATTATAGCCATCAAAACCTAGAATTTTGAATTTGGATTGAAGCTTTTTAGGATTTACTCTAGTTTCTAAAACAATAAATATATCCAGATGAAACACACAAACATAATTCCTGAAAACACAAAGAAAAGCCTTTCTACCAGCTCATGTAGAATTCCACATAAAAATATTAATGTGGTCACAAACCATGAGAAAGGATTATAAGTTTAACTTTTATATTTTAGAGAACTTAACTTTTTTTCATGCGGTTGTTTAAATTTTGGTTAAAAGATGTTGTGTTGTGATTATGAATAGTGGAATTATAATTTGTTTATACAACATTGCAAATAATATAGTTCTAAAAATGTACAATATGGTCTCCAGGAGTGTACAATATGCCAATACAAACAATAAATTTTTGGACATGTGGAATATGCATCGACTACCTAACTAATAATGGAAGATGCCACCAAACTGTCTAAATTACCCTTCTTTGAATTTTAATTAACACTAAGAATTTCCCCTTATCGTAATTTACTAATTAAATTAATTTAAACCAATGAAAAGAGTCCCTCTGTACAAGTGGAAATCAATTTTTTCAATTTTCCTTTTCCCTCTCATTCTCCTCTATCCACCCTCTTTCCACACTTTTGTCATTTTCAACACTCTCTCACTATCTCTTTCCGGTTTTCCCTCTTCTCTCTCTAAAGCCCACAAACCCTAACACCTCTCATCTTCATAATTTTAGATCTAAAATACAGAGTGATGAGTTTGTAATGCTGCAGGTAAATATTTCATGGATAGAAAGTTTTCATGTTAAAAAACGGAACCGTTACGAATTAAAAGGTTGTAACACTACTGACCATTATTACTCTTATTGTTCAAAACAACATCCTTTATCTCGTTCTTCATCTTGTCTGATCTTCCTTTCTTTTCCGTTTTCTACAGTTTCAGATCCAAAATCTATCCTTAAGGTAATCTCATTTTTTCATGGATTTCGTGTTTGCCTTAAACTGTTGTTCTAAAAAAAACTGTTTTGTGCTGAGAAATCTTTGGTTGTTACTTATGTGTTGTTGTTGTTATATTTTGTTCTAACAATGGTTGAAGATGTTTCATGGCATTTTGTTCACCATTTTTCCCTTGCATTTTGCAGGTTAAATCTCTTCCACAACCCCAGTTTTCACAAGGTATGATGTTTAAGTTATTGACCAATGTTCTTGTCACTCTTGCTACTTATTAACATGTTCTGGTCGAAGATTTTTATGCTTCCATGTCTCATCTTCATCGTCTTGGTTTCAAATTGTTTTTCTTATGGTTATGTCTCAGTTTATGAAACTACTAAAATCTAAGAATATGGAAGCTTACAATGTTCCAGTTATTTTTTTCGATTTGTTTAAACCTAAGTGGATGGAAGAAGGAAAACAAGATTTAACCCTTCAATGTATATTTTTTGTTTTAACTTTGTTTCTGAGTTTAATAGTTTTCAGTTCAAATGATATTTTTTTTGGTTTTATAGAAATCAAATTATATATTTGAGGTTTTATGGTTTTTCAGTTCTATTGATGTTTGATATAGTTATTGTTTGGTTAAAGGGAACATGTATTCGTCTGTGTGTGTTGCATCGTGGATGATTGTTGTTATTTTAACATTGAGCTATGTTATAACCATTTAATCTGTTTGACCACATGACAAACTCTTGCCACTGTTGAACAATATGAGAATTCAACCATCTAAGTATTATTTATCCATATTATAATTATAATCAATGTGAGAAACTATTAACTATGTTTGTTTATCTTCCATTTTATATGACACTTATAAACATAAATTGTCGTTTTTTTATGCATATGGAACAGGAAAAAATGACGCCATTTCATAAAGTTGAATGTTCAATTTGTTGAGAACTCCA
Organism: Vicia villosa; assembly: GCF_029867415.1. Classification (NCBI taxonomy): domain Eukaryota; kingdom Viridiplantae; phylum Streptophyta; class Magnoliopsida; order Fabales; family Fabaceae; genus Vicia; species Vicia villosa. The sequence goes on along the minus strand of NC_081186.1, from coordinate 117,355,841 downwards.
TTTGCCAACTGGTCATGAAGTGTTGGTACAGAACTTCATTTCACGAAGTGTTATTGAAACTTATTCGAGCAATGTATCTGTTTTCCTTTGTAGTGTAAAAGTTTCAGTTTGTTGGGTTTTCCTTTAAGTTGTCTTTACATGGTATGAATTTTCATGGTTCAAGCTAACACATTTATAAAAAGTTTCCTGTTATTAAAATTATCAAATTTATAAGCTGTTTTTTAACAAGATGATGAATTTTTTCTTCTTCTTAGCACAAAGAGCATGAGCAGAACTGGTAAAAGCAATAACATGATGGTATGGCAATTTTCATATCATCTATGAGTTCTTCTAAAGAATTATGAGTTTATATCTCATTAGTCAATTTTGCAAAGAGTTTATGTGTATGTTTTTTGGTTTATAATATGCTATTAAAAAATAGGGCTGTTGCTGATTTCAATTTTTGTATGATTGAAAAACAACTATTTTGTTTATTGGTACTGCTAATTTCAATTTCTTTGCATCTTTGTTCTGATATTGTTTGTGTTTCTACCAATTACAATCTAAATGTTAATATGCACAGGTGAGCCAAATCCACTTATATCACTATCTCTCCACAACAACCATGTCAAATAACCCAAATTGGAGCCTTGAATGTAGCTCAGCAAATACAACGGTGAAACATGATGCTTTTGTAGTTGACATTGAAGAACTTCCTGCATCGGCCTTTATAACATTGAAACAGTTGCAACCAAAATAAAACAAATCAAGTTAGAATGATACAGTGGTTTCTATAGCATCATGAAAATGGCCTTCAACTTTTTTTTTGTAATGCTACTTAATGCGTTTTTTGCTTCCAATGTTAACTTTCTCCTGAATTTAAATTATCACTCGTGTACCTCTATTTATATTATAATTCTATTCGACAACATCTCATATATTAATATCCTTTTTAAATATTGACCACTAGCATCCCTACCCAGATAAAACTTCATTTAAAAACACTTTTCTGTATAATAATGTTTATATGTTTTGCATTCCAAACAAATTTTATTGTGTCTGTTTCATAATGTTGTTTATGTTTTTATGAAATCCCTTAATATGTTTGTTACATTGTTGTTACTTTCAGCGGTAGTGCAAACTATATACAACATATGTAGATAAAATGTTTGTCATTTGTATTTTACCAATAAAATGTTACGGTTCGAAATATCACAGTCTATAGAAAATGAAATTGTCACAAGCCGTCTAATTGCAACCAACTTCACTTCACTACATACAATAAATTGGTTTAAATGATACTACTTTTAATTGAAGATGCAATATAAATATGATTCTCTTGTGTACCAACAATTTATGTCCTATTTCTTTCCACCAGTCAAATATCTACATTGCTTACACTATTCAATGCTCTATCACTCAATATATTAATTTAATATTGAACATATGCATCGAGAGGTGTGGTTACTGTACAGGCTCATCTGTTTTCTCTTGTGTTGAACATAATCTTTGATACTGTTTACGGTGATTTCCGGTAAACAACCGCTAGTCCTCCAAACTATAAAATATACTTTGGTTACTCGCAGGATCGACTAGATTGATCCTAGGACATAGTCAAACAATTGTCTTTCGATATGATTTGGTTCATGTTTGTTCTGGCTTCAAGAAAACTTGTTTGTGATGTATGACTATTCACTTGAAACAACACTTGTTATACATGTTAATGTGACTTTCGACAAAGAAAACATAAATAAAAGCGTGTAAATTGCAGAAATGTAAAGTGTAAGAATATAACGTGCTCGAATGTTAAATGCAGGAAAGTAAAGTTGCTTCGAAATGAAAGTTAAACGAAGATAATAAAAGGAATTGAAAAGATACTTGAATAAAGAAAGATATGAATGTATTTAAAATGGTGTTGGTGTCATACGTACATTTCTCAGCGAACTCGTTCTCTAAACACTTGATACTTGAGTGATTTGTGAGTGGTTTGTACAAAATGAACACACGGAATCCTAACATTAAGACCCTTATTTATACTAATTTCGACCCTAACGGTCATACACTAATCTAATGCCACGTTGCTCACAAGAATCCCTGGGATGCCATCTGTCCTTGTTCGGTTACACAGATTACTTCGAAATTCAAATCCTCCCGCCTGAATCCTCTTTTGACACGTGGCAACGTGATCAGAACCGAGAATGTCACGAAAACACGTTAAGCTTCAGTAACCTTCGTATTTCGCAAAACGTTTAAGTATTTAAAGATAATTCACTTCGAATTAGCTCTGATTCTAACCATCTTCACTCCAACTCAAACAACATTCTCGAAACATGGCCATCAGTAGCCATTTTTAATAAAAAATGGTCATCAGTAACCATCTTTCTTCGAATCATAATCCTTCAAAGAATGTTTCCTCTAAACGAAATCTCCAGCCAACAAATTGCCCCCAATAAATGCCTGTTTCGAAAACAAGAGAAATAGGCGTTTCTTGTTTTGATGAGATTTCATTTTACTCACTTTTTAGAGTTCCAAGACAACTGACTAACGTCATAATCATTTATGACTCCACTTTCAAAACGTCTTGTCATTTTCAAAGATGTCTTCTCAGAACTTACATTCCCACGTTCTGTCATTACTTCATGATCATTACTCCTATATATTAGGAGTAAGACTAACAACTGTTCGACCTCTGTTGGATTAAATCAACGCCTGCCGCGTGTCTTTTGACCTTTACCCAAAAGATTTGAAAGGGTTTCCGTTAAACCTTTAAATACTTGAACTTCTACCCTCATATAACTTTCACTTCTATTCTCTTGCGTTCATCAGAGAAAAGAAAATCCTCTTTGGTGTCGTTTAACCCCTTTCTTAAATCAAATTTACTCATGGCGTCTTCATCAAATGCTCTTCAACCTATTCAAACACTTAAAAATCCTTCACAGATAGGGAACCAAGAACACATTCCAGACCCAGATGCTGCAGAGGCACGCGCTATCTACGCTTCTCAGGTAATCATCCCTTTTGAACTTTCTGGAAAAACTCACGCTTTCATGGGTCCTTTACCGGGAGGAAATAACCCTTCTTTGAGTAAATTTTTTCCTGCTTATTATAAAACTAGACCTTTAGTTAGCAAGAATAAGATAGACGAAGATGGTCATCCAATCTTAGCTGATCCTGGCAACGCGGAAGAAACCTCGACTGAAACTTCTCCGGTCTTAGAGAAAATTAGGTTAAACTATGTAACCAATTTCGTGAAAGTCTTTAGGTCAATCCCTTTAGCAAAAGATCCTGAATTGTATTACGCTTGGCTAACTAAAGTGGAAAAGCAAAAGGCTTCATTTTGGAAAGAATTAGGGATTTACGACCTAATTCAGTTATCTAAAACAGGTTTAGAGTATAACCAAACCATGCTAGTAGCATCAGTACATTTCTGGGATGCTTCTCACAATACTTTCCTAAGGTGCCATGTTCAAACGACTACGGAAGTTACGGATGAAGAACACATTGCATTTCTAGCACTCTGGCTTTCAAGATGTGTCTTTTGTTATAGGTCTATCCAAGTAGCAAAGAGATATCTCTGTATGGCTAACCAGATAAATGCCGGAAAAAAGCTAAACTTAAGCCAATTAATTCTAGGATTTATCTACGAGAACCTTGGTGAAGCAACAGATCTCGTCAAAAACTATAAGACAGGATCCCTTCTTTTTGCTGGTCCTTTCTGGTTGCTGCAACTATGGCTTAATGCCACTTTTGAGGCTCACCTCCCATACAAAAGTGTTATGGATGAAGAAAGTACAGCTATAAATAATCGAACAGTGGAAGGAACCAGATTAACTTACCTAACTCCAAAAGAAGAAACGGGAAAACTTCATGAAACCTTCTTGGCGTATGTGATGATGTTCGCTAAACATTATCAGTTTAGCCCGTCCATGGCTCCTTTTGTAAAAAGGAAGGTAGGTCCTGAATGGTTTACTCGTGAATTTCCAGCAACTTCTTCCGACCAACAAGCCGAAATGAAAGTTAAACGAAGATAATAAAAGGAATTGAAAAGATACTTGAATAAAGAAAGATACAAATGTATTTAAAATGGTGTTGGTGTCATACGTACATTTCTCAGCGAACTCGTTCTCTAAACACTTGATACTTGAGTGATTTGTGAGTGATTTGTACAAAATGAACATACGGAATCCTAACATTAAGACCCTTATTTATACTAATTTCGACCCTAACGGTCCTACACTAATATGATGCCACGTTGCTCACAAGAATCCCTGGGATGCCATCTGTCCTTGTTCGGTTACACAGATTACTTCGAAATTCAAATCCTCCCGCCTGAATCCTCTTTCGACGCATGGCAACGTGATCAGAACCGAGAATGTCACGAAAACATGTTAAGCTTCAGTACGCTTTGTATTTCGCAAAACGTTTAAGTCTTTAAAGTTAATTCACTTCGAATTAGCTTCGGTTCTAACCATCTTCACTCCAACTCAAACAACATTCTCGAAACATGGCCATCAGTAGCCATTTTTAATAAAAAATGGTCATCAGTAACCATCTTTCTTCGAATCATAATCCTTCAAAGAATGTTTCCTCTAAACGAAATCTCCAGCCAACAGATACTAGGTAGCTATCGCAGACCTAATTTACTACTCCCGCCGTCTCAAAATAAATGTCGTTTAAGGTTGTTACACACATATTAAGAAAAGTAATGATTGAGTCAATAAAGATAATATTTTTACAAAATTACCCTTACTTACTATTGGTTGTTATATATTATCATGACTTGAAAAGAGTGTAAATAAGAGGTAAAGTCAGTAAAAGTTAGTTAATGTTGCATTGGAAAATTAAAGAGACTATTATTTTGAGACAACTTTTTATGACTAAAAAAACACTAAGGCTCTGTTTGGTAAAACTAGCTGATAGCTGATAAGCTAGCTGATAGCTGATGACTGATAGCTGGTAGCTGCTAGCTGATGACTTGTAGCTGATAGTTGAGGACTGGTAGCTGATAAACTAGTTTGAGTGTTTGGTAAATTAGCTTTTACATTAGTTGATAAATGCATAATGACATAAAAGGACATTCAAAATATAAATGCGAGTATCATTAAAAATAATTTTTATTAATTTTTATTCAATAAAAATAAACGCATTAATAATCACATGAAAAATATTTTAAATATTATAAAATTAAACATAACACAAAAAAAAATATAGTAAACATTTAAATTTTGTAATTTAATTTAACAAAATAACTAAAATAATAATATTGTAATTTCAATTCAATTACATTAGTTTTTAATAATAATAATAATAATAATAATAATAAAATTAAGTTTATTTTCTAACATTCCACAGTAAAGCTGCAATACTATTACGAATTTCTTTCACCTTATTTGATCTCCGTGACCCCCGCCCCCCTCGGGTCTTTCACTATCTTGAGAATTATCAGCAGTATCTCGAAATGCATCATGAGGTACGTAATTTGGATGTTGATCAAGAACATTAAACATTGCATCATCTTGTGAGTTGGCCCTAATATAATTATGCAATCCAAAAGCAGCTATTATAACATCAATTTAGGTCTTAACACTAAATTGCGGCATTTTATTAAGTATTTTTCATCTTTTCTTCAACACTCCAAATGATCTTTCTATACAACTTCTAAGAGATGAATGTGTGCGGTTGAAGACTTCTTAAGCATTATTTGGGGGCTCATGTTCAAATTGAGATTGATGATACCTTATCTTGGGATAAGGCACCAAATATCCTTCTCTATCAGGGTATCTCTTGTTGACTAAATAATATCTACCTGTTAAAAAGAAAATAATAATAATAAATAAAATAAACTTATTTAAAAAAATAAAAATAAATTTTTGTAGAAATACATGAGTATAATAATACCTTCAGGAGGCTTTGGAAAATTTAACACAGGTGTGTTGATGGCATGAAAAAAAACGCGTGTGTCATGTGCTGATCCTTCCCATACAACAGATATAAATGTGAAACACATATCAAAATCACAACAAGTCATGACATTGAAGGTGGAGATTCCTTTTCTACCTCTATAACGCATTTGATCAGCCTCAAGAATACATGCAGCTATATGAGTACCATCAATATATCCAATACAATCCTATTAAAAAGTAAGGCATGTGCCGCTCATCATTAGCAATATAAGGTGGTACACATTGAAAAGTTGGATCCTTTGGTCTTATAATATCATGTGCTAGACCTCTATAGCATTTACTTCTACCATTAACTACTTCCAAAACTTCGTGAAATACTCTACTAATAGTCTCGCCAAAATGTTGAAACCGCTCTCTAACATCTCTATTTGAAGCGCCCATAGCAAGTGTATATACAAATATGCCCACCTTCTCTACAACTGTCACTCTCCTACTTGGCTGTAACCCATATTTTGTTTGTAAATCTTCACAAAACTGTATAAATAAGTTTAAGTCCATTCTAAAGGCATTCATACATCGAACAGGGTGTCCATTCAATATCTCATTCATCCAATCTTGTCAACTTTGAACGGAAGTCATACATGATTCCTTGTAAATATATTCATAGTAATATGCAGCAATTTCACTTAATGCATTTGATCTTATATTCCAATTAAGTGTATATTTTTTTCTCTTTTTCTCTCTTTCAAAATCCATGATATGCCTACTAATAAACAAATATATTCAATATATTTATAGTAATATCTAAAAATTGCAATATAATAAAACCAAATCAAAATCATTATAATAAAAAATATATATTCAATAAAACCAAATCATTCTAATAAACAAGACACAAATGAACTGAATCAAAAATCATTCTAATAAAACCAAATCAAAATCAATCTAATAAAACCAAACCAAAATCATTCTAATAACCAAATCATTCTTATAATAAAATCTGAATGTAATAAAACAGAATTCAATATAATTATAGGCACAAACTCCATAAACTTAAAAAACAGATTACAAATTTATTTCTCTTTGGAATGCATGTATGTTAACCAAATTTTTCTAGACTCATCATCCTCCATGTTTAAAAAAATCTCCCTTCTTGTTTCTTTCTCAACCAAACAAGCAGCAAAGCACCACAATTCACTACCCTTTTCCAAAACACCTTCCATAACCATCCGATTTATAATAGACATTGTTGTAGCAATGGTAGAGCTTCCATTAACTTGTTTATTTGTATCACCATCAAATTGCATTATTTCCAATGCCTTATGAGATTGGGATATTAACGTTTCAATTTGACATCCTAGCTTCTCTGCCCCCACGTATATTTTCTTTTATGATTTACCTTAATAGGTTTGTTAGCCATGTTTTGTGTTTGTTCAACTCTATTGGTACTTTCAACAGGACTTGGTACTTGTGTATCTCCAATACCTTGGTTTGGTACTTGTGTATCTCTAATACTTTGGGTTGGTACTTGGGTGCCTCTAACACCTTGTTTAGATACTTGAGTGCCACCTACCTCATTCAAATAATCAGGCCAAAAAGAATTTTCTTCACGGAACTAGTTTTCTAATTGGGAGGCATGTCGTCTGTATTCTGCATAAACATGTTATCCTCCATCACTTTCATAATGATGGTTGTCTTTTCCATCACTTTCTTTATCCTCTTCCCCGCCATTAAAATGTTCTACAGGTTCCACAAAATCAGAATTCACAGAGGGTGCAACAACTTCTTCGCCGCTTGCATAACTATCATCAAAAAGTTGATTCCAGTATTCCTCAATTGAAGGATCTATTGATTTATTACGAAATTTTTTAGCCTCAGGTTTCTCCTACACACAAATGAAAGTTAACCATTAACCTTAAGATCTTATATTAAATTATTTTAATTTTAAATTAACTACAAATATTTTTTGTAAAAAGCTAACCTTAATTTTTCTATCCCACCACTCATTTGAACAACTTAGCTTTCCTGTAATAGGATCCCATCCTAGGCCAGTTTCACCAAACTTTAGAAACTTCCAAATGCGTCAGTCGTTTTTCATAAAATCAAATTTATTCTTTAAAGATTTTTCTAAACATCTAATATTGGTGGCAACTTCAAACTCTTTGCTAATCTCCTTCCATTTAAATGATCCACACCCGTTCTTTCTAATAAACTTATACAAATGTCACAAAATATCTTTTCATTCCCAGTTGTCCATTTAAATTTGGTTGCTTCCATTTTATCTTTACTTGAAGCCATCTTATAAATTTAACAACACACAATAATAAAGATTAGTATTTTTGGGTTATAGAAATTAAAAAAAAACTGTACAAGCAAGTCACAACAAAATCTCAATACATCCAAAACATCTCACTCTCATTCAAGCAAATAAATCAATATGTTGTAAACCATAAAATTTCTTCTATTCATCATTAGTAATAAAAATATAAAATTGGGATTTAGGGTTTTTTTTTACAAATCATGAATCAAACAACTATTTCACAAAAAATAAAATGAAACAATCACATACCGTAACAGTATTTCAAACAACAATATATTGAAGTATAAGAGAAAAAATAATCAGTTGAAGAGATATGAAGATACCTGGATGCTTTAGAGAATGAGAATGGAGAAATGATGACTGAAAACTACCAAAGAACAAAATGGAAGATGATTGCATTGTTAAACACATATCAGTAAAAATAATGACTAACCTTTCTTATTCCCTCAATTAAAACACAATTAATTTAATTTAAATCACAATAAAATATAAAGGGTAAAAATGACTTTTTAATAAAATACTGAGGGTACAAATGAAAGAAAAGATAACAAGCTAAAAGCTAAAAAGCTACTTCAATTAGCTTTTGAGAAAAAAAGTTAAAAGCTAGTAAAAAAAGCTACAAGCTACAAGCTAAATGACAATTACCAAACAAAGTTTTTTTATTGATACGAGCTGAAAAGCTAAAAGCTACTTTTTGTGTGTTATCAAACAGACTCTATTTTGGGACAGAGGGATGACAATTAGGCTAACACCATTTACTGACATTAACCTACTTTGTATACAAATACCAATAAAAACTATCATAACTAATATTCTTGAGTATTTTAATTAAAACTCATGCATAAGTGATCAATAAACATGCAAATGTAGTAGCAGGCATAGTTCCCCATATCTGTCATATGTCTAAATGGGCTTGTGGAAATTTGAGAAATATATTAAATAAAATTGTCCAATATCCAACTTCCCCCTAAGATCCAATCAATTGAAACAATCTTATGCTAACTATTTCCAATTTCAGTTTGCTTTGTATTTCGATACAAACTAACATAAACAATTTTATTTAAATATATTTCAGTCCTATTTTTTTTTTTTTTTGAAATCTTGGTATCCAGCCTTGCGACCGACTAATCCAAGAGGGACCAATCCCACCGCCCCGTTTAAATCCAGAACTTTGTTCTGTATGGACTGTCCCACACAAGAATTGATAGCACCCTCTTCCAGCTTACCCTTTCTTGACTTTTCTATAATTTATAGTGACTTTTGAGTTTACCAGCATTGCTGCATTATTTCTAAAAGTCTCTACTCGGTACAAGTTGAAAACCAAGCTTTGGTCACTTCATGATCCTTCAAATTGTGAACTTTCTTTTTTTTGTTATAATTAAATTAAGGCATGTTATTTGTATATGCTTAAAATAAAATATATAAATACACCTATAATTAAAGCTTTATATCACATTTGGATCCTCTCCAAGAAAAATGACTCAACAAAAAACTACTTTTTTATTTACATATTAATTACATCGTGTGGTTAAAATTATTTACATAACTTTTAAACTTGAATACAAAGTTGTAAGGAAATGATATGTTAAAAAAAAGTTTCTCAATATAATGTTCAATCTTACAGGTCACTATACTACAATGTTTTTTTTATTTATTTTAACCAATTAAATATTTGTAAATATTTATAGTTATTAGTGATATTTGTAAATATTAATAATTATTAGGCCGATTAGATTTATTATGTTGGTGATTTACTACAGATTTATTATTAAATAATAAATTTTTGCCGCTATTAGTGATTTTATAATAGTTATAATTAAATTAAATATCAACAACAATCAAATCTTATCAAATAGTCTAAAATAAAAATGGACTTACCCGTGCGAATGCACGGGTCTTATACTAGTTTATCCCATTATTTAGTGTTAAGTATTGTATTTGATTGAATAATGCGACTATGATTAGTAGTCTAGCACAATTTTGTGAGAGGTTATGAATTTATGCAATAGATTGTGTTAAGGTTTTTATGGATTGGCCAGTTCTATTTTTTAAGTGAACTGTGGTTTGTTAATGGGACAAGATTATGGATTAATATTGTTTTTATGTCTTTATTTTGGCGGTAGGTTCTATCATGGTTTTTAAGTTTGTCCGTATCATGTCTCAGATAGGGGTGGCAAAACGAGCCGCCCGCCCCGTCTTATGCCCGTCAAAAAACGAGCGGGGCGAGCATGCCCGCCAAGTAAAATGGGCATAAAAGTCATGCCCGCCCCGCCAAGATAGCGGGTTGGCGGGCGGCGGGCTTACCCGCCTATTTTTATTTATATGTTTTTTAATAGATTAATAGGCTTTTGTTATCTTTTAATTAAACTTTTCACTTATTTTTTAAAATAATTTTTTATAAAAGCAACTTTTTAACAAATTTATTACTTTAAAAATTATTACATATATTTATAGATAAATGTATAAAATAAACTATCAAGAATTGCAATTACTAGAATTAACTAAAAAAAGAGTGAGTTTTGGAGGAGGGGCGGACTTTGGCGAGCGGCGGGCTTTGGCGGGGCGGATATGGCGGGCGGCAGGTTTTGGCGCGGCGGGCTTTAGCGAGCGGCGGGTCTAAAATCCGAACCCAACCCCTAGTCTCAGACACTAGTTGTTATAGAGAAGGAAGGACATAGCTGGTTGTCGACAGTGGTTTCTACTTCTACATAACCTTAGACCGTTTCACTGTTACAGATAAGTGATTTTCCTTCCGTTGGTTAATAGGTTTTACCTCGGTTTGTTAAATGGGGTAAAGAAAGATGTCATGGAAAATGCATCACTTTATTCTTTATCTCGGTTTTACCTCAATTACTAGTTATGGGTTTGATCCCCAACAATTGCATTTTTGTATTTTCAAAGTGCACACAACGTTACCTTCTAATTTTTTTTTTATTATATTTCTAGTCATGGGTGGCCCTGAGCACGGGCTCGCGGGGCGGGAGCCCGGGGCCCCATGATTTTAGGGGCACCAAAATTTTTTTATCCATATATATATATATATATATATATATATATATATATATATATATACACACACACACATATACACATATAGGGCACTACAAAGTCAATATTAATAAAAGAATGTAGAGAATTTGGATTTGGAAATGTTAAGACTAGTGCTGAAAAGATTGGGAATGAAATGGAGATTGAATGTGTGTTTATTCAAAAACGTTAAATTCGTAGAAAACAACACTATGATGAAAATTCATCTCAACCCACACAACTGAATCTTGAGTCTGCTAAAGAGTCTTTTCGAAATCACTATTTCTAATATATTGTAGATCAAACAATTGGCTCATTTGATAGAAGATTTGAGCAGTATAGCACATATGAAAATATTTTTGGATTCTTGTTTAGTATTGAAAAGCTTAGATCATCATCTGATAGGGAATTGAAGCATGTTGTAAACATCTTGAAATTTGTTTAAAACATGACGATTCTCTTGATCTTAATGGCGAAATTTTGTTTGAAGAAATGAAATTAATTAGAGAAGTTTAAACAGTTGAATCAAAATCAAGCTATATGATATTGAGTTCTTTAAATACTTTTAATTGTTTTCCGAATGCATGCATAGCTTATAGAATAATATTCACTATTCCTATTAGCAGTGGCAGAGCCAAGAATTTTAGGCAGCCTGGGCAAAAACTTTACACCATTGATTATTCATTTAATTTAATTTTCACACCCTAGTTTTACTAATTTTGCCCATAATTTTGCCCTAATTTTGTCACTGATTTTGTCTAAAATCGACTATTAAATTAGGAGAACTACATAGAAAATAAGGCTTGAGCCCGGGCGCCTGCCCGGGCTAGCTGGGCCTTGGCTCCCACTACAAAAAAAAAGTCTCAGTAGTGACGTGAATTTCACGCCACAACCCAAAAAAACACATCACAAACCAATATTTGCGACGTGTCTATTTACGTCGCAGGAGGCAAGGTGGCAACTTTTAGTGACGTGATTTTCACTTCACTATTTAGTGAAGTAAAAATCACGTCGCATCATTTGTACCAGAGATTAAGCAAAGTCAGTCAGAGCAGGCGTAGCAGTGTTTAGGGTCAGAAAAAGCATCTTTAGTTGCGACGTGATTTTCATGTCACTAAGTAGTGACATGTAAATCACGTCACTAAATTTGTCTAGGAGTGAATGGAAAAGCGCATTTAATGTGTAATATTACGACGTGATTTTCATGTCACTACTTGTGACATGGAAATCACGTCACTAATTTTTTTTTTGTAACAAATCAAATATATATATATATTTAAATTAATAAACTAAATACATTAAAATTTATAAAATTTATATATTAATTCAATAAACTAAATATACTAAAATTTAGAAACTAAAATTATAAATCTAATATTACTAAATAATGTAATTATAATTTAATTAATAGTTTACACAAATTCAAAATCAAAAGTAACAACAAAATAAAAACTAAACTAAATCAATAATCAGTCCGGGTCGGGAAACTCATCCTCATTTAGATTTTCCTGATCAGTCGGTGCAGAACCCCCCATATTTTGGTTTCCACCAAAGGATTGCATAAATTGTCGCATTTGTGCCTCCATATTCGATTGTCTTTTTGCCATGACCTCCATTTCCCGCTGATGCTCATTCCGCATTGCCATCATTTGGGCCTCCATTTGAGCTTTTAGTGCCGCTTCACGTTCCGCCGCCTCACGCCTCACCTCATTTACCGCCAATTGTCTTACGGTTTCTCTCTGTTCATCTGTTAAAATTACAGGACGTGAACCTCCTTCCCCGTCGAGAACTCTTTGATATAGAGTTCTATCATCAGGTCTCAAGGTGCCTGCCAAATTTCCACCACCAAAAAAACACCCGTTAGGCCCCTTGCCGCCAATGACTTTACTCCAAAGATAAAAATCCACATCCGGATGAAGCAGCTCTCCCGGTCTTGGAGTATACTGAGGATTAACAGTCAGAAATTGTACAAGCAATGCCTGATAATCATCCTACACATAAAAAAAAAGTTAAATATAATTTAGTTGCCACATGAATTTCACGCCACAAATTTAGTTGTCACATGATTTTCACGCCACAACATCTCACATGCCACATGAAAATTATAACACCCAAATTCTACCTGTCGGAATTAATTAATAAATCAGAATAATAAAACTTCATCAACAAATTAAGGAATCACATATTCATGGTTTCCACTTTGCAATCTGTATCAACACTTTATCAGCACTTCACAATCGCCACTTTATCGGCAATATATATCAACAAATTAAGGAATCACCAATTTAATTCATATATATCAACAATTTATCGGCACTTCACAATCGCCACCAAATACATCACAATTCATCGCTTAAAGAAATACAGATAGCTTAAAAAAATAATACCGATAGGTTAACTAAATATAATACCCAACTTAACCAAATAATACGGATAACTTAAAAAAAATACCGATAGCTTAACCAAATATAATACCCAACTTAACCAAATAATACCGATAGCTTAACCAAATATAATACGGATAGCTTAACCAAATATAATACCCAACTTAACCAAATAATACGGATAGCTTAACCAAATATAATACGGATAGCTTAACCAAATATAATACTCAACTTAACCAAATAATACCGATAGCTTAACCAAATATAATACGGATAGCTTAACCAAATATAATACCCAACTTAACCAAATAATACCGATAGCTTAACCAAATATAATACGGATAGCTTAACCAGATATAATACCCAATCTAACCAAATAATACTGATAGCTTAACCAAATATAATACCGATAGCTTAACCAAATATAATACCCAACTTAACCAAATAATACCTATAGCTTAACCAAATATAATACTGATAGCTTAACCAAATATAATACCCAACTTAACCAAATAATACAGATAGCTTAAAAAAATAATATCGATATCTTAAATAACTTACCATAGCTTTTTGTGTACGATTGTCAACAAAAGCTCCTGTTTTCTTTTTCCGAGTCTTCGCAACCAGCTCGGTCATAAGTGGTGGTCTATTTAATTCCTTAGTCTAAATAACAAAATAAACTATAATTAATAATATCAATTATTAATTGAAATTATAACTTTAAGAAGTGGTAATAATTATTACCATGCGTCGAACATGCTCAGCAGTGCTTATACTTCCAACAGCATTAAGGCAACCACCCTTTTCAGATGCTCTCATCTTCTTTGCATTTTCAGATTTGGCCGCAAACTCATCACTCTCCCAATATTTAAGAAGTTCCCGAAAGATTTCTTCTCCTATCCAACTGGGACGGATGCCATGAAGTTCCCAACGTTTTCTAACACGGCGTAGCATGTCAGAAAGTCGTCTTGCAGTTCTGCCATAATAATTTTTTTAATCTGTCTCTCTTTCATTGGTTCCCACACACATTATTCCTGCAATAAAAGTAGATAAAATAAAAGTTAGATAACTGTAGTGAAAAAGTCATTTAAATAACAATAACTTAAACAATAAATTAAGTATACCTGAAAATGCGTAAACCAATGTTCTCTATCATCGCCCTTAACATCTTTAAAAGTCTTTATAAGTTTTTTATAATTCTGCTGAATTATATAACTTATAACTTTGGCAGCAGTCCGACTCGGCGTGAATCTAAACAACATTAATTGAATTAACATAAATTATAAAGTTATAAAAAATGGAAACGTATACTTAAATAAAAATTGATAAATAAGAAACTTACGAGCTTCCTGCGGGCCTAATAAAAAATCTCCCGTCAATGATATGAATCTGACTCGGATCATCATCCCCTCGAAGATCGCTCCCATCCAACTGATCATCTGCAGTCTCATCCTCCGCAGTCTCATCCTCCTCCTGATCATCATCCTGTGGGGGCACATGTGGGGGATGTGGGGTGCGACCAGTCTGTTGGAAAGATGGTGGGGTGGGACCAGTCTGTGTGGGAGGTGGAAAACTAGATCCTCCAGTCTGCTGGAAAGATGAGGGACTAGTCTGGGTGGGAGGTGGAAAACTAGATCCTCCAGTCTGCTGGAAAGATGAGGGACTAATCTGTGTGGGAGGTGGAAAACCAAATCCTCCGGTCTGCCGGAAGGATGGGGGCACATGTGTCTGCTGGAAGGATGGGGGCATCTGTGTCTGCTGGAAGGATTGGTGCATCTGTGTCTGCTGGAAGGATGGGTAACCAGGTGGTGGTGGGGTAATAAAAGACGGACTGTCATATGGATACGGAGAGGAGAGTAGTGGCAGAAAACCCTGAGTAGTGGCCATGGACATACGATTAACCTGACTCTGCGGGGGAGGACACGTGGCCAAATGAGGTGACTGACATACTACTACTCGTGGGCGTTGGTGCTTCTTCTTACCACTATCAGCTACACCCTTACCTTTATCAGGTCGGGGTGGCATTTTACCTATTTATAGAGATTACACAATTAATATAAATATATTCAACAAATGGTTCACTAAGTAAAATTATACAAATATAATCTCAACAACTGGTTGTCATTAACACATTCAATACATAGTTCATTAAGTGAAATTATAAAAATACATTTTCAACAACACATATTCATTATTCTAAATCTTCGTGCTCGTCATCCACATCATTCTCATAATTTGATATGATATTGTCCTCAGATGCAATATCTTCATGCTCTTCATCCAATATAGACGAATCAACTAGATGCCCCTCAACCATTGTATCAGACAAACTTGTAGTTTGTTCATCTGCAATCACATCATTAATTTGTTCCACTTCATCAACTTGGAAAGCAAGATCTTCTTCCACTAGATCGTCAGATTCAATATGACCCATTGGTTTTGTTTTTATGACAACACACCACCCTCGTTTACGTGGCACAAATGAAGGATAAGGAACATAGTAAACTTGCCTAACAATATGTGACATTATGAAAGGGTCATACTCTTTGTACCTCCGGTCCATTTGAATCTCAACAGTACAATATGTCCTATCTATTTTTGTGCCTCTAGTTGGATCATACCATTCACAATAAAACAAGACAACTTTATTTTCCGAGTCCAAGTAAGTGTACACCAACTCGTAGATATGTTTGACAAAACCATAGAAGTCATCTTCACCACCATCTGTAACTCCTTTCACAAAAACACCACTGTTTATGGTCTTTTTCCCTTCAGTCCATGTATGAGTGTGAAATTTATATCCATTCACGAAGTATGTGTGCCATTCATTTGCGCTTTGAATAGGGCCTTGAGACAAGTTTCTCAAATGGAGTATTTCGGGAGTCGGTGCAACAATGCTATACAATCTCTCCTTAAACCATGCTGGAAATTGAGCATGGATGACACCAGATGTTGATTGTACACCGGTAGTATGAAAATAGGTGTTGTTGAATTCCCTAAAAAGAAACACATTATAAGTTTCAAAGTAATGAGTTTTATGATTGTAAAGAAAATTAAAAGTTAGGGGTATGTATACTTACTCAAGAAATGGTTTAACTTCAACGCAGTTGATTAAGACATGAACATGGGCAGATTGCATTTCTTGTTGGGTCAACCAATGCACACCCTTTTTTCCAGATGGACGGCCAGGAAGCCCGAAGACCGATAAAGTGAATTGACTCCTTTCACTAACATTGACAGGATTTCGAATGATTCTTGGAGTTAACATCAAATGCTTGAAATAATGACTGCAAAAATGTGATGTTTCTCGATGCAAGTAATGTGCACATATCGATCCTTCAACTCTAGCCTTATTTTTCACTGATCGTTTTGAATCACCCATGAACCTTTCAAACGGATACATCCACCTATATTGAACAGGTCCTCCAAGATAAGCTTCATAGGCGAGATGCACAGGTAGATGTTCCATGGAGTCAAAAAAACCAGGCGGAAATACTTGTTCCAACTTGCATAGAATGACTGGAATATTTCGATCCAACTTAATGACGTAATCTACTTTTAAAGCTGAAGCACAAATATCTCTGAAAAATTGACTAATTCCAGTCAGTGGATTAAGCACATGTTTAAGTAGAGAACCAAACGCAATTAGTAGCAATTGTTCCATAAAAACATGGCAATTATGACTTTTCATAACATGCAACTTCCCAGTGTTGGCGTCAGCACACCTTCCTAAATTTGAAGAATAGCCGTCGGGCATTCTCAATTCTTTTAACCATCGACAAACCGCTTTACCTTCTTGGGAGGTCAGACTGAAATAAGCCTTCGGTTTTAATAATTTCCCATTTGGTTGAGGCTTCAACTCCAACTCTTTTCTATTGCACCATTTTTCCATGTCATGTCTAGCCTTTTCATTATCTTTCGTCTTGTCTTTAACATCCATCACGGTGTTAAATACATTATCAAAAAAATTCTTCTCAATATGCATAACATCTAGATTATGGTGCAACAAATTATCTTTCCAATATGGAAGGTCCCAAAATATATTTCTCTTTGTCCAATTGTGATCAACCCCATATCCTTCAATTCTACATGCCTTTCCAGTATCTGTAATTTTTGGTAGCCCACAAACTTTGTCCCATACAGCACCTGGTGGCAATCGGGGCGGAGGCATATCTGTTACCTGTTTTTCTTTTATGAAATTTGTCTTGTTCTTTCTATACGGATGATTTTTTGGTAGAAATCTGCGTTGACAGTCAAACCACGAGCTTTTCCCCCCTTTTATCCAACGTAAACACCTTGGTCTCTTTCATACAATGCGGACAACCCATTCTGCCATGTGTACCCCAACCAAAAAATATGCCATATGCTGGAAAGTCGTTGATGGTCCACATCAAGGCAGCTCGCATAGTAAAATTTTGTTTACGTGATATATCATAAGTCCATTCTCCACCAATCCACAACCTCTTCAAATCATCAATTCAAGGTTGTAAATACACATCAATTCCGGCTTTTGGACTCGAAGGTCCTGGAATGACGCATGTCAAAAACATATATGGTTTTGTCATGCACATCTCGGGAGGGAGGTTGTAAGGGGTTACAATAACTGGCCAACAAGAATACGCACTTCCCAACGCTTGAACATAAGGAGCAAAACCATCTGAGCATAATCCAAGCCTGACAATTCTAGGTTCTGCGGCAAAATCAGGATGTATTCGATCAAAGTGTTTCCATGCCTCGCCATCAGATGGATGCCGCATAGTGCCTGGACTTGTTTTGTTTGTATGATGCCATGTCATTTGACTTGCACTGTGCATTGAAGCAAACATTCTTTTTAACCTTGGAATTATCTGAAGATAAAACATGGACTTTTCTGCTACACGGTCTTGATTAGTGTTAATGGCTCTACTGCGAACTTTATATCTTGGACTCATACAAAATTTGCATTCCTCCAACAATCCATCTTGAGTACCAAACTCATTGTCATAAAACAACATACAACCATTAATGCAACAATCAATCTTTCTTACTCTTAAGCCCAACTTCGACACCAACTTCTTTGCTTCATAAAATGTTGTAGGTAAGTTGTCTTTCATTGCAATTGAGTCCAACATCATTTTTACAAAGAATTCCAAACACTGATCAGAAACATTCCAATTTGACTTGGCGGCCAATAATCTCACACACATTGATAACTTGGAGTCAGACGAACCGTCAAACAACGGCGTATTCATCTCATTCAACAACTGATAAAATCTCTGCGCTTCTTCGTTTGGCATCTCTTCCCCATCACAATCTTCAGGTTGATCATAGGTCACGTTCACACCAAAAGCATCCTCAACCATATCACCGATCTGATTAAAGTTTTCCTCATATTCAATAGGCGGTCTTTCCTCATATTCCATTGACGGGCGACTGCTTAAAGCATGCGTACTGCTAGTCTCTGGTACGTTACTCGGCAATTTTTCACCATTAAACGTCCAAACCCAATAATTTTCCATGAAACCCCTTCTATACAAATGCCTGACCACTTCATCTGGGTCACTAATTATAGGTCTACATTCACATTTAAGACAGAGACACCTAACTCCTCCTTTGCTTCGACAATATTCTTGAGCAAACGCTCACGTGATAAACCCGTTAACTCCTTCTATAAAATTGGGTTTAAGTGCACGTCTTCCTGGTTCCACTCTATCGTACATCCAACTACGATAATACAAATAATATTTCATACTGCACATATATCCAATCATTCTCTTTTTAGTAACAATAATTAAACATTTACTTATATCAACTATAAGTAAATAATTAAACATTTACTTATATCAACTATAAACAAAATATTATTATATTATTTTTAAAAACAAAATAATATACTTCACACTATAATAAACATTTTTAAAACAAAATAATATATTATTTTTTAATAACTATGTAGTAACCTTCTTTTAAAATGTTGTTTAAAAAATACTAATTCACACTATTTTGTTCTTAACAAACTTATTATTCATTTTAAGAAATATAAAATATAATTCTACTCCATTGTATTTTATTTTAAATATATACCTAATATATTTCATTTCTAATAACATTTCATTTCTATTTTGTTCATCAATTTTTATGATCTCTAATCATCAAAATTCAATTATACCAAATATACAAACTTATTATACCTAATATACTTCATCAATTTTTCATCATCTCTAATCATCAAATTAAATTCAATATTCAATCTATTTTAACAATCTACTTTCAACTCTAATCATCAATTTTTTTACTCAAATTTACAATCTAATTTCCAACTCTAATTTTCTACAAACCTAATTTACTACAAAACTAACATTCATCAATTTTAACCTTCAATCTAATTTTCTACAAACCTAATTTTCTACAATCTAATTCATCAATAAAAAAAAACCTAAAAAAATAAAATGCCAAAATTACCTCTATCTTCCTCTATCAATCTTCAAATGTCTTCTTGAAATGCTCCTTCAATCACAAATATTACACCTAAGAAAAATTTATAACACAAACAAATAAATTATACAAAATTAAAACGAAAATAATAAATAAACACTACAAAAAATGTTCTCTCCAGCGACGTGATTCCCACGCCACAAAAAGGAACATCACGTCACCACACATAATTTGCGACGTGAAAGAAAACGTCGCAGGGGGAGAGGTGGTAAACTTGTAGTGTCATGGCATTCACGTCACTATTCAGTGACATGTAATTCACGTCGCTATATCCTACACACAATCCAACTCATACTTCTGGCACAGCAGACATGCTGCAGGTTTGCAGGGATGGCACAAGAAACGGAGAAAGTTTGTGGCGTGTTTTTCATGACACTGATTAGTGACGTGGGAAACATGCCACTACAAAACAAACTTTTTTTTTTTTAATATGCATCTAGCGACGTGGTAAGCATGTCACAAATATAGTGACATGTTTATCAAGCCACAAAGCATAATTCTTTTTAATAAAAATTTTTTAATTATTATTATTAAAAAAGGTTTTTATTATTAATAATGAATTATAATTAATATAATAAAATATAAAATATAATTAATAAATAATTTGAATATTAATATTAATAAAATATATTTATTGAATAATATAATAAAATTTAAAATATATGTAATAAACAAAATATAAATTAAAATTCATCATACATCAATTAAAATTTAATATGTTTCATACATTAAAATTAAAATTAAAATTAAAACTAAAACTAAAATATAATTAATATTACATAATAATTAAGTATCTTCTGGATCGGGAAAATCATCAAGGTTTAAATCTTCATCATTATCTTGTTGATTTGTCGAGGCACCACCAACTCCAACGTTTCCACCAAACATTTGATTACCGCTTCCCTGGAATTGCATAAATAGCCGCATTTGCTCCTCCATCTCCGCTTGCCTCTTGGCCATTCTCTCTATTAGGCTTTGTTGCCCCTCCATCTCCGCTTGCCTCTTCGTCATTGCCTCTATTTGCCGTTGTTGCTCCTCTAATTGGGCTTTTAACGCCATCTCACGTTGCTCTGACTCGCGTCTCGCCTCACTTATCGCCAATTGTCTTATTGTTTCCATCATTTGTGGGGACAATTATGCTGGGCGTGACGTTCCTTCCCCATCTCTTACTCTTTCAAATAAATTTCTATCACCACTTCTCAAGCATCCCGCCATACTTCCACCACCAAAAAAACATCCATTACGACCTTTTCCGCCAATGACTTCATTCCAAATATAAAAATCAACATCTGGATGAAGCGGTTGTCCTTCGCTAGGAGTAAATTTCGGATTAGTGACGAAAAATTGTACAAGCCTTTCTTGATAATCCTCCTACACATACAATAAAAATATTAAATATAAAACTTAAATTAAATTAACTTAAATAAAATAAAAATCAGTTGTCACGTGATTCTCATGCCACAACCCCAGTTGCCACATGTAAATCATGCTGCAACTTCTTAGTTGCCACATGAAAATCACGTCACAAAGTTGTCATTAAAATAAAAAATAATATTCATAATGTAAATTGAATAACTTACCAAAGCTTGCCGTGTACGCTCATCAACATACTCTCCCGACTTTTTCGTCCGAGTCTCCTTAACTAACTCAACCATGAGTGGTTTTCTCCCCAACCTCTTTTCCTAAATAATAAAATGAACTTTATTTAAATACATATATAATAATTAATCAAAACATAACTTCAATATATAAGTGGTAGTAATTACCATGCGTCGCATATGTTCGTAGGTGCTTATACTTCCACCAGCATTAACGTGCCCACCTTTTTCAGATGCCCTCATTTTTTTGCCACTTTCAGATTTAGCTTTAAATTGAGGTGAATCCCAATAGACCAGAAGTTTATCAAGAGTGTCTTTGCCCACCCAAGCGGGATAACTACTATCACGTTCCCAACGCTTTCTAACACGTCGTAAGGTGTCAGAAAGTCTTTTTGATGCCCTAGTAAAAAAGACTTTCTTAACAGCCTTCTCGCTCAAAACATCCCATGTGCACTTTTCCTGTTGACATTAAGATAAACAGTTAGAAAATTATAATATTTTTTTTAAATAAATAATAATTCAAAAACAAATTAATTATACCTTAAATTTTTGAAACCAATCATCCTTATTTGGAACTTCTCCAAATCTCGTCCAAGCATCTTTATACATTTGCTGAATCACATAGCTCACACACTTTGCAGTTGTTCGACTCGGAGTAAAACTAAACAACAATAATTTGAATTAGCATGCGTTAAATATAAATTTATATTAATAAAAAATTTATATTAATTAAAAAATTTTAAATAAGATACTTACTTATGTCCAACAGGCGTAATATAATATCTGCCATCGACGATTTGAATCTCATCCGGATTATCGTCCCCCTGAAGATTATCGCCATCCAACAAAACATCATCCTCATCCTGCTCAATATCATCCTGATCTACCTCCACATGATCATCCCCGCCTGGAGGTATAGGTGAGGTACGTGATCCCCCTGTCTGCTGGAAGGATGGGGGCACCTGTGTCGGATGTGTGGTGCGAGATCCCCCTGTCTGCTGGAAACCTGGGGGGACCTGTGGTGGAAAGCTAGGTCCAGCACTCTGCTGGTACGAATAACTAGGTCCCCCAGTCTGCTGGAATGGAAAGCTAGCTCCCCCAGTCTGCTGGAATGGATAGCTAGGTCCCCCAGTATGCTGAAATGAATAACTGGGTGGGCTAATAAAAGATGGAGAGGAGAGTAATGGCATAAGAGGCTGAGTGCTGGCCAAAGACATGCGGTCTGGCTGAGTCTGTGGGCGGGAAGATACTGGCGTCTGAAGTGCCCCGCATACCACTACCCTCGGACGTTTACCTTTAGTCTTCTCAGATTGGGGTCGCATTTTACCTATTTATATAGAATACACAATTAATCAAATATATAAATATTCAAACCACACATTTTCATTAATATATATATCTTCATTAAAACATTCAATGGATGGTTCATTAGTATAATTACAAACACATGTTCTCATTAATATACATCATTATCATTATCATTATCATCATGCTCTTCATCCATATCATTATCATTATCATCATGCTCTTCATCCATATCATTCTCGTCATCTGATGTGACATTCTCATCATGCTCTCCGTCGATATTATCTTCAACCAACAATATAGACGC
Organism: Vicia villosa; assembly: GCF_029867415.1. Classification (NCBI taxonomy): domain Eukaryota; kingdom Viridiplantae; phylum Streptophyta; class Magnoliopsida; order Fabales; family Fabaceae; genus Vicia; species Vicia villosa. Next base: position 117,332,544 of record NC_081186.1, on the reverse strand, counting down.
CTCAACTTCATACCCCTCAACTGTTGTATCAGACAAACTTGTAATTTGTTCAACTGCAATCACCTCATTAATTGGTCCAACTTCATCAACTTGGAAAGGAAGATCTTCCACTAGATCGCCACTTTCAATATGGGCCAATGGTTTTGTTTTAATTACAACACAACAGCCTCGTTTACGTGGCACAAATGAAGGATAAGGAACATAATAAACTTGCCTAACAACATGTGACATTATGAAAGGGTCATACTGTTTGTACCTTCGGCCCATTTGAATCTCAACAGTACCATATGTCTTGTCTATTTTTGTGCCTCTAGTTGAAATCATGTAAGATAACATTGCACATGTAAGAGAATCGTGTAGTTGAGTTGGAAAAATAAAAAGAAAGTTGTTATTATTATTATTATTATTATTATTATTATTATTATTATTATTATTATTATTATTATTATTATTATTATTATTATTATTATTATTATTATTATTATTATTATTATTATTATTATTATTATTATTATTATTATTATTATTATTATTATTATTATTATTATTATTATTATTATTATTATTATTATTATTATTATTATTATTATTATTATTATTATTATTATTATTATTATTATTATTATTATTATTATTATTATTATTATTATTATTATTATTATTATTATTATTATTATTATTATTATTATTATTATTATTATTATTATTATTATTATTATTATTATTATTATTATTATTATTATTATTATTATTATTATTATTATTATTATTATTATTATTATTATTATTATTATTATTATTATTATTATTATTATTATTATTATTATTATTATTATTATTATTATTATTATTATTATTATTATTATTATTATTATTATTATTATTATTATTATTATTATTATTATTATTATTATTATTATTATTATTATTATTATTATTATTATTATTATTATTATTATTATTATTATTATTATTATTATTATTATTATTATTATTATTATTATTATTATTATTATTATTATTATTATTATTATTATTATTATTATTATTATTATTATTATTATTATTATTATTATTATTATTATTATTATTATTATTATTATTATTATTATTTTGGAGAATAGATAAATCTTTATTCCACAAAACAGATAAAACAGTCGATCTCAAGGATCCAGACAGTCCATAAGGACTTAGTGTAATGCTTGGAAATTCGATTATTCGCTTAATCTAGACGTTCGGAGTGTTTAGTGATGTTTTCGTATTTTGAGACGATTTAGTCGGTATTAGTTCGGGATAGCGGATCGATATTTAATCAAGAATTTTGATATTTTCAGTATTAGAAATATTATTGGAATAATATTTGAAGTTTTGGGAATTTTCGGAGTAATTAAGATTAGACAGGAAATATGATATATTGGTCGAATTTGGATTGTCGGTGTTATTTTAAGAAGTGTATTTGAATTTATTAAGTTAAAAGTCGGATTTTAGTCGGACGGTCGAAGAATAATATTAAGAAAAATATTATTTACAAGTCGGAATTTATTATATTGTTGGAATAATAATAAAAGTGATATTTTGATTTAATTGGAGATATTTATCTTATTGGGCCTAAATTAAATTGTGAAGAATAATAAAAAGGAATTGAAAGACTAAGCCCAATTGCAAGTGATAAATTAGGGTTTTAGAGAATGAGAAGGGTAGTTTGTCATTTTGGAGAGAACAAAGTTTGAAGAGAATGAGGCAAGCCAAAAGGAACAAGCTTGGAGATGCAATTGGAGACCCATTGAGTTGCTTCATTTGATAAGGTAAAGGTGGGGTTCTCTTCCTATAATGGGGCTTATGAACAATTGTATGTGGGGACTTGGGTGTGTAGATTTATTGCATTATCTTGTGTTGATTGTTACTGAAAAATAAAAATGAAATTTGTTTAAGATATTCTGAAAATTGAGTTATCATTTCTGTAACGATGTTTATTGAGAGATATCCTAGAATTGTATTGTGTTTGTTGTTGTTGTGATGTGAATAAGAAAATGTGGTACCGCTGTGAGATATGATGACTGGCAGTGTGCTTTTAATTTCATTCTGGTTCTATTCCCATTATTGTGCTTGCCGTTAGTTTCATTTCTCTCCATTTGGTGTGGATGCTGTTAGTGAAATATATGTATATATATAAAACAATATATATAATGGAAACATATGGCTATGCAAATGAACCATGGTTTAGAGATTGAATATTATTGAAAACAGTAAGATATTATATAATTGAAAATCGTGAAACATTAGAAATTATAGAACAGTGTATTCCAAACAGTCCCGTTTTATTGAAATAGTCGAATTAAGCGGTTTATTTAGTTGTCCGGAATTTGATGAAAATTGACGTGGTAGCTAAGTTTAATTAGTAGATTAACGTGGTGGTGTTATTTTGTTGAAATTGTGATATTTTACGAATCGACCGAAATTGTGTTTGATTTAAATATTCTTTATAAATAAATTATAATAATTTAATAGAATTGTCAATAGAGTTGTTAGAGTTGTCAATAGAGTTGTTAGAGTCGACAATAAGTTGTCAGAGTTGTTTTGAATTATTAAGAGTCATATTTTTATTTGTTTTGAGTAATTCTGACATGTTTAGAGTTGTCAGTGTATAACGTCGGTGTTTGTTTTTTATTGGAACTTTAACAATTCATATCTTTTGAACTGTAACTCCGTTTGAGTCTCCGTTCGAGGCGTTAGAAAGCTAGCGTGATATTCTTTTCAATAAAAATGGTTTTGAGCAATAGAATGCTAGAAACTGGAAATGGAGTAGAAATTGAAGTGAATTAAATTAATATAGTTTGATATTAATTGGTTAAATTAATAGTTAAATTAATTGCAATGAGTTTAATTGATTGGAATATACTTGAAGTTGGATCAATTATTCGGTTTGTCGGTAAATTAGGGTATTTTGAGGATTCGTCCGTAATTGTGTTTTGGCTTGAATATGTATGTTGAGAATAATATATGTATATGTCATGATGTTGTGCTAATATTGATTCTCTGTGGTTAGTTGGTTAGCATTAAATTAATGATTAATTGCTTGATGTTGAAAGTGTGTGTTTATGTATAATTGGCAAAAATGAGAATTAACATGAGATAGTATGGTTACTAGTGTTAATTGGATTGTGTGAATTGTAATTGATTAATTGGCCTCTTATATGTTAATGATGTGTGTGTTGCGAATGTTGTGTACAAATGGTGGATATTTCATAGAGTTGAATTATTGAGATATGCGGAAAGTTAAGATGGTAGAGATGATCTTAATTGCATATATTTGTGATATTGTACATACATTCATATCATAGTGTGCCTTGAAACACAGGTGGATTTGCTTTGAAACACAAGCGGGCTTGGATTCTAGAGTGAATCGGAAGCCGTAAACTATATGTTTACAATTGGTGGACTTTGGTCTTGTCCGGATCGAAAGTGTGGCTTAGATTCTAGAGTTATGAATCGGAGGCCGGTGAAACTTAGAATTTCACATTGGTACCACATGCATAGTGTCACATGTTTCATTGAGTCACATTAGAGTTATGTGATAGTTTATTATGTGCATTATGTTGTGATAAGTGTACGAGTGAAAAATTGATTATGTGCATTGATGTTGTGATGCTATGTGTATGAGTTTGGTAATTGATTATGTACACTTGGTGTTGTAGTGATAATTGTATTAGTTGATAATTGAGAAGGGGTGATGTTTGAATACGTAATTGGTTAAATGCGAGAATATGTGATAATGATGGATTGTGTATATATTTGGAATAATAGTATTGAATCCTGTGATTATTATACGATTGAACTTCGTGCATACTTGAATATGTGAAATTTATTGGATGATACTACTTACATAATTATGACTTGTTGTGCGATGAAAAGTATGAGAGATTAATGAACTGTGGAAGTATGATGTGTATGGTAACTGTTGATACTTGCGATGTAATGATTTTATATGCCTGAATCCTAATATACAATTTATCATGCGCCCACTTATATGATTTGATATCTCACCCTTTTCTCTTGTTTCGCCGTTGCCTTTGTATTGGTAACGTGCAGGTATTCAAGTATGAAGATTTAGTTGCCATTACTCGAGTCGGTTGTCGCTCTGATACGTAGCACTCTGGGGGGGACGATTTATGTCATTCATGATGTTGTTTAACTGTGTTATCTTGGTTGAACAAAATGATAAGTTAACTGAAGATGTTTTATTGAATACTTGTTTAAGTGATTCCGCTGTGTTTTAATAAAATAAGTTATTCTGTTTCAAAGGTGCTATGTATCCGCTTTATGCGACGAGTTGATTTGTTTTGTTTTTATTATGTGACGCCTCATTTGTTTATTGAGAAATTTTGAAAACTCTGATTTATATATATTTGTCGGGTAGAAATGGGGTGTTACATTAGTGGTATAAGAGCACGTCGGTCCGTCTGGCCAAGTTGTCGAGTCTGTTGAGTTGTGCGACAGTTGAATGCTGTCAGTGTTTTAGTCTTTAGTACACGACATGTATGTGAAACACTGTCGGTACTTGTTGTTTTGTTGCAGGGATTGGTTTGATTCCAAGTGGGGGAGAAGTTTTGCTTCTTGAAGATGTTTCTGTTGTAAGGGATGGTCAGGTATGTTGTCGACAAGCGACGATGCAAGTGTTGTTGAGAGTTTTGGGACGATGTGAAGTTAATGATAATTTTGGAAGATGGAATTTAGAAAGTGCTGATGTTCAGCACGGTTGAGAACTGTGAAGTTGTCGGTGCGTTTAACCTTTGTGTCTGATGCCGGTGTTTGGCAAGTGTTAAAGTGATGAGGTTGCGGTGGACCTTATATTGGACTTGCATAAGTGATTGACGGATGTAGTCGATGCGTGATGTGTTGTGAATCGCGAACCCGAGTTGGAACTCGAGGATGCGCGTAACTTGAGTTTCGGATACCTGAATTGAACTCCATTTGAAGCGTCAGAGAGATAACGAGATGAAGTGGATTATAAGAATTATTGTCGCAGCCGTAATAGATTTGATTTTAACGTGATGATGTTGGGATGGGGTGCAGTTTGTCGTCGAAGTTATTTGAGGAGTTTGGGAGATAACATAAAAATTGTCGATGCTTGACGTCGATGTTTACAATTCTAATAACGTCATAGATTTGTATCTTGGGTTTCGAGTATAAATTGGACGTACCGTTTGAGCCTACGAAGAGGTGAAGTTGTATTCTACCTCATGGAAATGTGTAAGCATGTTGAATAAGAATGGTTATTACCGCAAATGTCTGAAGTGAAGTTAAGTAAAACTTGTTGTTGATGATTAAGATGAGAGAACAAGATGTTCGGTATTAAAGATGATTTGAGTACTGATGACTTTTAAGGAAGAGTGAAGTAGTAGCGAAGAAAAAGTCAGACTTAGGGATGATAGAAGTCGTATTTGGGATGCCAAAAGTGGCGGCGTGTATAAAAGAAGGAGTGTATGGAATTTTCTATCGCCAGTTTATCGGGAGGAGGACTTCGGTTGAGACGAAACAAACTGTGTGATGTTACTCATGTTATTGGATTTAAGAGGAAATTCGGAAAGGGCGCTGTTATGATGTAACAACGATTTATACTCCACAATGGTTGTCGAATACTAATTGACAAATTGGGGAACTGATCGCCCTCAATCTATTGTTAATAGTAGACGAAACTCATGTTGGATGTTATAGATTTGTCTTGTTGTCTTAATAGTGTGGAAAGAGTATTTATATTTTATCGTGAAGATGGTCGTTCATTGGTTTGTGTAGCTCGATAAGAGGGATGGTTGAGTAAGAATCGGACGAAATGAGCAATCAGTGTGGTGCGTTTTATACAAGCGAGTGTCGCTAAGAAAAAGATTGGAAACATCAAGTGAAACAACAATGTGAGGATGAGTATTAAGGAAAGTCTGTATTGGATTGAGAATTTGTGGACCATATAGTTGACGGAATTTTATTGGGGGTAGTGATTTAAAAGAGAATTATCAGAGTTGAGCAGCGGGAGCTTTATGTGACACTGTTGTTGTAAGACTTAGGGGAGTAAGAAACTATAGGTCAGAAGTCTGTAAAGATGAGTTATCTTGATGTTTGGATTGATAGACTGTTGGAATAAGTGCGACGAGCCAGGATGCTGCATTGGGTCGTAGATTATTGTGAATCTGGTAAGAATAGTAATGTGTTTGTGTTCTTGAGGAATTGTTGTTGTGCCGAAGAAGTAGTGATTGGAGTGTTACCAAACGCGATTTGGATATTTAAGAATTGGATACGAGATTTGTTTGCGATGGTGTTGTCAAGTAGATTTTCGAGGACGAAAATATTCTAAGTGGGGGAGAGTTGTAACACCTGGAAATTCGATTATTCGCTTAATCTAGACGTTCGGAGTGTTTAGTGATGTTTTCGTATTTTGAGACGATTTAGTCGGTATTAGTTCGGGATAGCGGATCGATATTTAATCAAGAGTTTTGATATTTTCAGTATTAGAAATATTATTGGAATAATATTTGAAGTTTTGGGAATTTTCGGAGTAATTAAGATTAGACAGGAAATATGATATATTGGTCGAATTTGGATTGTCGGTGTTATTTTAAGAAGTGTATTTGAATTTATTAAGTTAAAAGTCGGATTTTAGTCGGACGGTCGAAGAATAATATTAAGAAAAATATTATTTACAAGTCGGAATTTATTATATTGTTGGAATAATAATAAAAGTGATATTTTGATTTAATTGGAGATATTTATCTTATTGGGCCTAAATTAAATTGTGAAGAATAATAAAAAGGAATTGAAAGACTAAGCCCAATTGCAAGTGATAAATTAGGGTTTTAGAGAATGAGAAGGGTAGTTTGTCATTTTGGAGAGAACAAAGTTTGAAGAGAATGAGGCAAGCCAAAAGGAACAAGCTTGGAGATGCAATTGGAGACCCATTGAGTTGCTTCATTTGATAAGGTAAAGGTGGGGTTCTCTTCCTATAATGGGGCTTATGAACAATTGTATGTGGGGACTTGGGTGTGTAGATTTATTGCATTATCTTGTGTTGATTGTTACTGAAAAATAAAAATGAAATTTGTTTAAGATATTCTGAAAATTGAGTTATCATTTCTGTAACGATGTTTATTGAGAGATATCCTAGAATTGTATTGTGTTTGTTGTTGTTGTGATGTGAATAAGAAAATGTGGTACCGCTGTGAGATATGATGACTGGCAGTGTGCTTTTAATTTCATTCTGGTTCTATTCCCATTATTGTGCTTGCCGTTAGTTTCATTTCTCTCCATTTGGTGTGGATGCTGTTAGTGAAATATATGTATATATATAAAACAATATATATAATGGAAACATATGGCTATGCAAATGAACCATGGTTTAGAGATTGAATATTATTGAAAACAGTAAGATATTATATAATTGAAAATCGTGAAACATTAGAAATTATAGAACAGTGTATTCCAAACAGTCCCGTTTTATTGAAATAGTCGAATTAAGCGGTTTATTTAGTTGTCCGGAATTTGATGAAAATTGACGTGGTAGCTAAGTTTAATTAGTAGATTAACGTGGTGGTGTTATTTTGTTGAAATTGTGATATTTTACGAATCGACCGAAATTGTGTTTGATTTAAATATTCTTTATAAATAAATTATAATAATTTAATAGAATTGTCAATAGAGTTGTTAGAGTTGTCAATAGAGTTGTTAGAGTCGACAATAAGTTGTCAGAGTTGTTTTGAATTATTAAGAGTCATATTTTTATTTGTTTTGAGTAATTCTGACATGTTTAGAGTTGTCAGTGTATAACGTCGGTGTTTGTTTTTTATTGGAACTTTAACAATTCATATCTTTTGAACTGTAACTCCGTTTGAGTCTCCGTTCGAGGCGTTAGAAAGCTAGCGTGATATTCTTTTCAATAAAAATGGTTTTGAGCAATAGAATGCTAGAAACTGGAAATGGAGTAGAAATTGAAGTGAATTAAATTAATATAGTTTGATATTAATTGGTTAAATTAATAGTTAAATTAATTGCAATGAGTTTAATTGATTGGAATATACTTGAAGTTGGATCAATTATTCGGTTTGTCGGTAAATTAGGGTATTTTGAGGATTCGTCCGTAATTGTGTTTTGGCTTGAATATGTATGTTGAGAATAATATATGTATATGTCATGATGTTGTGCTAATATTGATTCTCTGTGGTTAGTTGGTTAGCATTAAATTAATGATTAATTGCTTGATGTTGAAAGTGTGTGTTTATGTATAATTGGCAAAAATGAGAATTAACATGAGATAGTATGGTTACTAGTGTTAATTGGATTGTGTGAATTGTAATTGATTAATTGGCCTCTTATATGTTAATGATGTGTGTGTTGCGAATGTTGTGTACAATTGGTGGATAATTCATAGAGTTGAATTATTGAGATATGCGGAAAGTTAAGATGGTAGAGATGATCTTAATTGCATATATTTGTGATATTGTATATACATTCATATCATAGTGTGCCTTGAAACACAGGTGGATTTGCTTTGAAACACAAGCGGGCTTGGATTCTAGAGTGAATCGGAAGCCGTAAACTATATGTTTACAATTGGTGGACTTTGGTCTTGTCCGGTTCGGAAGTGTGGCTTAGATTCTAGAGTTATGAATCGGAGGCCGGTGAAACTTAGAATTTCACATTGGTACCACATGCATAGTGTCACATGTTTCATTGAGTCACATTAGAGTTATGTGATAGTTTATTATGTGCATTATGTTGTGATAAGTGTACGAGTGAAAAATTGATTATGTGCATTGATGTTGTGATGCTATGTGTATGAGTTTGGTAATTGATTATGTACACTTGGTGTTGTAGTGATAATTGTATTAGTTGATAATTGAGAAGGGGTGATGTTTGAATACGTAATTGGTTAAATGCGAGAATATGTGATAATGATGGATTGTGTATATATTTGGAATAATAGTATTGAATCCTGTGATTATTATACGTTTGAACTTCGTGCATACTTGAATATGTGAAATTTATTGGATGATACTATTTACATAATTATGACTTGTTGTGCGATGAAAAGTATGAGAGATTAATGAACTGTGGAAGTATGATGTGTATGGTAACTGTTGATACTTGCGATGTAATGATTTTATATGCCTGAATCCTAATATACAATTTATCATGCACCCACTTATATGATTTGATATCTCACCCTTTTCTCTTGTTTTGCCGTTGCCTTTGTATTGGTAACGTGTAGGTATTCAAGTATGAAGATTTAGTTGCCGTTACTCGAGTGATACGTAGCACTCTGGGGGGAACGATTTATGTCATTCATGATGTTGTTTAATTGTGTTATCTTGGTTGAACAAAATGATAAGTTAACTGAAGATATTTTATTGAATACTTGTTTAAGTGATTCCGCTGTGTTTTAATAAAATAAGTTATTCTGTTTCAAAGGTGCTATGTATCCGCTTTATGCGACGAGTTGATTTGTTTTGTTTTTATTATGTGACGCCTCATTTGTTTATTGAGAAATTTTGAAAACTCTGATTTATATATATTTGTCGGGTAGAAATGGGGTGTTACACTTACAAATAACCTAACAAACAAGTTACAGCAGAACAACTAAAGCCAGCATCTTAGAAATCCTTTAAATGTTCAATCTTGGTCCTAAGGGTGCTATGCAGGTAGCAGCGAGTAATAGTGATTTGCTTTATCCGATCACTGATGTCTTGAGCCATAGGGATATCATTGAAAATTACATTGTTTCTCGACATCCAAATAGCATATGTTGTCTCACTAAGTGCCATTTTCAGCAATGTTCTTTTCCAACCTTTCTTCTTTATTTCATGAATCAGCCATTCTTTTTCAGTATTCCAATCATGGGGCGTGCGCGTATAGCCAACCCAAAGCAGGATGTTCTTCCAAATTTCCCGAGTCACCCTGCATTGAAAGAACAAATGGGCCATAGATTCTATCTCAGTACAGAAAACATGGGAAGGAGTAATATTCATGCCAAATCTTCGAAGCCTATCTCTTGTCGCCAATCTTCCCATGAGAAGCATCCAAAGCTGGAATTTAGCACGAGGCCTTGCCATATTATGAAAGAATATCGTGTGCCAATCCATTTGTTGTTTTTCTCCTCTAAGCCTATGATAGTGCTTTGCTAATACAAGCTTCTCCTCTACAAGAGTATTCTGCCAGTCTGTTTGTTGCAAACAAAGATCCTTGCTCTTTACAATTCTCTTCAAAATCCAAGAGTAGTCTTGAGGTGGAGACCATTCCTGGAAATCCTTGCCTTTCACATAATACGCATCTAACCATTTTACCCATAATTTGTCTTTTTTCCCCTTTATATTCCAAAGCAGTTTCAGCATTGTCGCCTAATTCCATTCCTTTAGAGAGGTTATGTTCAGACCACCGGAATTCTTTGGATCACATATTCTGTCCCAGGCAATTGGGGCCTTCTTGCTTCCATAACTTTTGCCACTCCAGAGAAACATTCTACAGATACTCTCCACTTGGTGTATCACTTTTTTGGGGATCGGGAACACTTGCATTGAATAAGCAGTGACTGAGAAAAGGACACTTTTCACCAATTGGCATCTACCTGCATCACTTAGAAGATGGGCAGTCCAATGCTGAATACGAGCCGTAATTTTATCCACAAGAGGTTGACATTGAGCAATGTTGAGTCTTCGACTTGAAAGTGGAACTCCCAAGTATTTAAAAGGTAACTCTCCTTCATCCTAGCCCGTTATGTTCAGAATTTTTCCTTTCTCCTCCATGTTAGTACCACCAAAGTAAACTTTTCATTTACTCGGGTTGGCCTTCAGACCAGTTTCCCTGGAGAATTGGTTAAACACATGCATAATCAAACTAATAGAGACAGAGTCAGCCCTTGAGAATAAAAGTAAATCATCTGCAAAGCAGATATTAGTAATTTTCAGTCTAGCACACTTAGGGTGAAAGTGAAATTCAGGGTTCTCTTGCAATTTGACCAAACACCTATGAAGGTGTTCCATGATTAAGACAAAAAGAATGGGGGAGATGGGGTCCCCCTGTCTCAATCCTCTCTTAGCCCTCAACTTCTTACTAACTTGCCCATTTATGGTGCATCTATAGGTAACAGTGGTAAAACACAGCATTACTCAATCAACAAAATTTTTCAGGGAACATTAACTCTTGCATGATGCGTTTCAAGGCTATCCACTCCACAGTAGCATATGATTTTTGTACATCCATTTGGATGGTACACCTAGGGGAGAGATGCTTCCTCTTGTATCCTCTCACAAGCTCATGAGCTATCAGAATATTATCTTGAATATTTCTGCCTGGGACAAAGGCAAATTGGCTCTCATCAACTATATCCCCCACAACTCTGCTCAATCTTCTAGTCAAAATTTTTGAGATAATTTTTTATAGAGTAGAACAGCAAGCTATGGGCCTAAGATCTTTTATCAGCTTTGCATTTTTTGTCTTAGGTATAAGGGTGACCAAGGAACAGTTTGCTTCAGTGTATATCCTCTTGTGGTAGAAGAACTCTTGGACAACCCTAAGTACAACATCCTTGATACTTTCCCAACTTTGTTTAAAAAATCTAGCATTATAGCCATCCACACTTGGAGCTTTGCAATCACCAATACCATTCAGAACTTGCCAGATTTCAGCCTCAGTTACAGGTAAGATAAGACTATTAACCTTTTCAGTACTTAGTAAAGGACCTCTCTTAATAGCCTCAATATCCACATGTATTACCTTTGATGTACTTGTACCAACCAGCTTTCCATAGAATTGAAAAATCTCTTTTTCAATATCCTTAAACTCTGTAAGCCTAGTTCCATTACTATCTTTAAGTCTATCCAAGGTAATCTGCTTGTTTTTTTTCCTTAAGGTTGGAATAAAAATATTTATTGTTTCCATCTCCCAATTGAATCCATTCTATCTTGGCTTTTTGCATAAGTATTTTCTCTTCAGGTTCTATTTTAAGAAGCATCTCATCTGTCTTTTCCTTCACACTTCTAATCCTCTTTCAAATGATCTTGAGCTGATTGTAAGCTTGTTATACTTTCCTGAATATTTTGGCTTCTCTTATACATCCTTTTGTTCATTCTACTCAAAGGAGTTTGCAGCCTTAGTAATTTTTGCCACATAACATACATAGGTCTCCCTTTTATATTAATGCTCCAACTGCTTCTCACATTATCTAAGAACTCTGGCCCAGTACCTATACAGTTTAGAAACTTGAATCTAGGTCTGATTTTCCTTGGGATGTCCACTCCTTGCAGGGTTATTCTCAAAGGAGAATGATCAGATATGTGGGGGTTCAGAATCTCTAGGTCACTTCCAGGGTGTTTTAGGAACCATTCAGTGTTACATAAAGCCCTATCAATTCTGGAGTATATCATTCCTGTGAGGTGTTTGTTGGACCAGGTGTAGTTATTCCCTTTAGAAGCATGTTCAGTTAGCCCAACAATTTGCATCATGGTTTCAAGATCCTCATATTCACTCTACTAAACTTCCTTACCTCCAATTCTATTAGTAATCTTAAGAACATTGTTAAAGTCGCCCACAATAATCCATGGTCCTTTAATATTTCTACTGTGATTCTCTATACTCTCCCATAAGATTTTCCTCTTGGCAATTTTGTTATGAGCATATATAGCTGACAGATAAAACATAAATTCTCCTTTATTGTTGTAAACCTCACTATGAATGGCTTGATCAGTGGAGTGTATAACCCTTAAGTCCCAGCACGTAGGGTTCCACATAAGCCAGATACGACCATTGTCATGGTCTCTATAGTTATCCATGAATTTCCAATGTCTACCTAGTTTATTTCTCACTTGTTCAGCATTAACTTCTTTGACTCTAGTTTCTAAAAAAGCAATACAGCTAACCTGGAGTTGTTTGAAATGGGCTCCAACCTCAATACTCCTGGCGTGTTTATTGAGCCCTCTTACATTCCAGCTAAGAATCATGATGCACTAGGTCCTCCACTCTCAAAGCATTCTCCAACTTTGAGAGCATCAAACCCATTGGTACATCTAACAACATTCTCTTGGGATATCTGTGCAGGCTTTTTCCCTTTCATGTGGCTAGTAGTATTCACTGTTTTCCATTCCTCTTGTGATTCATCCTGTGTACTATCTTGTTCTGGTGTTTCTGCTGCTTAGTTTTCCTTAGGTGCCTTGTGTTGTTTTGGTTTCCATTTAGGTTTAGTAGGTATCTCCACTTTGGTTTTATATATGTGTCCAACCTTATTGCATTTGGTACAAAATGGAGGTCTCCATTCATATTCAACGCGTTGAGTCATCTTACCCGCAGTTTCATCCCTAATCATGATTTCATCTTCCAGTGCTCTTGTAACATCTACTTCAATCAAGACCCTGGCATATGATACTCTAAGTTTACGTGCTTATTATTATTATTATTATTATTATTATTATTATTACCAATGTTTAACTAGAACATGAACAAGCCATTGAAAATGACATATGTAAATATCCATGCGCAAAAATATCCTATTCATATCAAGGGAAATACTGAAAAGTAAAAAAATTAGCAAGAATAAGAATTCACATTTGCATGTGGAAGTGTACAATTTAATTTTTCTAATAATCAAATATAGAAACTTACTAAGAAATTTAAAGTTGTATCTCCTAGTAGAAAAACATCTTTCATGGTATATGTACTTGTCAAAAGGTACACGAGTGTGCAGTATCCCTAAGGTGGTTAGCGCTTTCTCCTAGTGGTGAGAGACCTCTTTCATTAAGGGTGGTTAGGGCTTTCTCACGGTGGTGAGAGACCTTGTTTGATTTTGTTTATAGTGGTAATAGATGGCCAGCTCACGTGACGTGAGAGGCTTTGTGTTTATGTGTTATGTTAAGTAAGACATGAAATGTCCCTTATAAACCACCCCGATTGGGGGGGGGGGAGGTATATATATATATATATATACACTTTTGTGCCTAGGATTTTCTAGGGACTGATATCCTCCCACTCAGTGAATGGTTTAATCTTCAATCCCTACTTTTTAGGGAAGTGTGGATCAGTCTGTTGAACCAGACTTCAATCCCTATGTTTCTCATGACTAGGTGAGCAAGGGGTCTACTTAGGGCGAGACAGTTCCTAATGATGGGTGGCATATAGGTGTCATCCCTAGTAAGGGTTACCACTCTCCTGCCCTTATTAGGTATTTTACAAATATTTCACTATAGTATGCATATTTAAGATCAACTACCACATACCAACTTATTAACATAAGTATACAACATAGGATTTAAGTAAAAAATATTTAAAAAATGTCAAGAAATTTGCATGAGATAAGAAAATAAATAAATAATTGAATTAGATAGTAAATATATGCCGCGATCTTTGGTGGTTAGTAAAGGAACGATTATGAATAATAATGCTCACACTGTTAACTTCATTGTACCTGTTTGGTCTATTCACAAGAAACAAGAATGATTGAAGTGGTCACAAACAATTATATATAAAATTCATTATTGCAGTTAAATAGTTGATATAAGATATTTTTAGAAAATTATTAAGAAAGAAGGGTATGTCATTGATTTCTTGGATGATCAAGTATAAATATCAATTCACTATTCTTAGGCTCAAGTTACCAACCTCTCAATGGTGGTGAATGTTTCTACATTATTTTAGTTCTTTCTAGATGTTTCAAGATGGATTAGTATCATGATAGTTCTATGTTCTTCTACCATTTCCATACACGTTATAGTTATAGGTTCTTCTAGAATTTTCATACACATTATATATAAGAATATTCCAGAAATTTGTAACAATTTAAACACTCCTCCTCGATACAAATTTCCGTGACTCCAACCGTAGCTCGTAGCTCTTCAAATCTTGTTCTCAGTAACGCCTTCTTGAATATGTCTACAAATTGTCGAGTTTGATCTCCTTAGTTACTTCAACTTCTTTGATAAAGTGATACTTATTTTCTATGTGTTTTGTTCTGTTGTGATGCACTGGATTCTTCGACCTTGTAATTACTGATTTGTTCTCGCAATTGATTGTATTAGGCTTATCTTGTTTTTCTCCCATGTCTTCAAGTATCCCGTGGAGCCATATTGCTTGACTCGTTGCTTCAACAGTTTCCATGTACTTCCCTTCTATTGTGGATTGTGTAACCTTAGCTTTCTTCTTCGACGCCCAAGGGAAAAATTTTGATCTTAGTGAGAAATCATATCTAGAGGTGCTCTTCATGTCGTCTATTGAACCTACCCATATACCATATACCAAACTCTTAGTGAATCATATCTAGTGTACCATATACCAAACTCTTTTGTTCCTTGTAGATACCTCAAAATTCTTCTTCCTTCTCCAAAGTTTATTTGACTTAGACTTTGCATGAATCTTGATAGAATACTTGTAGCATACATTATGACTGGCCGTGTAGTAGTCAAATATAAGAGGCTTCAAATTAGACTTCTGTATGTGTATGCATCAGCTTTTGGTGCTCCATCATTCTTTTGTAGTTTTTCATTTGTTATGAATGGAGTAGCGACATGTTTGCAACTGTACATCTTAAATATCTTAAGTAAGCCTTCTATGTATTTATTTTTCGAGATGAGTATCTTGTCATGTCTTTGATTTACCTCTATATCGAGAAAGTAACTCATCAAACCAAGGCCGATCGTCTCAAAGGTCTTCATCATGTCTTATTTGAACTCCATCATTATCTTAGTATTGTTTCTCGTGTAGATAAGATCATTTACATATAGAGAGATTAAGAATGTGTAATGGCCTTAAGACTTGATGTACAGTGTAGGCTCGCTCTTGCTCCTCCTAAATCCTCAATCCATGAAATACCGATCGGTTCTGCTATACCATGCTCGAGGTGCTTGCTTCAGACCAAACATTGCTTTTCTCAGTATTAAGACTTTGCTTTCTTTGCCTTCGGACATGAATTCTTGTGGTTTCTCCACATAGATCTCTTCTTCTCGTACGCCATTGAGGAAGGTTTATTTGACATCTAATTGATGAATGCTCTATCCTTTTTGTGTCACAAAAGCTATTTGAGCTCTTATGGTATCAAGACGAGCTATTGGTACAAATGTATCATTGTAGTCAATCACGGGTTGATGTGAGTAACCCTTAGCTACTAACCTCACCTTGAATTTTTGTATGATGCCATCAAAGGTTAGCTTTGTCTTATAGACCCACTTAACCCAAATAAAATATTTTCCATGGGGACGATTTACTAACTCCCATGTGCTATTTTTCTCAATCATCTTTATCTCTTCTTCCATTGCCTATACCCATACTTCCTGCTTTGACATTTCTTTAAAGCTTCCATGTTCAAGAATGGCCAAGTTGCATGTTTCATGTATGTCAACCAAAGATCTTACTCGTCTTGGAGTAGACTCTAGAGATGATAGTTCTTGTTCTTGTTGTTATGGTGGAGGTGAAGGAGGTTCACTTGGGACTTCTTCCTCAGCTTCTAGCTAGATGATATGGTAAATAAATGTTCTTCTCCACTTTTTCTTCATCCCAATTCCAAGAAGCATTCTCATCAACTTCAACATTTTGACTGATGACGAGTTTTTTAGTTTGCAAGCATGAAGACGAGACTATACGAGGTATCTTCCTTGGGTATAGTACAATCTCTAAGGGCTTCGTAGTTGAATAGTTGATAATTGATATAAGATACTTTTAAAAAGTCGTTTAGAAAGAAGGCTATGCCATTGATTTCTTGGATAATGAATTACAAAATATTAATTACTTATTTATTGACTCAAGTCACCAACCTCTCAATGGTGGTGATTGTGTCTACGTTATTTTAGTTCTTTCTAGATGTTTCGTGATAGATTAATATCATGATTCTAGATTCTTCTACTATTTCCATACACATTAATGTTTTAGATTCATTTTCATACACATTTTATTTAAGAATATTCTACAAATTTATAGCAATTTCAACAGTTATATCTCATTATTCCAGTATTATCGGGACGAATAGAGAATTATATAATAGATATTAAGGGTTTTTATTTGAGAAAAATATATACTTTTCTTTCATGCTTTCTATTTTAATTACTAAGTATTTATTTATTCATGATTACAACATTTTGTATGCAACACAAACGCTTCATATTGAATGCGTGTTATCGTGACACCCTATACAATCAATTCCATTTTCTCAAATATAAACTGCATGTTTAGGTGAGTTTGTACTATAAATTGATAGATACAATTTGTATGCAAGCACTACAATTGATAAATTGGAAGAAAGTTTTCTAAGTGTAATGTAAATTTTGTAGAAAGTGCAATTGTCTCTCATGTCACGTGTGATTGTGTGGGAATGGAGAGAGAGAGCAGATAATGCCATTTATGTCAAAGTACTAAGGTTTCTTCAAATGTCGAAACGTGTTATGTTTCTGACAGCACCCACAAAGAGTAAAGTCAGTCAACTAATCAAATGAAGGAACCGTGAATTGTAATGCTTTGTATGGAGGGACCACTTGGCATGCTGAGTTGTTTCTATGCAATTTTATTGGTATCCACAAAGATAAGTACCTTTGGAAATATACTATAAATCAGATGATATAGTTGCATTCTACAAATATGTGTGTTCTCCATTAAATTTGCTGATGTTACCGTTTCTCCGATTTTCTTGTCTTAAACTTCCCATACACACTTTTTATTTTAGGTGAATTATTATCTACCCAACTCAAAAAGTTGGGTAAAGTTACCTTCAATGTAAAATATCTTGTAAACAACCAAAAAATATAATATTTAATAATTAATTAAATAAGATAAAACTAAATGATGCAATGTGATTGGTGGAAGGTACACTACCCAACTTTTTGAGGTGGGTAGAGAAGTTGTCCCCTTTATTTTATCTTTCCTTTTGGGTGGAGTAACTGCCTTTGGAATATTATACCCCCATTTATTGTCTTTTTGTATTTTTGCATAATAGACATATCATGGAGACTTTGTAATGATGAATCAAAAAATGGAAGTGTTCAAACTATAATTATGTATTTAGTAAATTCTTAAATGATCGAACAATATTTTCTAATTTCTTTTTAGCATCTTTGAGGCTTTATTAGGGAACAATTGATTTAAAAAAAGAAATTAACATTGATTAAAAAAATGACGAATTTAAGGAACCACATTGTAGAGATAACATCAAAGGGAAGGGAATCCAATAAACACTACCTATGAAGCACGGACACCTCTAAAAATAGACATGTTGCAGTGTTTGATAAATCGGTGTCCGACACTTATATGACACGTGTCGGAAAAGTCAGACAAATGTCTCTCAAAAAATAGAATTTTTTACTGTTTCGATACTCTTTAAATCGGTGTCAGACATTCGTATGACACTCATACAACACGTGTCGAACCATTAAGACAAAGTTTTTAAAAAATATTTGTTTTCAACATTCCTTAGACATCTTTCGGACATGTATTGAAACAATATTATTAATGAAAAATTAAACACATCTGTATGAAACAATTTTATTAGAAAATCTTTAACACGTTTAGTAATAGTTAGATAATTGAAGCTTAAATACTATCGTATATATAACAGTATCGATGTCCTATGTTTTTAATATTATCGGTGTCAAAGTGTTAGTGTCGCGTCGTGTCACGGTGTCCGTGTTTGAGTCCATGCTTCATAGAACACTATCACCAAGAGAAAAAAGTGACACTGAAGGTCAATCATTTGCTAAAGGATCTTGCTTCTTAATTCACCATTATAAAGAAGATAGGTCACCTAAGAATAATATTCAACATTTATTTACAAGGCTAGATCCTAAGAAGGGGCAAGAAAATTGTATCACTAAGTTGGGAGCACCCCTATTGCGGATTAACAAAAAAACAGATAAACCAAAAAGACGGTCAAAGAAGTGCCAGCCATATAGGATGAGAGTAGGGGTGAGAATAGGCCAGGCCGAGTAACAGGGGCTTATGGCCCAGCATACATAGGCCTAGATCAGGCCAGACTTTTTATATAAATAGAAAAGACATAGGCTTTTTTATAAGCCTATTTAGCTAAAAAGACTAGGCCACAAGCCATATAAACAACCTTTTAAGCCTGTGAGACCGACCTATTTACATAATTATAAATAATTTTATAATTATTATATTGTATTTTGTATTTTAAATTAAAATATAAAAATAAATCTTAGATATCTTGAAGAAATTATGAAAATAAGATGAAATAAAATCTTATGAACAATGTCGTAACTTGTTAGTCTGTATAAAATTGAGTTGAATGACTTATTTACAAATGTTCCAATGAAATAGGCTTTCAAGTAGGCTAATAGGCCAATCAAGCCTTCAAAAAGGTCAGACTCAGGCCACAAAAAAAAAAGCCTACGATAAACTATATGTCAGGCTTAGGCTTTGAATTTTTTAGCAGGGCAGACTCAAGTTTGGCAAAGCCTAGCTCGGTCCAGCTTATTCCCACCCCTAGATGGGAGCAAATTGAAGAAGAAAATCGATACTAACTAAAAGGACGTCAAAAGAGTGCAAACCCTAGGTTGAGTATCCTTATTAATCGAAATAAAAGTGACTAGGTTGGGAACATCCTCATCAATCATAATTAACAAAAAAAAATCACTCCAAAGAGACAAAATTCAAAATAAATACAAAGTCATATAGAGACATAAAAAATCAGACCAAATATTAGTCAATTACAAGAAAGCCTAACAAAGGGCTCCGCCAAAGAATATTACAATCTAAACACGCCATCACTCAATTTTTCCTCCCAACATTGTCTTACTAGGGTATAAGCTGGAGGTTTCTAGAACATTTGAAGGATTTAAAATGAGAAGTTAAGCTATAACATTTTTAAATCCCCTTGCATTTGTGGAAAAGGCTGTCACTTCAATGTCCTAACATTCTCCATCAAGTTGAAGAACCTTTGAGCTTAAGTCGGAGATTCTCCTCTGAAAACGACAACAATAACAACAAAATCAATAAAATCATTAAACCTTCAATCTCAACAACAACAAAATCAATAAAATCATTGAACCTTCAATTTCAACAATAATTACAACAATAACATCAAACCTTCAATCTCAATAACAACAACAATAACAACATTAAATCTTAATCGCAAGAACAACATCAACATTCAATCTCAATATCAACAACGACGACAACATTAAACCTTCAATGTTAACAACAACCTTAAATCTTAACATGCACGAAGAAAACATTTACGTATTTGAAACGAGTTGAAGAAGATAAAGATATGAGTTTTGTATGAGTTTCAATCAAGTTTCATATTCCTTTAATTTTCGCTTGAAATTCCTAAATTTGTTTACATACTTTCCCTATTTTGTTCGAGTTGGATAAGCGATGATGAAATTTCAAAACTCAATAATGGAGGAAATGATGTTTTCGAGTCTTATTTATAGAAGAAATGATGTTTTCTAGGTTTATTTAGTGGAGAAATAGAGTTTTGATAATAGAAGATGAAGATTTAAGGTAAAAGAAAAAATTCGTCTAGGGCACAATGATGTATTCGTTGATGCAAAAGTGAGGAAAACTAGTATTTTGTTTTAGAAAACGAAAACAAACATACTTAAGAGGTACAACTGAGGAAGAATCTAATTTATTTTTAATTAATTTTTTTTAAAAGTCACTATTTTATTTTTCAGCGGAGATGTCCAACCAAGGAAAAAATCTTATTTATTTTTAACTTAAAATGTTTAAAAAAAACTCCACTTTTTCTATCGGTAGGGAGGTCCATCCAAGTTGAAATCATATTTATTTTTATTTTAAAATTTTAAAATAAAGGCGTCACTTTTCCTATCGGTTGGGATTTCCAACAGAGAGGAAAACTTATTTACTTTTAATTTTAACAAAACAAGAAAGGCACCATTTTGAAAATGATTTCACACGGCTTGTTTTGCCAACCAATAAAATAAGTAGTAATTTTTTTTTATTAAAACACAAAATTGCACTTCTGGGGATTCCAATCATCATGTACATGTTGGTTTTTTCCAACGGTTGTTAGTCCAATGGAGGGGATAAATGATCTTTTTTAATTTAAAAATAAAACAAAAGCATACGCTTGTTGGAATAGATTTCACCTTGCCCCAATTTCCAACTGATGTAAAAACTCATTAGAAAAACTACATTTTGTTGTAGTGAAACTTACATATACTAATAGAAGTTGGTAAAAAAAATCATAGTTAAATGTCGATCATTAAAAACTTAAAGGTGAATGCAATATTCCGGTATTTAAGTAAAGTCAAATGACTATATTCATTTAAACAAGTACTACAGGATAAAAATTACCCTTAATTCAAATTAAAAGTCAAAATGTATAATAAAGCTTTACAATCATCATCACAATGCTTTCTATGACTGCAAATAATTCTCCATTAGATCCCAACACATCTTCAAAGATACACCAGTACTAGTGTTTGTTACAAACAAGAGATTGACACATAGAATCAAACCATAAACCGCATTAACCCCAAATGCCACAATGCTCCCTCAACCATCAACTAGTTTATCAGAAATTTAGCTGTGTAAATTTTCCACAAACTATAATATTTTATTTGAATGAAATTTATAATAAAATAAAAAAGCAGCCTCTCCATTCTATACTATGTTAACGTAATCCCCGGTGTAAAAAGAGCTTTGAGAAGAGAATTCTTCTTAGGCAGGAAAGAAATTCATCCTTAGGCATTGGAAGTGTTTAATCTATACAATATTGTTAAAAGGATTAATTAGACCTCAACTCTAATTAACTAGACCTTTGGAGAAATTCATTTTGTTCTTGTTTCTGGAAAACCAATGAATAGTTTAGTTTCAACATCTGAACCTGGACTACTTTGATCTGCAAAAGGTTCATCATCGGCTATATTTTCTCTGTCATTTTTTTTTTCTGACTGTGATGTATAGTTATCATACTGCAGAAAATTTTGGATTTTCATTATTCTATAATAACTCAAAGATTTATAAAACTGAGGGAGAATGTTTCAAGTTTGATACCAAAAGCTAAAGTGATCAGATTGAAAGTGAATTAACCTTCTTAGAGAGCCTGGCATTTTCAGAAACTAGAGCTTTTTCCTGAATTGTATTCAAATAATAATGTCAGTCATCAGAATATTTTTTATGTAAAGCTAGCTGGGAACTTCATAACATTTTTTTATGTTGCCAAAATTCAAGGCAACCACGATTGCGGCCTCATCGACTGTGTTTCATGGTTGTCAAAATCGGTTTCTCGATAAAGATCGTTAGCGTGTAGAAAAAACATAAATCGTAGGATCGTAATACAGATTGTAGGATCCCAACAAATAGACAAAATTATAGAAATAACTATGAAAAATTGCTTCTAACATAAAATTCTCTAAGCATGTTATTTTATGTTTTGTTATAATTGATAAAAATATTCCAAGCATGTTACTAGAAATTACATTTATCTAAGAGAGAATCACATATTTTTCAGCATGAATAACTTTTTTTTTCTATCAAACATCTAGAAAATCAATCATATTAAAAAAGTTTTTTAATTCTTGATGATGAATAGGAGGACAGTAATATGTAATTAAGTTAGCCTGAGTATTTTCAGAAGATTCAGTTGTTGTTGGAGTATTGTTAATCCTGCTATGACTGCGGTATTGTTCAATTGTTTCAAAAATGCTGTAAAAATAAAGCCAATGTTACAATATGAAAATATGAAGTTGAGCATATGATGTTTGCCTTTATTCTAGGCCCAAATATATAAGTAGACACTTGCTAGTTGGTCAGAAAATAAGTTGAAAATATGTTGTTTGCCGTTATTTAAGGCCTTTTTGTTTTAACTATAAAAAAATAGATTTTTTTCTTTGTATTTTTAAAAATGAATTTTATAAAATCACTTTATAAAATATTGCAAGATGTTTTATATTCGTTTTTTCTAAATTAAAAGGTTAATTTTGATATCCTATAACATAAACATACATTATTGAAGATTAAAATATAGTCAAAATTGCAATTTTTTTAAAAAAGTTGTATTTTAAAAATACTTTTCATAAAAAACTATTCGAAATAGTTTCAAAATTAAGTGATTTTTTAAAATGATTTTTGAATAATTTCCTTTTGTTCTTAACAGAAAATCACAGGTTTTTGCTTACTATTATTATATATTGATTTTGAGATGAATGGCTTTTGCTGGGTTATTATGGCTTTTTGCAGTATCAGATTTGTGTTTTTTTAGAGAAAAGATGAATTTTTTAGGTGTTTGGTTTGAAGATTCTGACGCTTTTTTTTTTCTTTTTGAAAAGTCAACAAAAAGTTGTGACGTGTTTTTTCTTTCACGTGATAAAATTTAGCGGCGTGATTTTTACATGGAAAAGTTGCCCGTGTTTTTCACATCACAAAAAATTTGTAACATGCGCTCAAGCGGCGTGTTTACTCATGTCGCTACTTAATTGTGCTTTGTGACGTGATATTTCTGTCTGTTATGTAAATTTTACGTGGTTAATGAGAGTTTTTTTGTTGTGTGAGATATCATTGAGTACATGATGTTTTGGGTGATAAGTTGTTGGACTTAGTTAACGTTCTTAGCAATGATAAGAGTTTTGATATATTGACTAAAGCGCTACGAAGATGGAGATTTGAAATTTGTTGTGATATCACCGATTTGGTGTACATAATTGTGAGTGAGAGATATGTTAGGTATTTGGCTCATTTCCTATATGGAAAAATGGTCAAATATGTTATATCATTTGTGTCTCACTTATATTAGATGGAGATGGTTATTATAGAGTTACAACATAGAGAGAAAAGAAAAAGAGAAATTCAGCCACTAAAAAGTGAGAAAACTTATTTTTTTCGTTTTTCTCAAACCAAGTTCCAAAAAACATAGGTTTTAGGAAATTAACCACTCAGGCATGGAGTGATTGCTAAATTATTAAAAGACTTAGTTTTAGATCCCTAGGACTATAAAGACATTAGTATCATAATACTGAGAGGGTTGAATAACACAAAAAAAATATACAGATAAAGTAGTTTTTCCTCTCACATGAGCTAACTCTTAATACCAGAACAATCCTAAAGCCTTTGACAACCCTTATCTACTCGAAGTTATCAAGCATTTGTACTACTTTATCGAGTACTTGTATCAAGTTTAATGAAAGACTTTTGAGATTATTTGTGTTGATATGTCTACTATAGTCTTAAGATATATTACAAATTTCTATCACGAATTCAACTCTTAAAAGCATTGTTTCTTTGCACACAATTAAGGATGTTGTGTTTTTAATGAGGACATGAAAAGGAAGCAACATTGTTCTTCTTCTAACTATGATATATTTGTAACTAAAGATAATGTGAGAAATAAGAAAAATATACTTAAGGGTGGTATGAGAAAATCAAATTTAAGTCTCGATACAAGAGTGTGAATGGTTATTATTGTAAAAAAAAAAACACAACACATAAATTTTTGGTGGAAAATGGTAAATAAAACCAATAAAAGTAAACATAAATAAAGGGATCACGATGATGGTAATGACTGTGCTATTACTTTTATAAGTGATAATCTTGTATCAAATTATGAAGACATGTGGATAGTTGTGCTAAATTGCATATTACATTAAAGGTTTAAAATGGTTTTCTTTATATTTTTCTCTCATATGTTATTAAATTTGAATTGGATTTTTCACTCTTGACAAAATTTTCGCCTCTTAACATAGTTGTGTTAATTGATGTTTTCAAATGCATTGCGGAAGCATAAACAGTAAAGTAAAGCATAAGCAAGAGTAAATAACAAAGGATATATCCTGGTTCACTTGAGAAACCCTCAAGCTAGTCCAGTCCACCCTACCAAGGTGATTTTTCCTTGAACTCAATGACTTAATCTACTATAACAAAATTGATTACAATCTACACAAATAAGTGTTGTGACTAACTACCACTAAGACTACCATCTTATACTTCCCAAAGCTTCTGACCTAACCGGTCCTTTAAGGAATACAATACTTTCCTAAAGCTTCTGATCTAACAGGTCCTTTAGAAGAATTGTTGAGAACCTTCCTAAATCTTCTGATCAACTGGTCCTTTAGAAAGAGCAAACAACTGTTTGTTTTTACAAGGTTTGTTTACAATATAATGCATCTACACATGCATGTGTAAACTCAATTAATTACATCAGAAGATCCTAATACATACTAAGAATATTACATTATGTTTCAATGCATGGTATTCTTTTCTTCAAGTAGCTTCTTCACAGACAACAATCCAAAGCACTTGAATTTGTTACGTCTTCTTCCTCATAAGCTTCTGAAAGCGCTATTGATCTTGATATAGCAAAGAGAAGAACTTACTCATATTGATTTATCTTAGAGTATTCTGCAGAACAGTCCTTACTTTACTTAATTCAATGATCACTTCGGAGCACAACATTCATGTTGTGAATTTTTAATTGAAGCTTCCATGATCATCTTCATTATCAACAACATGATTAATGAGCCATTTGATCAACATTCGTTCTTGTTGTTGTTATACTAGTTGATGATTATGTTATGTTCCAACAGTGACAACTTTCATTTGAACATTGAACACCACCAACAACGACCTTAAACATATGATCCTTTCCTTTATATAGACGAGAAAATTAGAGTCGTTGAAGGACAGGTGGCTATTGAAAAAGAGTCGTTGCATAATGATTAAGATGGTACTGTCACGTGTTTCCTTTTTCTCAATTTAAGCTAGGGGAGAAGTAGTGGGATAAGGCTTTTCTGTACTGTGTACTTATCATTGCTAACAGTAACATTTGTCTTCTGAACTACAGAGGTTTCTGATGGTAGATTTTTGAAGCATGAGTAGAGTCATGATACTTGAATCTCCATATAGTCAAGTCTTAAGTTTTTAGAACTTTTCACTTAGAACCTTGTTTACTTAGAACGTTGTCTTTCGAATCTTTTGGCACTTGGTCTTCAGAACTTTCAGTCTTCAGAACCGCGTCTTTAGAGTCTTCAGAGCTTGGTTCTTCAGAGGATTATACCTTCATAATATATCATGGTTTCAGAAATAGAACCACTCTCAGAACGAAATCCATAGGACATCCTTGGATTTTTCCGATTGTGATTAGATACATAAGCATACTCGCTTCTTCAATATGCATGTGACTTGTGTTACACATAGTAACTTGCAAAAGGTCTTCAGCATATATCTTGATAATGTTTGTTTGATCTGATAACTTCAATAAAAATAGTTTTGTACAGAAACAAACATCAGAACATAAAATAGTTCCTTCACAAATACTCAATTATTATCATCAAAACCTAGAGATTATTTGCAGATGCGATTCTTGTTCTTACAACTTTATCTAATAGTTCTTCAATATGTGCTGGTATTTTTCTTCTTGATTCTAAATTAACTAATGCATAACGCATTTTTCTACAAACTAAATCCATAATGTCACCACGTTTTAGCCCGGAGAGCTCTGATTTTTTTTTTTGAAAAAATTGTTTTGAGATGAATGAATAATAGGAATATCTATTATTTCTTTCAACTGTTTTCTTTTAATATATGGAGCTTTAATTGATATATACTGGAAGTATTGGCAAAATGGTGTATATAATCATAGGAAATTATTTCCAATTTTGATATCTAATCCTGCTTTTTGTTGGTATATTGTAGGTACTAAAAATAATTTATTTTGAATATTTAAAGTAATTCTTGTAGCTACCTAGTTTAATGGATATATTGAGCCATCTGCTATTTGAATCTTTAATGGTTTTTCTAATCTTTTCCATTCACTAAATAATGTTTTGGTTGTTATACAAATACTTGCTTCTGTATCTATATATATGCTTCAGTTTCTTTGTTTTCTTTTTCAATTTTAATTTTGGTATGTGTATTATTCAGATTCTGTTTCTTCTAAAGATAATTCATCTTCTATGTATTCATATACTCTACAATCAGAATCACTTAGCTAATCTTCTAGAGGTTCTAAATTATATATTTTATATAATTTCTTTATTAGTTTTGATTTTTTCTTAAGATCTTTTTCCTTTTTTGTTGGACATTCATTAGCATGATGACCTTCTATATTGCATATCTAACATACGCATTTTTTTCTTTTGGACAATATTTTTTTAGGTGTTTGTTTTCTCTTTCTAAAATACTTTTTTTCTAGTATTTTTATAGCCTTTTTTCTTGGATAAGTTTTCCTTAATTTATATTTTCTTTTATAACTTTTTCTACTTCGTTGATTACAACCATAATTTCCTGGTTGCTCTATCTCTAGTATATCACAACAAAGTGACATTTTTCCTCTACAAAATTATTTACCTCTTGTACTCTTTATGCATTGTCGTCTTAATTCATTATATAGAATTTGAATAATTCATCCTAAGCTATGACCTAATTCAATTGATTTAGATTTCCATATATCTCTTATTCTTGTACAAAGCGAGTAATGTAACTTGGATATAAAGACTCCTCTATATATTGCCTTAGTTTTCTTGTCTAATTCATAATAGTATTTTTTTTATATTCACAAATGAAACTATCTATTTCACACATATTACATATTTGCATATTAATTATATCTATGATATACAATTTTATTGGAATTTTTTATTAATAAAATTATATTTTTATTTATGGGTAGTGCTAGCATGTGCCCTTAGGACTAGGGATGGCAATGGGTAGAGTTTGGGAAGGGTATTATAGTACCTGTCCCCATACCCGCAGTTAAAAAAAATCCATGTACCCGAGTCCAAACCCTCGTGGGTATCAATATTCATACTCGTACCCGTATCATATGGGTACCTCAATGACCATACCCGTACCCGTTTTACCCGCATTTATAGTAAAATTAAATCATTTAATTACAAAATATCATATAATTTAAGTCTTTTTAACAATATTAAAAAAATTATGCATGTTATTGTTGAGTTAAGAAACAAATAAACACTTTTATTAAAATGTGTAATGATTTAATAGCGATATAATTTTATTAAGATTTAGAAACATGCATTTTTTATATAATAATATAAATGATATTATAGAAATATGTAGTGCGGGTATGGGGCGGGTGAATAGTAAGGTGCACGTGCCCGCACCCATTTTTACGGATTTTTACCCTATCCAGTGTGGGTATTTTTGTAGATACCAGCTGGAAATGGGCCAAATTATAATCCCTACTTAGGACACGTGTTAAGAAATACATTAACAGAAAGTTTATCTTGAATCAAAGTAATGAAAAAGTTTGTCTTGAAACAAAGTAATGAAAACATTAATTATAAATCTTTAATAAAATATTACACAATTTACAATAAAAACTTTCTATATTTAGCTTTTAACAGGTGTCATTGGGACTAGGGGTGGAAATAGGCTAGGCTAGGCTAGGCTTTATAAGGCCTGAGCCTGGCCTATGATAAACTTGAAAGGCCTGAGTCTGGCCTGTGACCTATGACAGACTCTCTTTTTTGGCTTGGCCTGGCCTTTTTAAAAGCCTAGCCAAAAAGCCTATTTAAAAGTCTATTTTTCATTATGCTTTTCAATAAATCCATATTATTTAAGAAACCTTATAAGTCGTCCTATATATGCATATATAGGTCAGTCTATTTGGTCTTTGTTCTAATACATATGCATACATAGGCTTGTCTATTAAGACTTTTTTCTAATATACATGCAAATATAGGCCGATTAATTTAGCCTATTTTTAATATACATAAAAATATAGGTCGGCCTATAAGGCTTCATAGGCTTTTTTAATAGCCTAAGTCTGGCCTATTTTATTAAATAGGCTTTTAAAAAAGCCTAAGCCTGGCCTAACTTGGCCTTATATAGGCTAGGCTATAGGCCCCTGTAAGCCGGCCTAACCTATTCCCACCCCTACTTGGGACACATGTTAGCATTATCTTTTATTTATTTCATTCATTGTATTATATAAATCTTTATACATTAAATCAATTTTTTCAGATATTGACATTATTTTAAATTTTCATGACTATTTCAAATTTTTTTAGTAGTGAGTTAAGTTTATTTAAAAACGGAATGTATTTTATTTTGATATACATGCAAATTTGAAATAAGTTATTTAATTGTAAAATGAATAATGATAATATAAACTCAATTATATTAAACAACCATACAAAAAGAGAAGGAAAAAAAAGGCCCGTGAAATAGGGAAAGCAAAAAATGAAAAAATTGACATTTAAAAATAAGAATTTTGTGCCTTAAATAAAAGTAATTGTTAATTAAATAAAATAGATATTTTGTTGAAAATGATATATGAGATAGAAAGTTAGTTGTTTGCACAACTATTGAATATTATTCAATTTGATAAATTAAATTATTATATTTACTAAAATTTAAAAATTAATTAATTAATATTTTTAATAATATGAGTTAATATGCATAAAAGTGACCCGTGAGAAGGAAAATAATTTTTAATATGCATAAAAATATAAAAATATTTTATTTTATTGGTAATTTATAAAAAATTGTATAATTATTTTGTCTACTTGTAAATTATTATTATTATTATATATATATATATATATATATATATATATATATATATATATATATATATATATATATATATATATATATATATATATATATATATATATATATATATATATATATATATATATATATATATATATATATATATATATATATATATACGAGGACGTATCATATGAGAATGACATTTTTATGTGAGAACATGAGAATGAATCTGAATCATTAGATTTTAAAATAAATGATGAAGATTATGTGTCATTTATTTTTATTTTTTTGAATCAGTGTGTCATTTATTTTAATAATGGAGGAGAGAGAAAAATAGAATGACACATAATCTTCACAATTAATTTTAAAATCTAATGATTCATATTCATTCTCATGTTCTGACATAAAAATGACATTGACATTATATTTATATTAACATATTATATTTTAAAGTAATAAAATAACAAAAATAATATGCATATTTTTATTTAAAATTTTAAATAACTTCATAATAAGTAGAAAATATCATAGTGAGAGAGGTAGGAAGACCTTAAATTCGATAACCTTGACATTTCTAATCTTGCAAATTCTTGTAATTTGTTGAAAGTATATTGAAGTACTTTTTAATTATCATTTCCACAGTGATTGATGAGATATTATCGCCGTTCTATAGTTTATAGTGTCGTGAGCTAGAGTTTAGTTTGGTTTTGTTTTGTCAAAGTTCATTCGCAAGATTTTAGTAGCAAAGGGTAAATAAAGGAAAGTTTTAAGGTTTTATAAACGTATCAAGACTTGATTTCATCAACCTAATTTGTATGTCTTCCAATAATCATGCATATGAACTCATTATCAATCAATATTATCACGTATCATTCGTCTAAACCCTCAGTGTCCGAAACGGTATAGCAAGTTTTACCGTATTGTTCAACCAACGATTTCTCAACCGATCAAACAACACAAATAACGTTTATAAACCGATACAAAGTTAATATCAAACACTAAATCCATGTCTAGACTTAGTCTTTGATAGATGATAAAGTTAGGTCAAGATATAAAAGTTGTATTTCACAAACATTTAAACCATAGAAATCCAAGATAAAGCAAACAATATCATTTATATTGATTAATAACTTGTTCATACACAACGATGATTTCTCGACTATTGATGCTCTTATTCTTCAATTCAAACTTGCTACAGTGATATAGTATTTTTTTTCAGTTCTCCAAAGTGTATGATGATCTCCAAAAAATGGAGAGAATAAATCTATTAATAGAGTTGCAGAAAACGCAGAGCGCGCATCGCGCCCTTTAGCGCACGTCGCGCGCAAGCATTAAATGATCAAACAGCTCTAACGCGCGCGTCACGCCCTCCTTTCTACGCATCGTCCGCTACCTTATGCCAGAAGCCTTGAAAATGTCCCATATCTTTTCTTCATGAAATTCATCTCTTCTCTCCAAGCTCCAAGTTCCTAATCAAAATGGCATAGTCTAAAATAAAATTACCTAAAAAGTAGATGAATATGAAATATAAACTTGATTAAATAAACTATAAATATTTATATCAAAACAAAGGAGAATAAAAAGAAAACACGATAAAATAAATTGAAAGATACCAAAAATTATACTATATATTAACACAATTTAGTACCAAACATTATTTAAGTGAGAAATGTCTTCAAATAGACCCCTTTAGTGTTTTCTTTATCTAATATGTTAATTCTCTTTGTCACCTGAAACCTTTACACACAATAAATAGAAATTTTACACATAACACATCCAACACAACCGCTTTAGTTTAGATATTTAAAAAAATGTTAAGAAATCAAAACATGTTTGCTTTAGAATTATGTTTTTTTGTATATATGTATTTTCATTTTTATTTTCATTTTTCTTCTTACAAAATATATATATATATATATATATATATATATATATATATATATATATATATATATATATATATATATATATATATATATATATATATATATATATATATATATATATATATATATATTTTAATTTTCGCTTGCTAGATTTTTAAGTAGAGAAAGAACTAAATAAAAGCTTCATTTGAACCTCATATGTTATTATTTATTTCAAAAGAAAAATAAATTATTAACCATATTAAAAATATGATCTTTATGTAGAAGTAAAAATTAAAAGAATCAGAAAGTAATATTGTGTATATACTTATCTATATTATTGTTGTTGCTTGTTTACAAATCTTGAAAAAAAACTAAGTGTTAGAGATGCAGAGTTTAAGATGAGATGAAAAGAGAAAAGAATAAAAAAATGAGAAGGATAAGATGCAAGAGATAAGTGATTTTGAAATTTTAAAATTGGAAGAAATATGGAAAAATTTTAAAATTCAATTTGAATGTGAAGTACAACTATTGAATTGACATTTAGATGGACTACTTATTAAAATCTGATTGTTTTGATTTGTATAAAGTAAAAATGAAAAAGCAAATAGTATTATTTGTAGCGGAAAAAAATTGAGACTAAAGAAAAAGGAAAAATAGCGAGATAAAACTCAAAGAATTATTTCAAATCAAAACTAATAAAAAATAGATATTTTAGGTACAGGGGTTCTTTATGCGAGAGGAAGGTGTTAGCACCCATCACATCAGTGGTACTCCACATTGTCATACCCTAATTTTTGACCCCCCTGAGATGACATATCTTCAGGATTTTTCATCAGGTCAAGACAAGTTCCCAGAGCAGTCACTTCTCCATCTGGTATCCAATCGAGGATGCTCAAAGACAAGAAAGCTCAGGCAAAGGATCAATCAATACAAGGATTAGTCCCTAATACAATCATGAGGCTCAAAGACTTCACTTTTCTCATCTATGATTGATTAGACATCCAGTCATATGAGTACAGGTTTACTCAGGTCACCAGACTAGGGTTTTGAGCCTATCAAGGACTAAAATCAGGGATCACTTTTGGGAAACCCTAAAAAGCCTCAGGGAACCATTCAAAGACATCAATCATCTTCAAATAACTCATATTACAAGATCTACTGGACATCACACTTCAATTCAAAATCTACAGTCATTATTTTCACATGGTCGACAAATTAGGGTTTTGACCTAATTCACCAAGATAGTTGACTTTTAATCAGGGCATGAATCCAAAACTCAAGACATGATTCAAGAATCTCTACTACCTCAATATAATCCATTTACATCATTCATTTGAGGAAAAGATCTTGTTTCTACACAAAAGCCCAAAAATTCACTTTGTCAGGAAAAAGTCAACTGTGAAGGATCATCATTGACTTTTAAGGTTTTTGGTCAAAAAATGACTTTCAAAGATCAATATCATCAATATATGGATGTCAAAGTCATTTGACCAAAGAAATTCAAAGAAATTCATCAAGGAGCGAAAAGTCGGGAATTAGGGTTTTTGAAGGCATGGTGAGAACTCAAAATTTCACCTACACAACTCAAAAAACTTCCAACATGAAAGTTGTAGATCTTGCAAAATAAAAAAACATCTTACAAAGGAACTTTTTTCAAAAGATCAACCATTTATGAAGTTTTGGAAATTTTGAAGTTTAGGTCATAAACACTTAGAAATTTTTTTAAGTGTTTTAACCTAGTTTTCATCCAACTTTGGGCTCATTTTTCACAAATTTCCCAAATGATTCTGAAGAAGACATAAACTAATGATTTGAAGTAGATGTTTAGGGCTTTCCAAATTGTGTTCAACCTTCTCCAAATTCAATTTGAGCTAGGAGTTATGCTTGTTCAAAGTTGGCCTCATGAAGTGAAATTATAGGTCATGTACAATTTGAAACTTTGCAATTTTGTGCATTTTGCTTCACTAAATGATGCTACACGACCTCTAATACATCTGAAGACATGCCATACATTCAAATTCATCATTGCATGAGGATTAGAGAAGATTCCCAAAAACAAAGGCATGTGATTATGTAATGATTGCATTTTTGAATTTATGGCAAATGGTGAATCATCAAGGAATCTTGCTCTAAGCCAATTAGAACTCTCCTCTGAATCAGAAATGTTCCCTAAGATCATGCAAGATCAATGGTTGGGGAAGCTAGCCCGAAAATGCATCATTGCATTTGGGATATTTTCAAACTTTCTTCATGGCTAAGAAACCAAACTCACCTCATTAAGCAAGCTTACTATGATCAATTACTCTGAACCAATTCCCTATAAATAGAGGCCTCATTCTCATTCAGAAACCACACCAAAGCAACTCAATTCCTTGCTTTCTCTTTCTCTTCTCATGCTTATTGTTTTTCAAAGTTCTTTGGCAAGAAGAATCGTTTTCTTCAAACCAGAGCTCATCTTTGGAAAGTAAGCATTCTAACATCTCAAGGGAGGTCATTTGAGGTGATCCAAGCACCTGGATCACTTCTGTAAGTGGAGGAACACCATTGTTGCTCTCACTTTGGAGCATTTGCAGTTGGAGGTCCATGGAGTAATTCAGGAGGTTCTGAGCCAAGCCAATCATCCAGGCACATTCCTCAGGTCATAGTGAAGCTAACCAGATGGCTGCAGCTCATCTGTAACTCAAGAATCAACACCCTCCATGTTCACTTGAAGCTGAAATCGAGGGAGGACCATAGAGCAATTCAGGAGGATTCAAGCTCCAACAAGCATTCAGTTAGCATCATTGAGTCTCAGGGAAGCTATTGAGATCATTCATTCAAGCCCAGGTGCTCTCAATCATCCTCACGACCTCCATTTTCAGAGGTAAGTTCCTGAACCTCACTTCTCTAATTTAAGTACTCTTTGTGAAATAGCTCGATTCTATCTTGTTCAGCATCATCAGAGGATTGAAAACCCTCTATCATCATCCATTTATCTTGCAGTATAGTCATTTAATTTGATTTTGAAATTTTAGGGTTCTTCACGATTTCTGGTAAATTAGTTAGATGTAGTTAATATTAATTCATGTTAGTTACATATTTAGAATCGTGAGTGAATTTAGAGCAAGTTTCATGTTTACATCATTGCAAATGGTTGAGAGTTGAGAGAGTTCAGAAATTTGAATTGATGGAGCTTGAGGTTGAAGACGAAGATGGAGGGTGGCGCCATTTTTCAAATCTCTGAGCAAAGTTTGTTTTATTTTTAATGATAGTCATTCCCTTAACGACTGAACAAACTTGCCCTAGTGGCCTCCCATACGCCCTTAGTATCATCATGCCTCAAGTCTGGGGTTCGAATCCCCCTCGCCCCAGACTTTTTGATTCTTTTATTTTTCAAGGATTTGCAATTTGTTTTGAAACATAACCAAATGAAGGCAAGTCACTATCACCACACGCGCGTTGGCTCAGTGGTGTTTGTTTTGAGTGTGTGGCCTAGAGGGCGTGGGTTCAAACCCTCCAAGGGCCAAAACTATTTTTTTAACACACAATTTCTTTCATTTTCTCACAAACTTCACATATTTATTTAACCTATCAAATTAATTTATTTTCACTTCATTTTTCACACACTTATCATTTAATATACCTATTTTGTGAATAATCAAAAAAATCATAAAAATATTATTTATTTCATATATTTTTATTAGGTTTAAAATAGTATGTTTTAAGTGTTTTCTTAAATACTTTAAATACATATATTCACTTTGTTTCAACCCAATCATTTTGTAAATAAAGTTTATGATAAAACCCTAATTGTTTAGGTCTTAATTAAGTAAAAAATCTTTATTTTTACTTTAATTAAGTTGACTTTTGTCAATTCTCAAAACTGTTTTCAAATCTCCAAATAAATCAAATGATTAGGGTTTTCAAACAACAAAACCTTGTATCGTTCAAAATCATTTTCAATTGCTTTTACACCAGTACTGTAAAGTACTGGGCCTCTAATAGAGTGTAAGTCCCAAAAACCTTCTCTTCTTAGCTTGTTTTCAAAACTGTATTTTCAAAATCTTCTTTCTGTTTTCAAAACATTCTTCTGGTATTTGAAGGGCATTATTCCCGGTGAAACTCTTCAGATACCTATGTGACCTTTGTCCATCTTCACTTCTTCTGTTTTCAAAAACCATTAACTGTTTATCCTATATATTCAACTGTTATCCATCAATTACTGGTAAGGCTCTGTACATACTTCTTCAAAGGCCTCCACTCCATCCAGGTTAGGCTTTACAAGCTTTCAATTTACAGTCTTTATTTAAATTACTGTCAAATATAAACTGTACATATATTTGTTTAGAACTACGTTTGAGTATAAACCTTAGGACAGTTAAACTATATATATATTATAGGAATATGGCCTAGGATTGAGAATGTCTTTCCGGTGAAGGCTCTCTCCTAATTAGAGATCTGTAGTTCAAACCCCCAAGATGAATTATTCCCGGTGAAACATCTTGGCAAAAACCATAGAATCCAAAAATATAGGACACATCCACCCAAAGAGGAATTATTCCCGGTGAAACCTCTTACCCATTTGCTTAGAGCCAAAATAAGTTTAAAACTACATAGCTTTCTCTTGTGCTATAACAAGGACCCTCGATTAGCCTCCTCTTGGGCTTTGTACAAGGACCCACAGGCTTCTTAAAAGCATTTCCAGCTTCCTCTTGAGCTTGTATACAAGGACCCATCAGGTTTCTTATAAACATAGGAACAGGTCTTTAGTCACCTTTTAGCCTACCCTGGTGAGTTTCTTCCAATTTAAACCAGACTTTAAACAAGCTAAGTTTGTCTCAATTTTGCATTGAGTACACCTTTTGGAATGAGAGACATGGACAGTCTCTGTCACCCTTATCTTCATCAATCTTCCTTAGCAGAGTCTAGGATCCATGTTTGATCATCCTCAGTATTGAGTCAGCCTTCATCTTGGGCTTTAAACAAGAAGTCTCCACTAGATAATCTTTCTGCCATTCATTTCAATAAACCCCTGGAAAGGGTTAGCCTCCAACATCTGTCTAAAATAAAATCCCTGGAAAGGGTTAGCTTCCACACATTCCTTCATTTTAATCCCCTGGAAAGGGTTAGCCTCCAAAGTCAATTAAAATCAACCTCCATTTCAATAAACCCCTGGAAAGGGTTAGCCTCCAACATCTGTCTAAAATGTCAAACCCCTGGAAAGGGTTAGCCTCCAAAGTCAATTAATAAAAAGTCAAAAAATAAAGATTCATTTCTCTTAGGAGATAATTTCCCCAAAAGAGTCAAAACCCCTGGAAAGGGTCAGCCTCCAAAAACATGATAAAAGTCAGTCTTTTAATAGACAAATTCACCAGCTGAGTCAAAATCCCTGGAAAGGGTTAGCTTCCAAAGAAAAACAGTCTTTTTAATCTCCAGTAGAGTTAAAACCAACAAAAACAGTTAGCCGCAACCTTGGGCTTCATACAAGGCACCAAACAATAAAACTCCCCTGTCAAGAGTCAGCCTCAACCTTGGGCATTGTACAAGGCAGATAATAGAGTCTCCCCAGTGAGTTCATCATCATTCAGTAGCCACAACCTTGGGCTTTGTACAAGGCAGATAAACCATACTTTCATGTGTCAAAGATTCCTAACACTTAGGATCTTTCCCCATATATTCATCCATACTCAATTCATTTATTTAAGAGTCCGCCACAACCTTGGGCTTTGTACAAGGCAGAAAATAATGTTTTTCATAGCTAGAGTCAGCCACAACCTTGGGCTTTGTACAAGGCACATAAATAGAGTCTCCCTCAGTAGAGTCAGCCTCAATTCTGGGCTTTGTACAGAACACCAAATAAAATCCATCAAATAAACACTCTCCAAATAGAGTCAGCCTCAATTCTGGGCTTTGTACAGAACACTAAAATACCCTGTAATTAATTCTCAATGGAGTCATCTCCCAGAGTCAATAATATTAATTAATCAATCAAAAAGCCTCAAGCTTGGGCCTCATACAAGCCAGCTAGATTCAAATCTTTTATACAGTAGATAGACATAGCTTATCTCTATAGAGAGATATTTTTACTACTCTACCACATTCAAACAAACAAACATTTCAATTTCAATTTCAATCAAAGTCTCCCATTTAGGACTCTGAAAGACATGCTCTGGCACATCCCCAGACTTGTACACTTTCCCTAATTTGGACGAGCATCTTTCTTTCATTTAAGAGGCATCTGACTGGCATACTTGCACACACACAAGTAAGGTCCCCCTCTTGAATGAAATGAATTCAGTTATTCTGTCACTCTTTTAAATGTTTGTGGTAGAATAGTACAAATACCTCTCTGTAAAGATGATTTCATGTCTCTTTACTGTAAACAGAGATTTAATTCCAAGCTTCAACCTTGAGCTTCAAGCAAGGCACAAAAAAAAAACAATTAATTTCCCTAGTTAGTTCCCCGAACTACATTAAGCTCTGACTTCCACTAGGGATATGTAGGCATGAGGCTCACAAGGAATCTCAGCGAGCTAATAAAATACCAAAAATAGTCAGTCTGTCTATCTGTCTGTCTTTTCAAATCAATTCAATTCCTTCTCCTAACACAAAGGAGAAACTTTCCCAATCATTAGCAGCAAACACAATCACAAATGACACAGAGAAGGTTCCTGTAGAGTACTACAGATATGTAGGGTGTTTAAACACTTCCCTATGTATAACCGACCTCCCGGACTCCAGAATTTCTAGTCTAGGTGAAATCCCCACACTTAGCAAACTCCTAGGGTTTAGTTGAGATCTTTTTTCCCCTTTCCTACTCGTAGGACAAATAAGAAAGTTTGTGTGATATCGTAGGAAGAACTGAAATAAAATTCATCCCGCCACGGGCGCTTTCTCCTTCCAAATTTCGCGTGAAGGGTCTAGCGTGCCGTCCTCCCAAGTGAAACGGGGAGGTAAAAGAAAACGACACCACACACATGAACCTTTTTAAAAATCTGTGTTAAAAGAAGAGAGTTGTGTCCAAAAGAAAGTTTGTTTGGTTTTAAATATTATGCTCGGGAAGACATTACATCTTGTGCATACATACCTTCTGAGTACAATGAAAAATTCAGAGCAACTGTAGTTTTACTTAAAAGGAAACAAATGATTTAAGTTTTGAAATAGGATAGACACTTATATCATCATATTAGAGAAAACTCAGACAATCATTCTTGAACATGAGAACACGTGCATCCTTTGCATCACAAATGAAAGAAGGGCTCCAACTTAGATTAAATCAATAAGTATGCCACTAACTCTTTCAAGTGGAAAATGATCAGTCATATCAATTAATATCAAGACGTTTGGGGGATTACATATCCACTAAAAAAATTATTCATGACTAAACTTTGAAAAGAGGTTTTACAAGGAAACCACAAAAGGGAAAAGGATTTTAAAGAAAACTTTTATCAAAAGAGTTTTACAAGAGTTTGCAAACATAAAAGGTTTTGAAAAAGGAGAAGATTTTGAAAATTTAAGAAGATGGGGGAGATGAATGGACTATCCTAAAGCATAAAGAAAAAAACTAAGGATATGAACAATCTAACCAATAAGAAGTGAACACTTGACATAAAGAAGTCAATGTAGATTTCACATCCTTTGGTTTAACACAACCAAGCAAGTACAATACCAAGTACCAGATAAAATAAGCCTCATATGAATCATAGATCAAGCAAAGTATTCAATGAATATAACATCCTTATACGAGTAGCTTGCAATAATATCCTTGGAAATAAACCACAAGAACTTAAGACAAAAATTGGCCAGAGTAACCGCTGCATACAGAAGAATTCCCAATCACAATACCTTGGAGTTACTCCAAGGACTTCAGACAAAGTATGGAACTCAAAATAACTTGCACACAAAGAAAATCAAACCAATGCCTTGGAGTACACTCTAAGGACTCCAGAATATCAAAAGAACGGAGCCATGGTATCAAAGTCTTAGTCCAATAGTACATCCTCCAAACTTAGGGTATAGTAACCAGAGACCAAGTCCACATTAAGTTTTTTATGGTTCAAGCGTTTATTAATGTTTTAAGATCAAAATAAAAGTCCAAATGAACATAGGAAAAAGTGCATAAGCATAAACATAGGTTCAAATGGACAAAGGGAAAATGAGCATAAACATAAACATGATGATGAACGAGGAATAGTAAAATAAAGCAAAATATTAAAAGAAGCATAAAGGTAAAATTAGAAGTTAGTAATTACCTAATTACCCTTCTGGTGACCAATAAGCAGGAGCGGGTAGTGGATTCTGCAGATTTATAGTCAGTTTGTTCTCGTCCCCACATAAAGAGAAACAAAGCGAGCAGTACCCTTTGGTGTTCTCTACCATGAGTCAAGGGCTAGGCCCAGCCTTCTTCCTGCTTTCAGTCCTTGGCTGTTCCAGAGAGCACTCTTATGACCATTCCTTCATTTCACCGTAAGGTGATAATGAGGAAGGATGATAAGGCGGACACATTAGTTCAGAGTGGTTAGATGTTGATTCTTAAAGTAATGATCAATAATGGTTGAATAATTAACTTAGGTCAAAGTTGATGAAAACCCATTGGAGGATTGATAAGATCAAAACCTCATAGCAACAAGTTTTCAAAGGTATTGAGCCAATTGTCAAATAATCAACCATCCTTGGGCTTATAAACATAGGTTTATACCACAAATGATTATTTTCTATTACGAGACAAATTTAGCGCTATGTTAAGCAATCACCAAGTAACTTATATAGAAGTCACCCTACAACAAGGTCGGTCAATAAAAATTTATGTGTTTAAGAGCAAATTAGAGAAACGATATATAAATCATTCTCCTAAAACTTGCAACACACGTAAAATAACAATCAAAATTAAGAATGGGATTCAGATCAAGAGGCAGGGGAATGGATTGAAATTAAAACCAAGTGTCCAGATGAATTCCTTTTAAATCATTATTGGGTTTCATCTTAATGATCCATCAGAGGAATGATAAAATCATAACCTCTAAACAATGGATTTATCAAGGCTTACATCCACAAATCAAAAGGAAAATAGATGGAGAGAAGGAAACAAAACAGCTTAAAAACAAAGCAAAAACTGCATTCTGTTGTCAGGAAACCGATTTCCTCGAACAGGGTAACCGGTTTCCTGCACAAATTTTCAAATTTGGCGCAAAAAACAGTGAGGGAAACCGGCTTCCTGAAACAGGGTAACTGGTTTCCTGATAGATTTTCAGAAAAACCGCATTTAAAGGGAGAAAACTATGATCAATCATTTTATCAAACACCTTATGATCTTGGTTGCAATTGAGCACGAAAATTCCATTAAATTATGAGCAATTAACACCAATGGAATTACAAAATATAGCTTAAAGAATCAAGCAACCAAAATCAACCAGAGATCACATTGTAAGAGACGAAATAAGTTTACCAAAAGTGGATCTAGAAAATCACCAATCAACTTCAAAACTTGTTTCAAATAAACTCCAAGAATCATTCTCATATGCTTTGATTTAGAGAATTAATGAAGAGAAAGTGTTTGGATGGAGGTTTAGCTCAAAGATTAGTAAGCTTCAATGAAAAACTTATTAACTTTTTAAAAATGGAGTTTTGAGTGAATTTGGATAGATGAAAATAGTTGAGAGAATTTTTTGCAAGGTGAATTTGACTATCAAAAGCTTGTTGAATGAATGAAATCAGGGTTCTATTTATAGAGTTTAGGCTTGGGATTAGTTGTGGTTTAGAGTTTGGTTTGGAACCAAAATTAGGCTTGGAAATTGATTGGAGCTAAAATTAAGATCAAGTGGTGCACATGTCATCAAATGAAGGTGTATGATGAAATTTAATTATGATGAGATAGGAAATTTTTTTGTGATCAAGAATATTCTCTCAAAAAATGAAATTGGTGCCAAATACCTCCAAATTTAAAAATTGTCCTTTTTTTTGCTAATTTTGTTGAATGCTTTGGCTTGATACCTATAAAATACAAATATACAAGAAGTACAAGGCAATATTAAGTTGTTGTTGTGTATCAAACAGTTTGGTTAGAATTAATTATATTTGTAGTCTAAAGGACATTTTTAGTTGCTCTTAGGTAACTAATAAGAAATTGGTTGGAATTTTTAAATGTTAGACTTTAAAAGACCCTATTTTGTGCAAGTGTCATAAACTAAAGCAGGGGCAAAGTGGACATTTTTAGAACATATCATTTTCTTATATTATAGACATTTATGATACAATTCTAATAAAGTGTTGTTAGAAAAGTGTTAATATATATCATATGTACCATGAATTTCAAATTAGGAGTCTTTGTTGATACGACTCTTAGGTTTCTTTGTTAATATTGTGTTAAGTAAAATGATTATGAATTTATACTTATGGTGTGCTCTTTGGATGTGTTCATGTTGTACTAAGTAAAATGTTTATTGTCGTTGTTGTTGTTTAAACAGAGATGGACGATTTAACTATCATCACTCCTGCAACCATGTCTACTAAGATTAAAAGTAAAAGAAATTCTAAAGATGCCACAATGATGGTCAGGTTGACAAAAGTCTGAAATACCTGTGTTAGGCTCTCGGTTGATTTTTACTTACAAAGTGGTAAGTTTGTTGGTGAAAATGCTACAACTTTTAAGAGTTACGTGAAACACTTGGTAGAAGCGAAGTGAGCATTTTGATAGCTACTATTATATAGATTATGTCTATATAATTTAACATCAATCGAAAATAATTTAACTTGCTAATGAGATTTATAAAAATTAACGTCTTACACAAGTTTAATATAGTGGTTAATTTTAGGGGTGCTCAAAACTAAACCAACCCAATAGAAAACCGCAAACCAAACCAAACCAAACCGAAACCGCAAAAAATCGCATTTGGTTCGGATTAGTTTGGG
Source organism: Vicia villosa (assembly GCF_029867415.1). Lineage (NCBI taxonomy): Eukaryota > Viridiplantae > Streptophyta > Magnoliopsida > Fabales > Fabaceae > Vicia > Vicia villosa. Next base: position 117,290,341 of record NC_081186.1, on the reverse strand, counting down.
TCATCATTTAACAAAACCGCGCGGTTCGGTTCGGTTTGCGGTTTGTATTTTGTAAACCGAACCAAACCGAATCAAACCGCATTATGTTACAACCTAACTTTTACTTTACTCACAACGAACCCAAACTTAAACCTATTATACGTTAGCCTTATGATTACGAACAATTTTTCTCATCCTTACACATATATTTTCAGTCCTGATCTTCTCAAATCTCTAATAATATTATCGCACCTTCTTTTTCACATACATCTTCCCTCTTCTTCTATAATCTCTACTCTCTTATATTCTTTCATTTCCACCTTCTCGTTTTTATGTAAATATTCCGTAATTCAGTTTCGTTTTTATCGCCCATCTTCTTCTCTAATCTCTCAACTTTTTTTTCTTTTTCACCTTCACTACCTCTCGTCCCTTCTATTTTTTTGTTTCATTATAATATTTTTTATATTGTTTTATGCTATTATTTTATGTTTAATATTCCACTTTTGTCTAATTTAATTTTTACATATTAAATGGAAAATTGTTGTCAAAATATGACGACTTTTGTTGTTATTTGATAGTGTATGAATGTCTAAATACAAAATTATGTTGTCATCTATATGTGTATGTATGGCTCAATAAAATATTTGTAAAAACCGAACCAACCGAACCGAACAAAACCGCATTAGTTTGGTTTGGTTTGGTTCGGATTTTTTTTAAAAGCCAACCGAACCAAACCAAACCGCACGATTTTTTCGCTTGCGGTTCGGATGATTTTTTTCGTCAAAACCGCCCAAACCGCACCGCGATCACCCCTAGTTAATTTTGATCCATCTCTTTAATATATTAAATTATTTCTAATTGATGTTAAAATTTATAGACATAATCTGTGTGATAATAGCTTTAAATTTAATGGTGAATTTTAATATACAAATATGTAATAAAAAAATTATTGAATGTATCATAATGTTAAGTTCGACACCTTAATTCAAATCTTTTGACGTATCTCCCCTTCTCCCTCTCTTTAATTAAATCATAAAGAAAACAATAATAATGAACTAAAAAATTAATAGATTTCAATTTAAAAATATTTATAATTCATTGACGAATTTGAAAGCATTCTACATAATTATAGACTAAGTTAACAATTTATCCTATTCACTAGAATAGAATATAAAAGTGACAATTTACCTAAAAAAATCAAAATCAATTTTTTTGTTGTTGTTGTTAAACCTAATACAATGATAAATTTATTTAAATTAATTTATTTAAATTCATCTACTAATATATATTTTGTGACACTATTTAAAAATCTTATCAAATCGGCATTGACCATTTTCATACGAAATGAATCCTGAGGACCAAAATAAATCCTGAGGTTAACACACGGGACCAAAAAGAATATTTTGTCAAATATTATTTATAATACATAAAAAAAATTATTTTATTTAAAATAATTTATGCAAACTTATTAGTAATAACTCTAATTTTAATAAACATTTTTGCAATAGGTTTCTTGTATCTAAAAATATTTAAAATTGATTTTGTTTATATAATTGAGATTGATGATGTCATTGATGTGATGTTATTTTGCGATCACTAGTCTACTAGATATTTATTGGAATGTAGACTTGGCTGTCATGTCACGTGTAATGCAGTGGGAATGACGAGAGCAGAGAATACCATTTATGTCGTAGAACTAAGGTTTCCTCTATGATCGAAACGTGTCCAATTTTTGACAGAATCCACATAAAGTAAACAAATCAAATTAAAGGAATAAGAGAACCGTGAATTATGATGCCCTATGTGAAGGGGACCACATACCTACCAGGCTACCATGCTGAATTTTTCGATGCATTTTTATTGGTATCTACAAAATCTCACCAGTAATCTCACCATAATACTAATGTATTTTGAAATTGTTCAATTCACTCTTTCCTTTTAAATAAAAAATATCATTTTTGTGCGGATCTTAATACTTTCTTATTTTTAATTAGCTATCTACTATCTATTCATTAATAATAGATTGACCAAATTGCCTAAATTACCCTTTCACCAAAATTTATTTGCACTAATAAAAGGTCATTTTTGTAACTAACAAATTAAGTATTCACTCTTTCAACTTTATTGAATGGATGCCCCAAGTGTTAGTTTTTCATTGGTCCGAATTAAATAACATTTTCCCTACAACTTTATTGCATGAATGATGACATCACATGTAAGCCATGGATGATGGAAGTCATATTTAAATTTCTTTTACATTTCATTTTCCCACACTTTCTTACTTTCATTTTAATTTTTCTTAATTTATTTATTATCACAAAAAATATTAATAATCTATTTTTAAATTTTAATCTTACTAAAAATTTTAAATTTCTTTCGCATTTCATTTTTCCATACTTTCATTTTAATTTTTCAACATTTATCTATTATCGCAAAAAATATTAATAATCGATCATTTAATTATTATTCCCAAAAATATGTAATTATTTCACGGGCCACTATCAACTTAATATTTAATTTTTTTTAATCGATCATTACATTTTCTTTATCTTAATTAAAATTTCAAATTTCTCTCACATTTTTTCACACTTTCTTACTTTCATTTTTAATTTTTTTCTCTATTTATTTATTTATTTATTATCTCACGGGTCACTATCAACATAATGCCTATTTTATTTTAATCAATCATTGTCTTTATTTGAGAGATAATATCTTTATTTTTTTCTCCATCTCACGATATTTTATCATTATTTAATACAATTAAATTTTCATGATTATTGTTTATTTTACATTTGTTTTTAAATATATTTTATATCGCATCAAATTATTTTTTTATTTCACGGGTCATTATCAACATAGTAGCTATTTTATTTTAATCAACAATTACTGTTAATTGAGAGATAATTTTTATTATTAAATGTTAATATTTCATTTTTATTATCTCCATCTTATAGTATTTTTTATAAGATTATTTAATATAATTGAATTTATATGATTATTTTTCATTTATAATTAAACCATAGTGATCTATATCATTTTCTTTTAATTGTTGTTGGACCGTCAATTATTAAATTACCTGACCCAATTTTGCTATTGTGTTCTTAACCTATCTTAAACATTTTTTTGTGGATCATTGTTTTCTATATAATTATTGTTAAATTTACAATTAAGTAAATTATTTCATATTTTTCATTTATATTTAAAATTTTACATTTGCATTTGTTAAAATTTTATTTTTTTCTCCAACTTTACATGTCCTTTTTTATATGGTTCTTTATTACACACAAAATTAACACATGAATAAGATAATAATGTTTAATCTTAAGGACCACTTTCAATACAATGCCTATTTTATTTTAAACAATAATGATATTTGAAAACTAAAGTATTTATTTTCAAATTTCAAAACGATTCCTATGGATATTAGGTTTTCAAAGAATTGGGAGTATAACAGAGCAATCAATAAAACTCTAACTCTATTCAAGTAAAACAATTCCTTTTAATTATGCATATTGCTTATAATTCCTTTTATTTATATTATTCATATCATTACAAAAATACTACACCAGAAAAAAAAATCACCCGTGCGGAAGCACGGGTCTCTGACTAGTTGTTAATAAAATGATAACATAAAATGATTATGAAATAAGAGTATACAAATAATAAAAAATATAATAAATGTTACATTTATATTATAAAGAAACGATTATTTTGACACATTGAAAAAATTCAAATGAAGCAGAATTATGGGATTGAGAGTTAGTAAATTTTATAAATTTGATCTTATTTATTTGTATCTCATGCTTCTTCTTTTTTTATTATTTATCAAAGAAGGCTAAATTTCCCAGAGAAAGTAAGCAATCTAATAAGAAATTTTAACAAGCCTAAGAAATGTGATTCAAGATCTAATTTTAACAAGCCTAAGAAATGTGATTCAAGATCTATTATCAATTAGGAAGTGTCCTCAACTCATTCCTTAGGAGATATTAGGAAATACGGAAGAATGTGATAGACTATGCTAGGTTAACTTTAGATCTAGGAATTGCATAAAAAGACAATAAGATAAAACAACTTTTCTTCTTACTTCATAAAGACAACATACAACATATATATAGTAGGGTTTTGCTCTACTAAAAGGGCCATGGGCCAAACAACATAAAATAAACTTCTTCTTAATTAATAAAACTATTAAATGCACCCCCCCTGAACTTAAATGAAATCATTCAGCTTAATAGGTCTCCTTTTAATTCGTTTGGGCCTGGCTTCCTTCGTAACATTACTATCGGGCCGAAAAGGAACCTTGTCCTCAAGGTTCAAGGGAATTGGGCCAACAGGTGACAGCTGGGGTGGGCCGAACATAGATCCATTTGCACTTGGTCCACACGGTTTGCATGCAGAATTTGGGAAAAAAGAAACAGCTGGTTTGGAACACGGTTTTGTGTTGGAAGGGAAGAAATGTGGGACAGCTGGCTTGGGCACGTGAATCGATGGTGAAGGGCTAAGGGAAATCTGAGTGGGTGCATTTGATTGGGCGGAAGGTGATAAGATTTTGTCTGGGGCAGTGTGCACAGCTGGATTCTTGAAGGATACTTGGTTGCCGTGTAAGTGAACGTAGGGGGACCATACTTTTGTACTTTCTGCACGTGACTGAGTTGAGGGTGTGTTAAGTACTCTAACCAAGTTATTATTCATATCTAAGTCTTGCATTTTCTTCTCACTACCTTCCCCTCTCTCTGAAACCGAAAAAACTTTTGCCTTTCCTTTCAAAAGCTTGGTTCTCTGTTCTCCCTTGGTCACTGAAGAGCCAGAACTCATTGTGTTCTTCCCTGTTTCCGCTTTTGAAAACGGTGAGTCTGTGAACGGAGATGAAGATTCGTAACTTATTCCTGTAAATGTTTTCATCTTGTCACTAACGATTTGTTCTCGTACAGGTTTGTTGGAGCTTTCACCTTGATCCAGAACATTACATGGAAACAAAACCAGATCTGGAGGCAAGGGTGTAAGCGCTGATGGAGGGTCGGTTCCATGGTACGCCTTTAGTACTGAAACGTGCATCACCGGGTGGATCCGGGAAGAAGAAGGTAGATCCAAGAGGTAGTTGACAGTACCCACACGTTTAATGACTCGAAAAGGGCCAAAGAACCGTCGGGATAGTTTCTGAGATGTCCGGCGGAACACAGTAGACTGACGATAAGGTTGTAGTTTTAGTAGCACCAAATCTCCTTCCTGAAAGGTAACAGTTCGTCTCTTAGTGTTAGCCTGTTTTTCCATAGCAAGTCTACTTTGTTTGAGATGATGTTTAAGTTCCGTAACAACCTGTTGTTGGTTTGACAGAGTAGTATCCAAGGATGGCTCAGTGGTTGACTTGGTTACATAGTCCAGAAGCTGAGGGGGATCTCTGCCGTACAACGCTTTGAAAGGCGGCATCCCGATTGCAGAATGCCAAGAAGTATTATACCAATATTCAGCCAGATGTAAGAATTTGTGCCACTGTCGAGGGTGATCACTAGCCATGCAACGCAAGTAAGTTTCTAAAGATCTGTTAACCACTTCTGTTTGTCCATCTGTCTCTGGGTGATAAGCTGTGCTATATTTCAGGTTGGTACCTTGTAACTTAAAGAACTGCTTCCAGAAGTTACTCAAAAACAGTGGGTCTCGATCGGAAACGATGGACTTAGGAATTCCATGAAGTCTAAAAATCTCCACCGTGAAACGGGCTGCTAGATCCTTTGCTGTGAAGTGAGTGGGTAACGGGATAAAGTGGACAAACTTCGTGAGGCGATCACAGATGACCCATACCACCGTGTGACCAAAAGAATTGGGTAAGTTGGTAATAAAATCCATCGTTAGTTCTTCCCATACTTTCTGAGGAATCGGTAACGGTTGTAGTAATCCTTTCTTTTTCTGCGTTTCGTATTTGTTCTGTTGGCAAATGAAACAATGTTTGACCATTTTTTTTACATCCATGTAAACACCTGGCCAACAAAAAGACGCGCGAAGCCTAGCTAACGTTGCTGTGACGCCGGAATGACCTGCCTCGGGAGTGTGATGGAATGCCTGCATGATACTCAGGCGCAGCTGTTGGATATCAGGTATAAACACTCTGTCTTTGTAATAAAGTAAGCCACGAGTAAAACGAAAATCACTGTGAGTATTGTTCTGTATGCTTGTAGTGACTAGCTGTTGACCTGCACTATCTGTGTTATAAAACTGTTGCAGGGTGCGGAATAAATCAGGAGTAGGGGACGACAAGGCTAACAGAACTGGTTCCGGCGTTGTAAACTTGCGGCTTAAAGCATCAGCAACAATATTTGACTTACCAGGTTTGTAAAAAATTTCAAAGTCAAAACCTTGTAGTTTCGCTGTCCACTTCTGTTGCTCTGTAGTCTGAATTCTTTGTAGTAATAAATCCCTGAGACTCTTCTGATCTGTGAAAATATGGAACTTCTGTCCAATCAGGTACTGGCGCCATTTCTTCACCGCTTCTGTGATGGCCAACATTTCTCGCACATATACTGATGCCGCCTGCATCCTTGGACATAATTTCTTACTGAAGAATGCAATCGGATGCCCCCCTTGAGACAACACTGCTCCAATGGCCACTCCAGACGCATCGGTTTCAATGATGAAAATTTTTGTAAAATCCGGAAGTGCAAGAACCGGCATGTCGGTCATTCTGTGCTTCAACTCTGTAAAGGCATGCTCAGCCTCTGTACTCCATGTAAACATAGTGGAACGTAACAAGTCGGTGAGGGGAGCGGCGAGAGTGGCGTAATTTTTAACAAAACGGCGATAAAATCCGGTGAGGCCTAAAAAACCGCGGAGTGTCGAGAGAGAACGTGGCTGTGGCCAGTCTAAAATTGCTTTTACTTTTTCCGCATCGGGTGCAACACCACTCTCAGAAATCACATGACCCAGATAATCAATCTGTTTAGCTGCAAACACACACTTAGATAACTTTACAAAAAAAGAATGTTCCTGTAAGAGTTCAAACACTAGCTGCAAGTGAGTTAGGTGGTCAGTAAAATTAGCACTATAAATTAAAATATCATCAAAAAAAACCAACACGAATTTTCTTAGGTAAGGTCTCAATAAATCGTTCATAGCTGATTGAAAGGTAGAAGGACCATTAGTTAAACCAAATGGCATAACTAAAAATTCATAATGACCGTCGAAAGTTCGAAAAGCTGTTTTATACGTATCTCTCGATGCAACCCTGATCTGGTGGTAACCTGAGCATAAGTCTAACTTAGTGAAAATAGAGGCTGAACCTAGCTCATCAAGCAGTTCGTCTATTGTGGGTATAGGAAAACGGTCTTTAACTGTTACTGCATTTAAGGCTCGATAGTCCACACAAAAACGCCATGTCCCATCTTTTTTTTTAACAAGTAATACGGGGGAAGAAAAAGGGCTAGTGCTAGGAGTGATAATGCCATCTTGAAGCATTTGTTGTATTAAAACTGTCATGGCATCTTTTTTTGAATGGGGGTAACGGTACGGTTTAACATTGATGGGTGAGGTATTTGGTAATAAGTTAATATGGTGATCATGTGGTCTTGGGGGTGGAAGGCCTTTTGTGGGGTGAAAAATTGTCTGAAATTGTGTTAGTAATGTTGTAATTGCTGATGGGAGGGTGGTGTGGATACTAGAGAGGTCAAGGGTTGGGTTCTGGGTTGGTGGTTCAATAGGTTCCATTAACATTAGGTGAAAAGAGGCGATGGCATCAGTATGAATAAGGTGGCGCAATTGGTGAAAAGTGGTTTGGGAGGGTGAAAAATTGGTATTACCTGTCAGAGTGATTTGTTCATTCTGATGCTGGAAGGTGAGTGAGGGAATAGAGAAATCAGCTTTGATGGGCCCCAACGTTCTAAGCCAAGCCATTCCCAATACGAGGTCTGCTCCCTCAATTGGTAACAAGTAAAATGGAAGTGTAAAAGGTTTGTTTTGTAACTGAATTTGAACATTGTGACAAATCCCCTCACACTGCAAATGTGAGCCATTACCAACCATCACCGAGAATTGAGTGGTTGGAGTAGTTTTAAGATTAAGATGATGGGCTATTCTTGGTTGCATGATGTTGTGGGTGCTGCCAGTGTCTATCAAAACCATCACTTTGAGACCACCAATCAACCCTTGAAATTTGAGTGTTTGGGGGCAAAATTGACCTGTTAGTGCATTTGGGGAGAGTTGAAAGTAAGTGTCATTCAAATCAGTGTCATTAGTACTACTAATGTTCTCTTCAATTTCTGCCTGCTCATCACCCAAATCTTCATCAGCTATTAGGATCAAAAATCTGCCTGTAGAACATTTGTGACCAATATAGAACTTTTCGTCACAATTAAAACAGAGTCCTTGTGCTCTTCTCTCTTGTAACTGGGCCTGGGTTAATTTACGGATTGGTGTTTTGGGTTGCTGTGTGGGAAAGTTTTTTTGACTATATGGGCTGTTTTGTGTGGGTACGGGCTGGGCCTTGGAATTTGGGAGGGTTGACTGGGGTGGGGTTTGTTTAGGATAAGTTGTTGAGAAAGGTTTGGGAAATTTGGGCTTGGAGTCTTTAAGTTTGGATTCTATTAATTTAGCAAGGCCAATGGCTTGGGATATAGAAGTGGGCTTGTGGATGGCCAATTCGTTTTGAATCTCTAGTTGTAAACCTGATATGAAACAATTTAAAATTGCTTCAGCTGGCAGCCCAATCACCTTGTTGCCCAACTGCTCAAACTTAGTTTGATACTCCATAACAGATCCTAATTGCTTTAATTTGAATAATTCTGCCTGGTGGTTCTCAAAAGTTGATGGGCCGAACCTTAGCTCTAACTCTCTTGTAAAAGACCCCCAAGTAGTTAACAAACGGTTTTGATGCATCCACTTAAACCAACTTAAGGCATCCCCTTTCATATAAAAAGAAATTAGAGATAAACGATTTTCCGGTGGCAAATTATAAAAGCTAAAAAACTGATCCGCTTGAAAAAGCCATTCCAAAGGGTTAGATCCATCAAATAGGGAAAGTTCTAGTTTAGGGGATCGTGGTGGGGGTAAGGTTGGAATCTGGTGGTGTTGTGGGTAGAAATCTGGCTGTGGGAAGGGAATGGGAATGGGCTGGGGTGGTATGAAAACAGATTGGGGGTGTATATATTGGGGATATGTTGTAAACGGGCTTGAGGGTGCTGACGTCACCTGCTGCGGTGCTGACGTCATCACGATGGCAGGTGGTGGGGTAGAAGTCAGGGTGGTAGGTGGTCTTAGAGGTGTGTGTGTTGGGGTGAGATGCTGTGTGAAAGGGGGAGACCCAAAAGAAATAGTAGGGGAATTTTGTGCAGTACCTGAAACAGAACCAGATTGAGCAGCAGCAGCAGTCCCATTAGGCTGTTTTTCCCTTTGCAGACCTGCCTTTTGAATGGCAGCCATAATAGCTTCATACTTGGAATTTTCATCCTCTTTTTCAGCATTAAAACGTGAATGAATTTCCCCTATTTGCTGGGCAATAGATTCTGACATTTGGGCAAACCTCACATCTAATTGCTCTTGAGTTTCAGCCATAGCATTGTTAAGATGTAGTTTAGAAATTTGAATAGCTTCCTCCACAATTTCTTTGGAAGAAGGGTTTGGGGGTTTAGGTGGAGCCATGGAAAAGGAGGGAGAGTATTGATGAAAGCACCAATGATAGACTATGCTAGGTTAACTTTAGATCTAGGAATTGCATAAAAAGACAATAAGATAAAACAACTTTTCTTCTTACTTCATAAAGACAACATACAACATATATATAGTAGGGTTTTGCTCTACTAAAAGGGCCATGGGCCAAACAACATAAAATAAACTTCTTCTTAATTAATAAAACTATTAAATGCACCCCCCCTGAACTTAAATGAAATCATTCAGCTTAATAGGTCTCCTTTTAATTCGTTTGGGCCTGGCTTCCTTCGTAACAGAATGATAAATTTATTGTTGTTTAAATTAAGACTATAATTAGGTATTTAATATGCACAATAGTTGTCTCCGCGCTAAGTATGATTGAATCTGATGCACTAATAGTTTGAGTCATTTTTATGATTCTACGAATTATGGTTAGAAAATTTTGATAGTCAATAATACACCATATCTATTAAAATTTCATAGTCACTCTCCACTACTAAATTTGCAAATTGCTCTGGCCAACCTAGCTCCTGACCATATAACGTCCACAATTCAATGAGAGCATCACATATACCAATTTTACAAGCATAGACCTCCATCCAACTCCCTGAAGAATCTCTAAATAACCCTTTCCAATTGACCATGGTCGCAGAGCGTTTATGAGAAACGTTATATAATTATGCCTAATCCAATTGTTATCAGGATGCTGCCAACGATGATGGCCTTTCCACTTCCAAATGATATCATTCTATGAATCACAGACACCCCGAACACGATTCCGACACTGACATGGTGACAATGATAATAATTTTAAAAAATAAATAAATTGCACATAATCATAAGTGTTGGTGCACCTGTCCACCATCGATATAGAAACTGACATACTTTTTTTAGAGATGTCAGTGCTACATAGATATCAATGCAGAACATGTGTTGGAAAATAATTAAGTGCAATAAACATAACTAACACTACCTCTTTTTTATTTTATTTTCTTCATGCATAATTGTAGATAAGGGTGGCAAAACGAGGCCCGACCCGTTGAGCATGCTTGTTTTGCCCACACTTTAGTACGGGCGAACCAAGATTTTAGGCCCTCGCCCTTTAATGTGATCGCCTCGTCCCGATTTTCATGCGGGCTTTTGTAAGCATGGAAATTAATATAAAATTTTACATTTTTAAGCTTAATAGGTGTTATGTCCGCAGGCTTAACCCGCCCCGCCCTCACTTTTTTGCAGGTTGGACAAAAGTTTTAGGCCCGCATCTTTAACTATGTCCGCTCCGCCCTGCCCCGTCCCATTTTTTTGCAGACTTTTGCGGGGAGGACATGTCCGTTTGCCATCCCTAATTGTAGAGATATGTTATTAATTGAAGAACTCAAAAGAGGATGATTAATTGGGAAAAAAGAATTTTGAAGAAAAAAAAAAGCAAATTTGTAATGTAAATTGTACTATCGCGGTTACAATAAAAATGTATGGAATGGATGCTAATCGAGGCGTTTTAAAATATTTGATTTTGTGTGAATTTGAGGAAAAGGATAAAAACAATAATCAAAACCTCAAAAATTTTAGTGACATTTTTTCATTTTTTGTTATTAAATCAATCACAAAATTGGTCTAAGCAACATGACATTCTACATCTATGTCGCATTGATTTATTGTTAAAATTTGATTAATAAAATTGACGGCAACTAGTAACATGGTTAATACATTTATATAATTAAGGGACTCAATTGATCTTTGTATAAGTTAAGAGATTAAAATAAACACCGAGTATAATATACCTGAAAAAAATGATATTAAACCTAAAGTTTTGATGTATGCAGTATTTATGTTTGTGATGAATAATGTCTGCATTATTTTCTAGAAACATTTTTATGTTTTTTTTTTTAATAAAGCAAAGATTAACAATTTTTCATTTAAAGCGAGATAAGCATTTGTGTATATACAATAAAATGGAAGAAATAACGAGAATATTTAAAAGAAATGCTCTTCTTTGCCAGCAAATTAAAAACAATTTTCTTCAAAAGCATATTAATTTTTCTACCTACAACATAATTTTTAAAGTGCTCTCGTTGTTCTTAGATTTTTCAGAATGTTAGATTCAAGAGCATGTTAAAGAATTATAGAAGGCAAAAGAAAACACTTTTAAAGAACAAATCCAAGACAGTGGTACACATTGATTAAGAACCACACCAATTTAAAACTATGATCTTACCCTTTTTCTTTTTTCTGAACTTTCTAAAAGAACATCATAAAAAGCTAGAGGTGGTAATCACATTAAAAATCCATCCATTACAAAATCTCTAGCACTCAATTACCACAAGATTTCTTGTGCTGCATTTGAGGTGTAAAAAAAGCAAAGAGAAGAGGATTTTTTTTTGCAGACATAAAAGAAATTCATCCTTATAAATTGGAAATCCTTACTTCTAATCTAAGTGCATCAATAGTATACAACATAACCATTTATAACACATGTTTGAGACTATTACTTCATCTTTATTAATTTTATATCATTATAACAAAAAATATTTATCTCAAATTATATGCTATTTTTGAATATTAATAAAGTTTTAATGTTCTCAATCTTTTTTAGTTTATCGTACTCATACAAATAATTTTTCATATGTGGTTTGAGTTTTAACAAATCTCTTTTTAAATATTAGTTAATCCTCAACTTGGAGAAATTCGCCGCGTTCTTGTTTCTGGAAGACCAATGAATAATCCAGTCTCCACATCTGAATTTGGACTACTTTGATCAGTAATACCTTCAACCTCACCAATATTGTCTCTATCATCTTTTTTTGCTTGCTGTGATGAATAACTATCACACTGCAGAAGAATTACATTTTCATTTTTCCATAATAACTGAAAGATTCATAAAACTAAGGGAGAATGTTTCAAGTTTGATAACAAAAAGTAAAAGTTGTTATATAGAAAGTGAATTCACCTTCTCAGAGAGACTAGTATTTTCGGCGAGTAGGGCTTTTTCCTGTATTGCATTAAAATTATGCTTTTAGCAAGAATCTTTTTGATGAAATTGTAGCTTCAAATTGTATTTTCATTGTATGTAAGTGTAACTAACTACAAATGGTTATCTCACAACATTTAATGATTAGACAATATTCCATTTCTGATACGAACCTATAGTTGGTGGCGCAACTGCTATTTAAAACCTTTATACTAATTACCGATTTAAAATTGCGATTGTATCATGTAATGCAGACGCAATATTGCAATTATGCGAACATAACATAAGAAGATGCAAATATAACCACAAACTGCTTACCTTTTTTTTTAGCTGATCTATTTGTTCCCTGTAGACCTGAGTCTGAAAATTTGAAAGCTCATATGTAAAAAAAAAAAAATTGTAATAAAATTTAAAATTATATAGGCTTTCTGATCATTCTAACCTTTTTTGCTCGAATTTTATTTATACTCTTCTCCAACTGTTGCTCTATCTTTTGTAGTTCATTAATTGAACAAGACCCCAAATCTTCTCCTAAGAGTTTCCTGAAAATGTTGCAAATGCAAAATATTCTTTTCAGCGAAATTAGACATTGAATATTGTAATAATATTTGTCAGTATGGATATAAATTGAAGATGTTTAACCGTTTTGAAGTCTCGAGAAGATCAATCTTTTTCATCATGTTTTCTGCTTCTTCATTCAAATGCTGTAATAATATATACATACTTTTCGATATCTATAAATTTTATTTTTAAACAAGCATCTAGATGATAAATAGGAAAACAGTATATGTAATTAAATCAACCTGATTATTTTCAACAGAATCAGATGTTGTTGGAGGATTATTAATCCTTGTATGACTGCGGTATCGTTCAATTGTTTCTAGAATGCTGCAATATCAAAACCAATGTTACAATTTAATTCAGAGTCACAATAAAAAGCTCAAATTTGACCTCAAAGTTTCCCATGAAAAAGCAGAAATGAAATTGGGTTTGATGCAAAGTAGTTCCATCAGTGAAATGAGATTATGTTTGTAACTTAAAGAGTACGCTACAAGTGATTTCTAAAGATAAGATTATTTTGATTGCAAAAAGAAAATAATTGCTGTGTTAAACAAAATAATTTATTTAAATTGTGTCTTAATATTGAGGTTACATAGCTTTTTGTTTTAATTACCAGGGTATGACAAACCATACCGCCCCTAAAAAATAGGGCATTACAAGAAATTATACAAAATAAACATGTACATGAATGTGCACTAGATCCAAATATCTTTTTTTTAGGTTTCCTCTATCTAGGTTGTTGATGGTGAGCTAGAGCGGTGCTACAGTGATGGGTAATCACGAGACAAGAAATTATACAAAATAAATATCTACATAAGTGTGTGCCAGATCAAAATATCTTTCTTTTAGGTTTTCTCTATTTAAGTTGTTGATAGCGTAGTATAGTGGCGATAAAGTGATGGGTAATCATGAGGAGAAAACATTCACACGACCTAGATATTTACTCGAATCAGACTATAATACCACTAACGAGTCATCATGAGGGGGGAAACATCCACATTGATTCAACCACCTAAAGGTTAAAGACTCACCCGAACAAGTAAAAGAGACATCAATTATTTACCAAAAACCTTAAGGTGATAGGTGTATGGATCCTCTAATTTATAAAATGCTCAACCTCCACTTTTCCAAGCAATGTGGGACTTACACAACTCACACGTATTTTTCAACATATAGGGTCATAGCATAGCAGTACAGGACCTTACACCACACTTTTGGGTTGATAACCTCTATCTGTAATAGTGGAAACAGCGACCGCTATTTGTGAAGTCCTGACGGTGCAATAGCAGTTCAGTAGCGGTTTATAGACCGCTATTGTGAAGATGAGGACAATATTGTTTGTTTGAATTTTTTTAAAGGGAAAATTGCTATTTTCCCTTTAATTGGACTACTATAAAAGCTCATAGTAATGCTTTAGGTCATTTTCAGTTCTCTTCACTCAAATCAATAAGCAGTGGATATAATTTGTTGTCCTCTCTCGATGCAAATTTTTTTCTTCCACATTCTTCTCAACCAAAAAATTAGCAATTGGCTAAAAGTTAGCAAGTGGTGGATCTTTCTCGTCCATTAATTCTTCCACATTCCTCTTCACGTATTCATCTTTTTCTTCACTTTCTCATCTGTTCACATCTATTTCTCCTCTGTTTTGTTGATTTCTCATCTATTAGCAATCATGACATCATCTTCTGGAATTTTAATAAAAACTTTCGATAACAAAGGTTTTTACAAACCTATTGATGACAATATTGACATCGATTCCCAGTGGAACCCCTATAAAGACCAAAGCAAAAAGACTATTGATTGTGATTTTTGTGAGCACCGGTCAACGGGAGAAATAACACGAGCTAAGAAGCATCAATTGAGAATATGGGAAGAAGTTAAAGCTTGTAGGAAAATGCTGACTGACATTAAAAAAGTTCCGCATGACATATAAGATAAAAAAACACGCTTCTTGTGATGCATATATGGTTGATGTTAATGTCAATGAGGAGCATGTAGATGTTGTCCATGAAATATCAAACCTTCGGACATGAAAAATTGCTTCAACGGATGTTGCCAGAAACAAGAATATGCTAATGGCCTGATGGATACGATATTGTTTCAAAATCCAGAGGTATCTCATAAAAAGACATTGTCATTAGCTAAAATACAAACATCCATTAAAGATTATTGTGTAAAAAATGAATTGGCAATAAATAATCAATACATTGCTTGTTTCTTCTATAAAAATGATTTGTACTTTAAGGTTGTGTAATCTAAAAGCTTCAAGTTGAATATTGAGGGTGTTGGAAATTTAGGACAGCATGTGAAGCCTCCTAGTTACCATGAACTTAGAGCTCCTTTACCCAAAAAGAAACTAGAGCTCAAAAACACTAAGTTACAAGGGCAAGTAATAAAGAAAACTCAATTTGGATGCTCTTTAATGTTGGATGATAAAATTTATGCTCAATGCTCCAAGTGGGGGTATGTTTGTAAGGAGTATTGATAGTTCAAGCTACATGAAAAAAGATTGACGATATTTCATTAGTTGGACTCATTTGTTTAAGATATTGGAGAAGAAAATGTCATCCAGGTTCTGAATGAAAACGGTAGCAACTACGTCTTGATAAATGTTATGAATGGTTGCAACAAAATGAGGGTGAAAAATGGAATATTGGAAGATGATTTGATTTCTGAAGAAGAGGGTTTGACTTAGGAAGTTGTTGGTAATGGTGTTGGGACTAATGAACTAGCAAGAGATAACAAGAATAATTCTAAAGGCCTGATGGATACGATAATAAGCTGTTGATCAATGGATACTTGCTACATTAGTGTCTAATGAAGATGAGGAGTTGCCGATGGAAGTAGAAGAGATTGAAGTTGAATCAAGTGATGAGCAAGATGATATTAATATGGATGAACTCAGAAGTGAAGATTAGGCAAATGTGATTTATTTATGGGTAATGCTAACATGTACCATAAGGGCACATGTTAAGAAATCCATTAATAGAAAGTTTGTCTTGAAAAAATGCAATGAAATCACTAATTTTAAATTTTAATAAAAATATTACACAATTTTCGATAAAAAATTTCTTCATTTAGCTCTTAACATGTGTCCTGAGCGCACATGATTACCCTTTATTTATTTAGTTTACGTTTAGAATTTGGTTTAGTCATTTTAAGCACATTTATAATTTGATTTTTATGGAAACTTATATTATGGTCCTGTTAGAATTTATGTATTTGTTGCAACTTTTGTTTTTAAGGCATTATGTATGTTGAAACTTATTTTAAGTATTTATGGATTTTTAAGTATTTACTTTGGTTTTTAAAGCTTACAATAGCGGTCTTCCCGTTATCCGTTGTGTAGCTGTAGCATTTTTGGAGTCCGCTATCAGAGATTGACAATCTAGTCCTTTATTGAAAGTAGTCCTAGTCGAAGAGTGTTGAACATGGTTTTAAACTTTTAAATTGTAGTTGCGCTCACAGATCACAGGTGTGGTTTCGGTCATAGTTGTTATTGAGACGTGCATTGTGGCTTTTGCAGCATGAATTTAACTAAGAGGTGTTTGAAATACACACCTGAGAAACACTTATTGTTAAGAATTTTTATTATATTAAATGGAAAATGAGTTTTGATGTTCTAATTTTTTATTTTTTGATAAAAAATAATTAAACAAACATAGGAAAATTTGTCAAATATGGTCGTTAATGTGGTCGTACGCGTGTTGTAAAATTACCCGTATGTAATCACGAAGACTAACGCATCTGCAATATTGCGGGCGCAATTATCCTTGCAGAACACAAAAACCACAATTTAAAATCATGGTATTGAATACTAATTGGATACATTTTCTAACTGTGATTTAAATATTGATTAGCTATATTGCCCCATAGTAGGAGTCTGGCACTCTGGCTCATTCTACTAGATCCCTATAGTGTGAGATCAAACTTATTTAGATTATTTCCATGTTAAAATATCTCTGTCTCTTTGTACTTTAGATACTCAAACTTATATACAAAAGTTGAATTTATCTTTTTATACTCAACCTCTGAGATGCATAAGTTTGATAGTACTACTACACATTTTCTAATAGATCACATCACCAAAATTAATTAATAGAGTTGCATTTTCCGTTTTATTAATTAATATTAGAACATCGCATTATTTTTAATAAAAGAAAAGTACAAGAATAAATCAATAAATAAAAACCTTATCAAATTCAATAACACACAAATTGAGAACAAAGTAGCTAATTAAGAAAATCTAAAACAAGTACCTTGAGCTAGCAAATTCATAAAGTCTTCCTCTTGGTGAGAAAACAACAAGAGCAACTTGAGCATCACACAAAACTGATAACTCAAAAGCTTTCTTCATCAAACCATTTTTTCTCTTTGAAAATGTTACTTGTCTACTTATTGGGTTCTCTATACGCTTCATCTGTGTCTTCCCTCTCACCATCTTAATTTGCTGACATCACAATAACAACAACAAAATAGTGGTATGAAATTATAGAAAATACTTATAAAGAAAAAGGATGAAAATACTAGATTTTAAGATCTAGAAAGATGGAGAAGAAAAAAAAATGAAAGAGATCTATTAGAATCACTTACCAAGCAATATAACCAAATTCTTAAGGCTTGAAGAAGCAAAGAAGTGGGAAGTTCATAGAAAAAGTAGATTAAAAAAAAAGTTTTCAACGAAAAAAGTGAGATAATTGTCAAAATATATTGATGAGAAAATGAAAGTGTGTAAAATAGATTCCTAGGACGAAAAGGGTCTACATAAAACCTACATTAAAGATTCCTAGCTAGACAAGCAACTTCAAAAGGAAATGGATAGGAACTAAGGGTTGAGTCTAAAAAAGGGTAAAAAATAATAAGAGCTAATCAATAAAATGAAGAAATTGAGGTAAGTTTGGATTTGACTTTCTTTTTGAGATGAGAGAGAAAGAAATATACAAACCTACCATTCCTTATTAATCAACCTCATCTCATCTTGTTTAGGTGAAATCAGACACTACTTGGCCAAAAAGAGAAATAAGACACTACACAAACTTGCCAAATTTTCTATTAAAGGAAAAGGATAAAGAATATGTATGTATTTATTATTTATTAAAAATTTGTTGAACTAATTTAAAATTTATAGTAAGCAAAAACTTTTAAAATTATAATAACGATTAATGATTAATTATCCTAAAAATATTTATGCTATACAAAATTAGTATTTACATGTGTTAAAAGACGAAACAAAAATAGCAAAACATAATTCAGACGCGTTAAATTAAATATTTGATTGTTATAAAACAATATGATATAATTTCAAAAATGTTTGTTTGTTATTTTTTAAAAAAGAAAACAAAAGACCAAATACACATCTATTATGTTTGATTTTTTAATAATTAAAAATTATTAACAAAATTAAATCAAATGAATAAGAAAAGTACAGATATATGTTTATTTCATGGTTTGCCAACTCATTTCCCGATGTAAGGACTCAATTACTTTCTACTAAATGGTCATTTTTACTTGGGTTTTAGTTACTAATTAAACACATAATTCATCGACACAGCATACATACACATCCGGTTGCTATAACATAATATTACTGTGCACAGAATCCAAGACAAATTTAATGAAAATACATTGACAGCGTAAAATAGTTTTACACTGTCAGTGAAATCATAACCGTTAATTTTTGTAGAAGTTTGATTTTTTTCTTTAAATTATATATAAAGTATTTCTTTTTAAGGTTTATGATGCACTGATCGTGAAATATTTTATACTGACAGCGCACTACTTTAAGCTCTTATAAGTTATTAAAGAAACATTTAATAGATGGTTGTCAATATTTCAATCTAGAGCTTACAATTTTAAAATTTTAGGGTCTCACACACATTCCCCACCCCGGTCTTAAGTATAACCGTGTATTGTAATCAAAATGTTTTCCAAAACCATATATATAACCTTGTGAAATTGTTGATTTTGTGCGATCTTAGCAAGTCTTGTCTATGATCAATCGTTTTCCGCCACTACCATTATAAGCGAAAAAGAATTAAAACATGCAGAGACATCACAATTATAGTTGGATGGGGTTAAATGTACACTACTACGGAAAACCCATTTTATAATGGTTGGAAAAGGGGTACATCACGCGAGTCATACCGTTGTTAAGTAGGGTGTGGTTTTATGTTCGTTGTTTCTATCACGATCTAGAAACTGTTATTGAAAGGCATGACGCGCGCCACTTAGCACAACAATTATACTTATAAACCTTTGTGATACCTACACATAGGTTCTGGGTTCGCAATCCATCAGCAAAACTTATGTAAATCATAAATGACCTTTGATCACGGTTACAATATATAATTGTTGTGAAAAGTGCCCAGAGTTTATTATATAATATGTAGATTGCTTGTTTTCCATACACCTCACTTAAGAAATACAAGTTTTCAAATTGATGAAGAAGTCTATAATCTGAAAATTAAGCTATTCTTGAAAACCAACTTAAAGAAATCATTGTTTTCTGATTGCATGCGTCTCATCGTGCATTTCATGCTCATATATATATATATATATATATATATATATATATATATATATATATATATATATATATATATATATATATATATATATATATATATATATATATATATATATATATATATATATATTATGGTTTATTGCTCTAACTCCTTAGATACATCGTTGTCTCGATTATAGTTAAATTTCTTGTAGTTAATGAAACTTAACCATAATCGAAGACAACGATGCATCTGAGGAGCCAGGTCATTATACCATAATTTATATGTAAAAGAACATCAAATGAATAATGAGACGCATGCAATTCGAAAACAATGGTCTCTTTAAGTTGATTTTCAAATACAATTTAATTTTTAGATTATAGTATCTATGTCAATTTAAATGAATGCATTTTAAGTGAGATGTATGAAAAGTAAGCAATCTACATATTATATAATAAAATCAAACAACATCATACAACAGAACCATATATTATAAATTTGTGAGTAATGAAAAAATTATATTATAAATTTCCAAGACGCCTCATTTATTGAAACTAATCGTGGAACAAAAAATCCACTCTGAAGTTCATCTAGTTTGTGAAGCAATGAAGAAGAAATATGAGGAGGAAGAAGCTTACACAACAGCTTCATACTTCTTATATTTCTTCTCATTGTATCTCAAACTAGATGAAGTATGGTCTTTATTAAGGTAGTGAAAACGAATCTGAAAAAATGAGAACAATTAATCAACAAAAACAACATGCAGCAAATGGGATAATGGGGATCATCCAACAATAAGATATCAGAAGAAGAATACCTTAACGTATGAAGAACAAGATTCACAGCTAATGGCGTAGAAAAAGAGAAAAAATGGGTGATAGGGTTTCACTATGAAGGAAACGACGCTACTGTCAATAAGTGAAAGTTGCTTATATATAGGTAAATTATTTTACAACGCTTATCTACCAACCGTATTGATAAGTATTTATTCATTATAAATATATCACAACAGTGGAACGTACCAATCGTAGTCACATCCCTTTAAGTTTTTTGTATAAAAATAAATAAAAAAGAAAAGACGCGCCTTAACATTAAAGGAATTATATATATATGATGGCGCTGAGCTTTGAACCCATGAAAGCATTATGGTTTTACCACGGTTGGATGCTGAACAGTTGTAATATACAAATAATTTTTAATCAAAATAATAATAATATGGTAGCGCCTTATTTTAGAGATGTCACCACAGTGTAGTGAAGAATCGTGGTGACCATGGCGTTGTGATTCGAATCACACTATTCACATGGATGAAATCAGGATTACAGGTAGTCCAAAAATTTCCTAATTCAAATCATACAAGACTGCAATTTCATGGATTTTACTTCTATGACTCTGATTTGAATCACAAAACTTCATGGCTCTAATCATGTGATTTAAATCACACAAATAAGTTCTCATATGTTTTGTTTCTAGAGGTGTATAATTGATTCAAGTCTAAAGTAGAACTGTGTATTGTAATAAGACTGTTATAAAACAATAACCTTGTGACATTTTTGATATTGTATGATCCTGGCTAGTTCCGTCAATGATTGGTTGTTTTCTTCCACCACTATCACAAGCTGAGAAAAGTGACAAGATGCAAAGACATAATAATAACAGTCGGATCGGGGTGAATGTATGTAACACCTTCTAACCCATATATCATATTAATATCATCTCAATTACCTCATCATTATATTATTAGATCATACATCACAAATAAAGCAACATTCACTTCACAACAAAAATACAACATCATTTAAAATCACAACTTCATCAATCCATCACTTATATCAGCAAATATGCAATGTCACATAGGATGAAATGTATTAACATAGACTCGTGCATGTGGCATCCAAAACTTCACTGATGACTTAGTCATTTTCCTCCGAAGATCCCCACCAATAGGATCGATTTCCGCTTGGAACCAGAACACTTCACAAAATACACTCAATTCACGCTATGGGATTGAGCCATCACTGAATCAACGTCCTATAAACATCACTAGACCAACATCCTATAAACATCACTAGACTAATGTCTTTTAAACATCACTGGACAGAAGTCCCATCACATATATTATGAATGCACGATGCGCAACAACACAAGAAAACATGACCACACCTAGTCAAAATGCATCACCATTCATATACTCTCCATAACATCATCACATACTTCACAATACCTCATATTCTGTCATAACAGCATGAAACACTTCGTATAACATCAAACACATCATAATACAACATAATATCATCATAGTAACGTGAAACACTTCATAGCACAACGCAATACGAACATACAAGACTAATTCCACCCAAAAGACACGAGCCTCCGTCAAATAACAGTTCATTGTATTCCAAATCATTTTTACATTATATAAAATATTTTTAGCTTTCTGTAGGTTCAAACGGCGTGTCAAACGAACACCCGAGTCAAAAGTTATTAATTTTCAAAGTTTTAACAAAATTACAAACACCGACATAATACACTGATGCCACAACAACTCATTACACACCAATTAAATAAATTTCCAGAACCTGAAACCATTCTTATTGAAAATAATATCCCGTTAGCTTTCCAACGCTTCAAACGGGGACCAAAACAGAGTTACAGTTTGAATGTTATGAATGTTCGAAGTAAAACATTTCCTTCCAGACTGCAGTAATCAATTACCCATAAGTGGTAATCGATTACCACCCTCGAAATTTAAAAAAAAAAGTTACTTTTAAAGCTGGTAATCGATTACTAATATGTGGTAATAGTTACCATAGAACCATGCCAAAAATTCACATTTTAGTAATCGATTACCAATATCTGATAATCGATTACCAGCATAGAGAATTCAAAAAACTGCGTTCTAACAATGTAAATTCCTTCCAAACCCCAATTTCCACCCCAAAAATAGGTTTCTTATTACCAATCATCAAGACAAATTTTACCCAATGTTTCTACGCATTCCATAACATCAATTACATCGATTCATTCACATTCAATCATGATTATCATCAAAAATCGAATCCCCGCATAAACCCACAACTATCTAAACCTTAAATCAATTATAATAATCAAGATAACCCCCTTACCTTATATTTTAGCTAGCAATTGGTTCTCTTTCTCGCGTTCTGTTGAATTCTACGGGAATCTCCTATTGGTTCTCTATGTCCTAGCTCCCTCCAAGCGTCTTCTCGCTTTTAAGATCGTACATAATGAATCTCTCTTCCCTCTTTCCTCTTTCTAACCCTAGGACCCCAAATATGGATTTCCTATTTTTACCCTCACTTAACCTCTTACAATTTACTATTTCACCCTTATCATCTCTAACACCAATATTATTCTATTTTACAAGTCAAAATAATTCCACTTATTATTCTAATTATTATAAATTATTCCAAAATACTCCAATATTCCCTAATACATCTAAGCATCACACAAATCACCACAACATCACATGAATCATCAAAATATCACATAAGTCAAATACTTCACCAAAAATCACTAAAACATCATTTATATCAAATGCTTCACAATAACTCACATAAACATCACATAACCATCATATTCATCAAAACATCATGAATCATCATAGGAAATCACATAAAAACACCAAAACATAATAAATATTAAATACTTCACAATGACTCATATATTCATGCTAAATTAATTAAATAACTTAATAATCTATAATTCTGGGTGTTACAACTCTCCCCCACGTAACTAGAATATTTTCGTCTTCAAAAATTCACCTAATGTAAACAACTCTAGACACCACTCTCACATTCTATTTTTCGACCCCCAAGTCATGTTTGGCTTAAGCTTTTCACTCATGCGCATCTCTACATTAGATCATATGCATACATACATGTTATTGTCACTATGGTTACGGGGTCAAGATTTCAACTCTTAAGAGTTACAAAAAAATTGTTCCGTCAGTTAATACAGTGAAGCAAAATTCAGGTTTCTAAAAGTTCAAATACAATCTGCATGTTTTCTCAAGCTCTCTAATCAGGGACCAATTAAGCCCTAATCGATCATAACAAGCGCACATGCGTTCCAATGTGCTTTGAATCACAAAAAAAAATTGAGCGTTTCAGTCGTGTTAAGACGGTTCGGATCAAAAGTCAGTTTTACGGTGTGAGTTTAAAATTTGTAACTTCCGTCCAGAAAATCATGTTGGGTTAGTTCTTGAATAGTTGGATCCTTTTTTACATTCTCCAAAATTTTAATGTTTGGGCCGGAAGTCGATTCTTTGAGGAAGACCCCCGAAAATACAAATAACTTGAAATTTGGACTGCTGGTCAACTGTTTTCACGATTGTTCTAAATTTCAAAACTTCTAACCGAATAATTTTTTTGGAGCGATTTTTGCGCCATAAAATCGTCTTGATGTCTGCTACATTTCATATGTTTGGGTCGAGAATTGATTCTTTGAATAAGATCTCCGCATATACAATTACCCTGAGGTTGTACAGTGAATATATAATGGAGACGATGTGTTGAACCGCCGTCTTTCGAATATTCAAAATTTATAACTTTTGCGTCATTCAACATTTTTTAGCGGTTATTTTTGCTAATGGTTTATCTTGATGTCCTCTTCAGTTTGTCTGTTCGGGCCAGTAGCAAATTTGGTTTCGAACATTTTTAGAATCGCAAAACACGGTGGAGAATGCATGTTGAACCGAAATTTTTATCCATGTTTCCTTGTCATTCAAATTTTTTTATAGTATCGGGACAATTCCGATGGGAGAATTTGACAAATTTCGTCATCTACACCGAAAGGCATGAGCTTATGGTTTTATTCGCACGCTGTACACAAAATAAGCTGATAAATCTGCACTATGAATTTTTCGTATCAGGTTCTCGCCACTCAAAGATGTTGAACTCTCTTAATTTTTGTCGGATTGCGCCCTTTCTTTCGGCATCGCATAAGGAATTTATTTGTGTGACGTTGATACATGAAATAAGTCTAAAATTCTGCATTAGTCAAAATATGAACTACCAAACAAGGCTTAGGAGCTTGCCTATATTTTCTCTTGATTCAAATTTCCTCACAAGAATCACTCATTTACCAAAAACACTCAAAATCACTCTCTTTTTTCTCTTAAAGAACAAACACAAGAACATTCTCTCAAATTTCCTCAAGAACATTCAAACATTCATCAACAATCTTCATCAAGACTCAAGAACAAAGAACAAACTCTCAAGAACTCACATTCTCTCTCCTCTCTGCTCTCTGCTCTCTGCTCTCTCTCTCTCTCTCTCTCTCTCTCTCTCTCTCTCTCTCTCTCTCTCTCTCTCTCTCTCTCTCTCTCTCTCTCTCTCTCTCTCTCTCTCTCTCTCTCTCTCTCTTCCTCCGCTTGCCACCGCGCCTCCATCTGTCGCGCCTCCCTCTGCCGGCCGCCGCCTCCCTCCACCACAATCTCCTCTCCGCGCGGATCTCTCTCCTCCTCTCTCCGATTTCTTTTCAGTAATTTATTCATCCTTTGCTTTTTTTTTTCTTAATTTTAATTGGATCTTGAATTGATTTGAATTGAATTTGAGAATTAAGCATGAATTAAATTTTGATTGCTGATTGTCGTTGAATTTTGGATTAAGCATGATTTTGATTTTGATTCTTGAATGATTTTTAAGCTTGATTCGATTTTGGTGAGTTGAATTGTTCATAAAATTTGCGAATCAACAAAGTTGTCAATGTTAGGGAACAAAACCATGCCATAGATCTGTAAAATGAGGATGTCCTCAAAATCAGCCATACAACCAGCAGTAGCAAAGTAAGTAGTCTTCCTTATCAAGAACTCATCAGTAATCCCCTCAATGCATCCTTTGGTGATGACATTGGCCTCCACATCAAATTTCTTCAAATGAAGAACACTACCAATCACTTGATACTTAGGAATATCCTCCAAACCACTGAACAGGATTTTATTGGAAATGTGAATTCCAACCAAATGAGCATACTCCTTTAAGGTTGGTAGCAACTAATAATTAGGAAAGATGAAACATCGGTAAACCAGATCATAAAACTAGACCAAAGTGTTAAGAAGTCCCTCTTCAACTCTGGTGGACAGGATATAAGTAAGTTTTCCATGACACTTCATAAAACCATCAACATTAACAACCAAAGTGGCTAACTTTCTCAAATATCCTAGATCGGGATCTTTGAAGCTGTAATTGTGAGTGTTCCTCCTTCTAGGTTCCATAGTCTCTAGATTTGTGAATTTAGCAAATATAAATTCTCAGTTCCTTGAAATTCAAATAGAAAGGACTTTTTTATTTTTCTTGGATGCATGAATGCAACAACCACAATCAAGATCACACAAGATAAAAAAAACAAGGTTCAAAGGTTAGACGTCATGAGCATGGAGCCATGGGTCTAACCAACCACAAGGTGTGTACTAAGGTATTTTTGTACCATTAGAATGGATTTTAACATAGCTACCAGGGTCTACATTACATCTTTTGGATATTATCGGTTTAAACAACTACATGCCAACCAATAATATTCTCAAGAAAAACTCGCCTGAGTGAAATATCGCATGATAACTAATTAGGTCTATACCCAAATAGTCTCCTCACTACGTCCTAATAAATACAAGAGGGGTAAAAGGGTTCTAGGTCCTCAGCTTCTCTTGTTCTCAGGTTGAAAACGACGATGCTTTCACAATTAACTTGTTCACCATCACCACTTTCAAGGAGACAACCCGCTGAATTGGAGGATCTCAAGTCAGCTTACTAAGGATTAAATCCACATTAGCCAAATGACTATACCACCATCCTATTTTAATGTACACTCAAGTCTGGGTTTAGGGCTTATCTCACATAGGGGATATCAAGCCCTTTATCACCAAGCACCCAAAAATTGACAAATAGCAAAACCACACAATAACAAATAACAAATAATAATATACACAGATAAACAAATATAGGCTTAACCCACTTAGAGGACTACTCCCACTGAAGTCATCAGTTTTTTGTAGCGGGGAAAAATTAAGATCAAAGCCATTGATTGACTTGACTCATTATTTGAATGAAAATCGTCACCACACTTTATGGTCTCTAAAGGAAATGGGAAAAGAGTGAAATAAAACCCAAAGAAGTTTTTCAAATTAAAACTAATAAAAAAAGAAGAGATCTTAGCACCCCTCATATATGTGGTACTCCACATGAACCTTTTTGTAAATCTGTATATAAACGAAAGTTGTGTGCAAAAGAGAGTTTGGTTTGTTTAAAACTATGTTTGGCAAGACAACGTCTTGTGCCTGCATACCTCCTCAGTGCAATGGAGAAGTCCGAGCAAATGTATTTCAACTTGAAAGGGAAACAAAAGATTTTAGACTGAATAAACACTTTTTCATTATAGAAGAGAATACTCAGCCAATCATTCTTGAACATGAGAACAAATGAATTCTTTACATCAAAAATTAAAGAAGGGCTCCAATTTGGATAAACCAACAAGTATACTACTAACTCTTTCAAGTGGAAAATAATCCATTATATCAATCAATATCAAGAATTTGGGAAATTACATCTCCTCCATAACAATTTATCATGTCTAAACTTTGAAAGAAGAGCCATTAAAGGCAAAAGCTTTTTGAAGAAAGATTTCAAAAGAGTTTGCAAACATAAGAAGATTTTGGAAAAAGGGAGAAGATTTTGAAAATTAAAGAAGATGGGAGGAGATGAAGGAACTATCCTAAAGCATAAAATAAAAGCTAAGGAAAAGAACAATCTAACCAAACAAGAAGCCAACACTTGACATTAAGAAGGCATTGTAGATTTCCAATCCTTTGGATTAACCAACCAAACAAGCACAATACCAAGTATCAGATGAGAACATCTCCATATGTATAACTTGCACAAAGCATTTGAAATACACCATAAGAACTTGAGACAAAAATTAGACGGAGTAACAGCTGTGTACAGATGGATTCCCATTCACAATGCCTTGGAATTAAACCTCAAGGACTTTATACAGAATAACCTGCACAAATAAAGAAAAACAACCTAATGCCTTAGACTGAACTCCAAGAACTTCTAGTATACAAATAGAAAGTAAACACAATCAAGGTCTCAATCCAATAGTCCATCCTCCAAGCTTAGGGTAAGGTAACCAAAGTCCAAGTCCACATTAATTTTTTTAGAGTTCAAGTTTGTTTATTAATATTTTAAAAACAAAATAAAAGTCCAAATGGACAAAGGAAAATATACATAAACATAAAGATGATATATGGATGATGAATGGTAATATAAAGCATAAAGCACAATAAAAGATAAAGAACTAACACACATGATCTTGAGATGAACTTGACCAAATTATAAAGATAAATAAATGATAAATTATTTTACAACGGTTATCTACCAACCGTATTGATAAGTAATTATTTATTATAAATATATCACAACAGTGGAACGTACCAATCGTAGTCATATACTGTTGTTCATATATATATATATATTTATACATATACCGATCCTTTTATTTGTTTTATAAAAATTAAGCTAATCTTAAAAACAGAGAACTAACACACATGATCTTGAGATGAACTTGACCAAATGAAGTGGAGAGATACTTAGAACATGACACTTGATGATAAGTGTAGTTTCTCTGATGTTTGCATGCATTTTGGTAAAACATACTTAGCAAGAACATATTGAAAGAATTGCAAGATTCCTAGCGTTCAGGCTTCAACATGTTCAAACAAGATGTCATAACATGTCTGGTATGACATTCTGATTTCAGAAGCTGGTCTGTCAAGTGAATCAGGCGTTTTTATTGCTACAAGAATATTCATGAATAATCAATTAGCTAATGTGTTATCCAAGATTGATTCAATCAAGAGATTTCCACACTTTCTATAATTGGAGAAAATATCGGAAAGTTCGGATTGAAGACCTATTTTCTTGGAGAACAAGTAGTAGATTTTTGGCAGCCTCTTTGCTGCATTTTGAAGCCCAGTCGATATTAATCTTATAAATAGAAGGGATGTAACCTAGTTTTAGGTGGAACTGGTATTTGTGTTTTTAGGGTTATAGGAATCCTTATTTTAAGCTGTGTTGTAAGTTATATATGTGTGCATTCACAAAACTGTAGGTGTTGAATGCTGGTTTAATCTCTGAAGCTGTTAAGCAATCAGTGTAGTGTCATTCTCATAAGCTTTTAAGCATTGAGGATTGGGTGTCTTAGAAGAGTGTCTTCTATTTTTTTTTTTGTGTTATTTGTCACGGGTTTGTGACAGAGGGGGTTTGAGGAGGGCCTCATACTTAGGTGAGTCTTAGGTAGAAGTCATAGGAAGGGTAGTGATTAAGTGAGAAGTTGTAAACGGGAAAGTTTAGCTTCAAATTGAAAAGAGAAAGAAAACGTTGAAATGATGAAGAAGAGGTTATTTATAAGCGTGAAATCACAAGAGTTTTGTCAAGTGTTGTGAAATAAGGGATTGATTAGTGGGACGCACGTCACACGTGGGATTCGCTAGGAGGTAGTAGCAGTTATGAGCTCCCCACGATCTCCTAGTTCCTAGGAGTGTCATGCTTGCAGATAATCTGCATGCCAGTTTTAAAGAGGCGTTTTGAGGCAAATGTCATAATGACTATGACGCCAGGTCATCTAAAAGGGTTTGTGGTGTCGAAAGAAGTGGTCAAAAATGTCTTTTTCTTTAGTGCATCGAAAATGACTTTTTTTGGGGCAGTTTGTTAGCTGGTATTTTTGACACCACATTGTTGTTGGAAAAAAATGGAACATCTGGAGAAGATTGGAAGTTTTCGACAAATTGGTATGATTGATGAAGACCTATCGAAGTCACCTTTTGATGAGGGAAGCTGTTGGACAAAGACTTAGAAATAGTTTCTAAGTTTGGTATTCGGTTTGACGGAAAGGAGCATTCGGTGGGGAAGTTTGAACGAAGAATTAACTGTTTCTCGCCTTGATCCGTTGTGTTAAGGGACGCGTGGAGCTTCAGGACGAAAAGAGAGCATGTTGAGCGCAACGTGGCATGCCCTGATCGAAAGACCGTTGAGAGTGGTTACATCGAATTAGTATATTTAAGAGTCTTAGGGTTTAGGATTCATGTGTTCATTTGTGTAAAAAATCTCATTAAATCACTCAAAGTATCTGCGTATTGAGAAAAGGGTCATCTGAGAATGTACGTGTAAAAACACCATCTTTTATATCTTTTTACAGTTTTTAAACAGTTTACCATTTCTATAATTTTATATTGTTGTCATTAATTACTTTCTTGCAATTTACCCTTCAATTGCCTTTACATCATTTATTTTACAAGTTACAACATTACTCCAAAGAATTTATATAGATCAAACAAACTTTGAAACAAGAACATGATATGTGCCGAACTGTTCTTTATCTTAAATGAAAATACTTATAAGATAAAACATATATTTTAGGATCAATCTAATCGATCTTGTGAGTAACCAATTTTTTTTTTATTTTTAAAAGACTAACGCTTATTTACCAATTTTCACTGTAAACAGTTATATACTTAAAATAAACTACTTATCTAAAAATGCTCAAAATTCATTTTGTTTATATAATTGATATTGAATGAAAATGCTGCAAATTGATTTTGTTTATATAATTGAGAATGAATGATGTCAAAAGTGTGATGTAATTTTGAAATCACTAATGCCTAGATATTTAGTGCAAAGTAGACTTGGCTGGCATATCAAATATACAGTGGGAATGACTGACGTGAACAGAGAATACCATTTATGTCGTAGAGCTAAGGTTTCCTCTATGATCGAAACGTGTTGATTTTCTGACAGCACACCCAGAAATAAATAAATAAAATTAATTGAATGAGATAAACGTGATTTATAATGCCTTGTCAAGGGGACCATTTGACGTGGTGAGGTTCTTCGATCTATTTTTTTGTTCATAAAATATGAGAATTTTTATCGTACTATCACACTTTTTCAATTTTATTTCTAAAATAGATTTTTTCGTAATTCTTATACTATCATCTTTTCAAACTAAAATAATAATTCCTGTGTAAAAGTTCATTCTTACGATATTAATTAACGAATTTTAATAAAATCTATATTTTTCAAAACAATACAGTTGAAAAATTCGCAGTAATTCTGTAAGAAAGTGTTTTTGAAGAAAATAAAGATAACAAAAGTAATTAAATATAAGAGGGTATGCTAGTTGGATTGGCAAATGTCATTAACTTTTCAAAAAAGAAATTATTGTATTTGGAGAGTCTTGGATAACATAAAAAAATTGAAAATATGGTAATTAGAGAATTGATTTGAAAAGAGTGGTTGTATTGTATGATGCAAATATATAGTGAAAAATGTGGTAGATTGAAAACAAATTCAAAAAATCTCACCACTGATTATAAATAAAAATCAATATTTAATATTTTTAAAAATATTTAATTTTTTTTGTATGTTTCGAAATATATTTTACTGAAAGATGTAAAATCAGTTTCAATGGAACATTATTTATGAAAAAATAAAGAGAAAACAAATTAAATATAATTTTTAGTTAATTTTAATTTGGAAAAGATGTTTTTTTAATAAAATGCTTTACAAAATTAAAATTATTGTTTGTTTTCTTATAATTTATAACAATAAAAAATACATATTTAAGCTATGCACAATTCTTTGAAAATTGTAAGATAGGTTAATTTTGCTGATAAAACTAACATTAATATTTATTAGAATATTCTTATTAATTATTATTGTTAATAGTTAAATAATTGAATACAGTGAACATTAATAAATAAACGTATAATATTAAAAATTAATAAAAAAATATAATTACATTGATATTGTAAAAAGATAATTATTTTAATAAATAAAAAAATATGCAAATGAGTCAATTTTTTAAGAGTAGGGGAGGGTAAGTGAATTTCACTAAGTAATATCATGAATATGTAACTTATGCCTATTTCTTATTTGATATATGACTCGTGTATATAATAAATGAAGTGTAGAGAAATAGAAAATAGTCAATTCTTTTAAAAACGTTAGTTCAAATTAAGCATGACTTATTTCATTTATCTATTCTCTTATTAATGTTCATAGATGAATGGATAAATGCACATTATAAACAGGGCCGGCCCAGTTCGGAGGTCCTGTTCAAATTTTAAAAATAGGACTAAATTTAAGAAAATACAATTTTAAAAATTATGATTTTACACTTGTTTAAGATATAAAATGATTGTTGCTGAAAAATAAATTATAATTTTACACCTGTTTTTAAAAAACAGGTGTAAAATCTTCTACTTTAATAATTAAAAAAAAAAAAATTTTGGGCCCCTCAATATTTGAGGCACAGTGCTGTAGCTTATGCTGCACCTGGAGAAGGCCGGCCCTGATTATAAATTATTAGAAGAGTAGTACAAGATAGATATCTAATGTTTAGCATGCAGAGTATTGCATCATGTAGATATGTGTATAAAGAATGAAAATGTAGATTACCATGCATATGTGTAGGGGTGGCAAAACGGATTCGGTTCGTTGAGTACTATGTCCGTTTTGTCCGCTCTTTAGTGCGGGCGGGCCAAGAATTTAAGTCTTCACCCTCAAATGTGTTTGTCCCGTCCCGCCTCATTTTCTTCGCGGGATTTCGCGGGCATAGTCATTTACATAAATTTTTGTGTTTTTAAGCTTAAAAGGTGTAGTGTCCGCGGACTTTCTCCGTCCCACCTTCACTTTTTTAGCCGAGTGGACATAGGATTTAGACCCAAATCTTACACTATGCCCGCCCCGCCCCATTTTTTGCGGGTTTTTGCAGGGTGGGCCTAAACAGGGCGAGCATGCCTGTTTGCCACCCTTACATATGTGTATAGTACAGATGTATGGTCTCATGAGTATAGCATGCTAGTACTAGAACTTCTATAAATATAAGTGATATGGTTGTGTAAGGGAACTAGCTTGTTAAGCATAATGAAATAAAGTTCACATTTTATCATGGTATCATTCATGGTGTTCAATCCTTTTTGTTCTCTAACTAAATCCAATTCATTTGTAACTAATTTTCAGTTACAATCCTCTCAAGCTAAGAAATGAGACTTCATGTTCTTCCTTGAAGTCATCACTTTATGTGCTTCCATGACCGAACTGTCTCAAGTTGCAATGATTGAAAGCTTGGCTTAGAATTCTCAAATGATTGTAGCCAGTGCATCTGTTCCACAATCATTGTATCACTTTGGTCCTAAGATTTTGAACAAACTACAAGATAACAATTATCTTATATGGAATCAAGAGGTTGAAGGAGTCATCCACACTCAAAGAGTGCACAAGATAGCGGTGAATCCTCAAAATCTGTAAAAGTTTAAGTTTGAACAAGATCGTGTTGAAGGAAAGGTTTTTGAAGAATACTAATCTTAACAGTGTAGGACCAAGATGTGTTCATTTGACTTATCTCAATTATTTTTAAACACGTGTTTCCTTAAGTATTTTCATGGAAGCATGCCTTTGAAGTATGGGAGAAGATTCACAGATACACTAATGCTAATTTGAAGGACCAAGTTAGACAACTACGTGTTGTGATAAAATCTATGAAAAAAAGTAATATATCCATGATTGAATATGTGCTTCGAGTTAAAGGAATTGCCAATTCTTTACTTGTTATTGGAGATGTTATAAGCAAGGTTAGACTGATTTTATCCTGGATAGTATACCAAAGGATCGTTATTCGTTTATCATGCAAATGTATGGCAATTCTTAGCCCCTGAAATTCTTTGATGTCGAAGCTCTACTCTATGTCCAGGAAGCTCAGTTTAACAAGTTCAGGCGAGAATTATGTATATCTAGTGTTACTGCAAAAGTGACTCACTTAATTCAACAAAGAGGTGGTGTACATGATAATTTTGCAAGGAATTGAGGCATAGGACACATGACTCGTGGTAGAGGTTGTTCTTCATCTGGTAACTGACCTATTTGTCAATTGTGTGGGAAATATGTTCATGTTGTTGTTGAATGTTGGCACAAGTTTGATGAGACCTTCACACATTCACGAGCTCAATCCAATTTGATAAAATTTCAAGGCACCTCTAGTGACAAACATGAAAGCTCATGATTTGATTCTCTAGTCACACCTATGATGGCTACTTCACATGAATATTCCATACCCGTGGAGCTCGAAAGACAAGTTTAGCTTGCTGATTCAGGTGTCTCCCATCACCTTACTCCTCATGCTCATTTCTTACACACCAAGAAACCTTATGCAGGTCAGAGTCATGTATGTTTAGAAATGATCAATCCTTAGTCAGGTTTCCTTAGCCCTTAATGATATAGTTGATGTTCCTTGCGTAACAAGAAATTTTCTTATAGTCTCCAAATTCTTTAAAGATAATAAGGTTATGTTTGAATTTATTGCTGAAAATTGTTATGTTAAATATGAGGTTTCTAACCTTAGTCTTTTTGAAGTCTGTTTTGACTTAAGTGGGTTGTATTGCTTCCACAATTACTAATGGAGCCTTCAAGGACACCCTCATTGAGTCATAGTGGTTTCTATCCCCTACACACAACTTTGAACTCAATTTCTTATTTTGTTCTTTCTAATGTAAATAAACCTATCACTAGCTTCTCATGGAACTATAGGCTAGGTCATACTAATTTTCCCGCAGTTAAGATTTCCTTAAAACATTGTGATTACAATGTCTCCAATAAAGGAAATATAGTGTTTTACAAATCTTTTTGTCTGGGAAAGTCTCATAGAATACATGCTCTCCCTTATTATCCACTAATTATAATGCTCCCTTTGAAGTTGTACATACTAATATTTGGTCCCCTATGTTGGAACAAAATTGGTTTGTACCAAATCCATAAGATTTTGATGATAACAAAGTATTTAAAGTACAAGTTAGTATACTAATTTATGTTCAAGTGTGTACGACCATAGACTAAAATTTGTGATACAAGTTAAGTTTTAACACTCCCTTGAAAATTGGTAGATTGACTGGGAACTGATTGGCGATTGTACTCCAATTTACCATGGATGAAAAAGATCGAACCAGTACTCTAGATATCAATTTTTTGGATAATTTGAATTACTGGTTATTTGCAAATTGAGAAAAATAAAAAAGAATAAAAATAAATTGAGAAGAGAAATATTATTGAAATGAAATTTATTATGTTACAAGCATGTGTTATAACCTTTATATAGAATCATACTACTAACTAACTTCTAGTTAATAGCCACATACATAACTAATAACTAATAGTAACTCCATGCATAACTAACTTTTAACTTCTAAAAACTGAATTACACATCTAATATCTATTACCACAAGATTCCTTGGGCTGCAGTTGAGGTGTAAAAATAGCAACCAGAAGAGGATTTTTTTTCCGACATTAAAGAAATTCATCCTTATAAAGTGGAAGTGCTTACTTCTAATCTATGTGCATCAGTACAACGTAATCATTTAGAGCATATGTTTGAGACTATTACTTCATCGTTATTAAACTTTATATCATTCTAACAAAATATATTTATCTCTAATTTTATGCTATTTTAGATTATTAATAAAGTCTTAATGCTCTCTATCTTTTTTAATTTATTGTACTCATAGAATTACTTTTTCATATGTATAGTTGTTTCAGTTTTAACAAAAAATCAAAATGACTAATAAATTTTATTATCTTTTGCATAGTCAGAGGGATTAATTAGTCCTCAAATTTGGTGAAATCCGCCTTGTTCTTGATTCTGGAAGACCGATGAATAATTCGGTTTCAACATCTGAACTTGGACTACTTTGATCTGCAAAAGGTTCAGCCTCAGCTATATTTTCTATGCCATCTTTTTTTGCACGCTGTGATGAATAACTATCATACTGCAGAAGAATTTGGATTTTCATTATTCCATAATAACCGAAAGATTCATAAAACTATGAGAGAATGTTTCAAGTTTGATGCCAAAAGTTAAAGTTATCAGATAGAGAGTGAATTCACCTTCTGAGAGAGCATGAAATTTTCAGCAGCTAGGGCTTTTTCCTGAATTGCATTCAAAACATGATTTTAATAAGAATTGTATTCATGAACTCCGAATGATAAATATAGACAACTAACTACAATGGTTATAATTATGGGAGTGTTCGCAACAACATTAGATTGCAATTGCGTACGCAACATATGAAGATGCAAATGTAATATGTAAACAACAAATAGCTTACCTTTTCTTTTAGCTGATCTATTTGTTCCTTGTAGACTTGAGTCTGAAAATTAGAAAGCTCATATGTTAAAAAAATAGCTATAAATTTAAAATTGTATAGGCTTTCTAACCTTTTTTGCTCGAATTTTGGTTATACTCTTCTCCAACTGTTGCTCTATCTTTTGTAGTTCATTAATTGAACAAGTCCCTAAATCTTCTCCTAAGAGTTTCCTGAGGGTAAGAAATTATTGCAAATGCAACATAATTTTAGATATTGAATATTATAAAAATACTTGTTAACGTGAATAGAAATTCGAGAAGTTTGACCGTTTTGAAGTCTCAAGAAGATCAATCCGTTTCATCATGTTTTCTGCTTCTTCCATCAAATGCTGTAATAATATATACATACTTTTCGGTATATACGAAATTTTTTATTTAAAGAAGCATCTAAAAAAGTATTTAAATTCTAGATGATGAAAAGGAAGACAATATATGTAATTAAGTTAACCTGAGTATTTTCAACAGAATCAGATGTTGTTGGAGCATTATTAATCCGGTTATGACCGCGGTATCGTTCTATTGTTTCTAGAATGCTGCAAGATTAAAGCAATGTTACAATTTAATTCAGAGTCATAATGGCCTCAAGGTTTACCATAGAATAGTTGAACCGAAATTGGGTTTGATAAAAAGTAATTCCCAGAGTGAAATGTAAGCTAAACAATAAGCTATAATTGATTTCTGAAAATAAGATTGTTTCGATGGCAGAAACAAGAAAATTGCTTTGTTGAACAAAATAATATATGTAATTTTTGTCTTAATATTGCGAGATTACATAGATTTTTCTTTTGTTAGGGTTTGACAAACGATACTACCCCTAAAAAATACGGCAAGAAATTATACAAAAATAAATATGTACATAAACATGCGTCAGATCAAACAAATATTTCTTTTAGTTTCCTCTGTTGAAAGTAGTCCTGTTTGAGACGTGTTGAACATGGTTTTAAAATTTAGGTTGCGGTCACGGATGTGATTACGGTCATTGCATTTGCTGCATGCACATTAAGACTATTGCGGCGTGAATTTTGACTGAGAGGTGTTTGAAATATACAATTGATAAACAGTTACTGTTAAGAAATTTTATTAGAATGGATAGAAAAATGAGTTTTGATGTTCTAATTTTTTTATTTTTGATGAAAATAACTAAACAAACATACTAAAAAACGTCAAATGTTGTTCATAATGTGGTCATACACGTGTTTTAAAATTACAGTGCAATTGCAGTTTGATGTGGTTACAAAAACTAACGCATCAACAATATTGTAGCCGCAATTGCAGTTGCGGACTGAAATTTAAAACTATGGTGTTGAATACTATGTGGATACATCTTTTTAATGTGATTTAAATATTGATTTGCTATATTGTAGGAGTCTAGCTCATTCTGTTAAACCCGACCTTTGATATTGTGAGATCAAACTTATATCAATGTGTTTATGGCTTCCTTAAAGGAAATAGTAGGAGAAATTCTTGGGATTTAACCTTTCGTCTCTCATGTAGCTCTAA
This sequence comes from Vicia villosa, assembly GCF_029867415.1. Classification (NCBI taxonomy): domain Eukaryota; kingdom Viridiplantae; phylum Streptophyta; class Magnoliopsida; order Fabales; family Fabaceae; genus Vicia; species Vicia villosa. The sequence goes on along the minus strand of NC_081186.1, from coordinate 117,252,982 downwards.
TTTATCGTGGTCTATTTCGGGTAACTTTAATGATCTTCTTTCATCTGAAGAGAAAAAAAGGGAGAGTTGAACGACCAAATTGGTTGATTAATGGCTTCCGGTAGGTTGTTTTAGACGCAAATTTGGTGGATGTTCCTATGCAGAGATATCCTTTTACTTGGTTCAACAGCCTGGGTTGAAATAGTGCAGTTGAAAAAAATTTAGACCGAGCACTAGTTAATATTGTCTGTTGTCGTCTTTTCTCTGAAGCAAACACTACTACAAAACACGCAAATAACAACGCCATGTTTACAACGTATTCATATACACCGTAGTGATATGTTAAAATTTTCGCGCCCAGTGAGGTGCTAGATTTATAAACAAGAATTTAACGACGGTTGATTTTAAACACCATAGTAAAAAATGATGGGTACACGCTTTGTTTCCCAGCTACTACATTTTTTCCATTTTTTAGAGTACATTAAGCATGTGTCACCAATCTCCATTATTTTAAAAATCAATTGTAAATGATTTATCAACAACGAATACACCAACCGTTATTAGAGGACTTAAGTTTCCACTACAGTTCATTTGTCCAACCGCGATTAAAGGGTTTACTGATAAATTAAAACAAAACTTATTTCATATTTCTTTCATAAGACGCCCTAGGTGAACAAGCGATCCAAAGACGACAGAGGTGGCGTAATCTTTACCCTCTTCGTATCCATTGATTTTGAGCTCAAATCTTCGCCCTCTTCGTTCATTTGTTTCTTCACCTTCCTAGTATGGTACTCTTCAACATCTTCATTATTTTTTTCTTGGTTTATGTTGTATATGCTCAAATCTTCACCTCTTCGTTCATTTGAGTCTTTAGCTTTGAAGTACGATACTCTTCGACATCTTCATTCCTTACGTGCATAAGATTTTTCAGCTTCGAAGTAATGTACTCTTCAACATCTTTATTCCTTTTTTCTTTATATATATGCTCAAGTTAGTACGATAGTACATTTTTCATATGCTTTAGGTTTAGATTTACTTTAGGTTTAGATTTTGGTGTTTCATTCACATTATTATACATGTATAAATTTCAGAAGTTGTTATGGATCATAGTTGGATGAAAGTCGATAGGTTAGGTCCGTTTTATAAAAAAGGAGTTCTTGAATTCCTTGAATACTCTGATAAACATCTTCCTGACAATAATGGTATCTTTTATTGTCCTAGTGTTGTTTGTACGAATATCAATAAGGGTATAAAGAAAGAAATATTCCAGCACCTTTGTTGTGATGGTATATGTCAAAATTATATAATATGGACGTGGCATGGTGAGGTGGATAAAGAGGGGCACCACAAAGTCAAAGATTTGATGAAGATGAATATATGGAGGATCAACTAGAGGATATGTTCCGTGATATTGGGGAATCTTCTTTTAAGAATGTTCATATTTATGACACCTTGTGTAGTGATAAAGACACTCCTTTATATAAGGCATGCATAAATTTTACACGATTGTCGGCGGTGTTAAAGTTGTTTAATCTGAAGGCAAAAAATGGACGGTTGGATAAAAGTTTCACGGAATTACTTGAATTGCTAAAGCAAATGTTACTAGAAGATAACGAATTGCTGGCTCGTTGCTATGAGGCCAAAAGATATTGTGTCCAATGAGTTTGAAGTATCTCAAAATACATGATTGCCCTAATGATTGCATATTATACAGGAAATAGTATGAAGACTTGTATCAATTTCCGAAATATGGTGTGTCGCGTTACAAGCTGAAGGCCAACAATGTTGATGACAATGACTATGACAATGTTAGTAGGAAGCATCCTCCTGCTAAAGTGTTATGATACTCGCCAAGAATTTCACGATTTAAGAGACTTTTTGCTAATTCAAATGACGCAAAGAATCTTATATGGTATGCAAATGAAAGAAATCGTGATGGAAACATTCACCATGTAGCTGATTCGTTGCAATGGAGGAAAATTGATTCGTTATTTCTGAATTTTGGAGTTAAGCCAAGAAACCTTAGGCTTGGGCTTGCCACGAATGGAATGAACCCCTTTGGTAATCTGAGCACTAATCATTCTTCGTGGCCTGTTCTTCTCATTGGTTATGCATGAAGCGCAAGTATATACTGTTAAGTATGAGGATTTCTGGACCAAGACAACCATAGATGTTTATCTAAGCCCATTAATTGATAATTTACGACTCTTGTGGGATGAAGGCGTTGAAGTTGATGATGCATATTCTGGGGAAAAGTTTAAGATGCGTGCAATGTTATTTTGCACAATCAACGACTTTTCTGCTTATGGTAACTTGGTTGGATATAGTGTCAAAGGACACAAAGTGTGTCCTATTTGTGAAGATAATACTTGTTATCACCAATTTGAGTTAGGAAAAAAGACCGTTTATCTTGGGCATCGAAAATTTCTAAAACCCGATCATCCTTATCGTAACTTAAGTCCGCACCTTCTTACACAACACAAGTTCCTACCTCATATGATGAAGTTGATGGAGATGTTGTCCATGCTATTCGAATCGATCATGAAAAGGCATTTGAGAAAATTAACAAGTACGTAATTTATTCTTTATTCATGTATGTTATAGTTTCCAAGTATTTTTACTAACAAGTATAATGATTTGAAATTATAGGTGTTTAGAGTCAAGACACCAAGAGACAAGACATCAAAACACCAAGTTACAATTATGTGACGTTATGTAATGTGTAAACTGTAGATTGTTTGTTCTGGTATAATTGAATATGATATAATTATGTTATATTATGAATATGATACAAGTAATATTATTCAGGTAACTTTATCACAAATGTGAATTTTCTTTTCTGTTGTGATATGGTGAACAATAATACAGATTAAAAATGAGATTAATTATAAAAGCAGCACAATATTTGTTAATTATGAGAAAATCTAACAACAGAAAAGAATATCTCGCGCGCTGTCAAAATAAAAAGAAATATCAAAACGGCGTAGCTGGGAATCGAACCCAGGACCATTAAAGTTATAACAATGGTCTTTTGGAAAACCATTGGGATAGGGAGCGCGTTTTCCATTATATTACAACGGCTACTGGACCGTGATAGTAAGTATCATATAGTCAACGAAACTCTACATAACAACGCCTGGGCCCGTGTTGTTATATAACTTTCCCAACTGTTGTTAATTGGGTTTTTTGTAGTAGTGAAAATTGAATTGTTTAACTGTCACCACATCATATCATTATCAAATCCTTCTCTGTTGTGAAGCAAATTTGACATCAAATAGAACCTGCAATATATTAAAGTTTGAAAATGTGTGGTTGACTAAACCGGGTTTGAATATGTATTCCCGAAATGGATTGAACCCATTTGGACCCAATTTTTCTATGCAGGATGACAAATGTTTGGGTCCAAATGGGTTCAATCCATGTTTCTATCTCCATTTCTGGAATACTTGTGGTCGATAAATTTCTAGTACAAGTTGTTCATGGTTGGAATCTAGTGTATTCCCAACAAGCCTCAATATAACAAACATTGCTTTAATACCAAAAGTTGACGAGCAACATTCCATGAAAGACTGGAGACCAATTTCCCTATGCAATATGTTGTACAAAGTGATAATTAAAGTCCTTGCTAATCGACTTAAAAAAGTTCTAGATAAATGCATATAAAATAAATAATCGGTTTTTGTTCCAAGGAGATATATTTTTGACAATGTTATGGCAATTATTGAAGTGGTTCATTATATGAAGTAAAAACGAGAGGTGGAGCTGGTGAGGTGGCTCTTAAACTTAAAATCAACAAAGTTTATGACTGAATTGTCTGAGTTTAATTAAGAGATTTTCTCATAATGAAGGGGTTCATTAAAAAATGGATAGGATAGATAATGTTTATGTGGAAACTGTGGATTATTTTGTGATCATGAACGGTTCTAATTGTAGGACCTACTATTCTAACACGTGTCTTAAGGCAAGGCGGTCCTTTGTCTCTGTATTTTTTTATTCTATGTTATGAATGTCTCTCACCACTTATTAAACAATCTGAAGCTCGGGGATATTCATGGCATTAAAATTTGTAAAAATGCTCCAACTATCTCTCGCATTTTGTTTGCTGATGATTGCTTTCTTTTCTTTGAAGTTGATGTGAATGAAGTAAATATGTTGAAAAAATTTCTTGGTACTTATAAAAAAGCCTCTGGTCAAGCCATTAATCTTCAAAAATCTAAAATATTTTGTAGCAAAAATGTCACTAGTAATGTTAAAAACAAGGTAGCAAATATTCTAGGGATTCAACATGTTTGGGGTACAAGGAAGTATCTTGGCCTACCATCCGTGATTGGAAGAAGTAGAAAATCCACTTTCCAATATATAAAAGAGTCTAGAAAAAGATAAATTCTTGTAGTAAGTGTCTTTCTCAAGCAAACAAGGAGATATTTATTAAATTTGTAATACATGGAGAAAACCTTCGCAGGTCATCTCAAATGCAATATAAATGCTTCCCTTTCAATGACTTTTCATGAAGTATGGATATGTGTTTGTGTACGAGATGTCACCTATTATCGAGGTTGATATAGAGGACGCTTTAGGCCTTCTAGCAGCAATCAAATGGGTGCATGAACTCAATTTTGATGGAGTGAACTTTGAGGTGGATTCTAAAAGTGTAGTAGATAATGTGAATAGCCAGCAATTGAGTTTGTTTGAGTTTGGAGAGATTATCAAGGAGTCTAAACACTTGCTACCTCATTATTTTATGAACTCTCGTGTTATGTTCGTTAGATGACAAGTAAATAAAGTTGCACGTGCTTTGCCATGGTTGACTCCATCTCTTACTAGTTTCCATATTTTTATCGATATTCTAACATGTACTCAAAATATTCTTATTAATGATATGAATCTTTCTCATAAAAAAACAAAGTATTAATAAATTTTTATATTTAGATTATTTTCAAGTTCGTTTTTCAGTTAAAATATCTCTCTGTCACTTTGTACTTAGATGCGTAAGTTTGAGTACACTGCACATTTTCTAATATATCACATCACCAAAATTAACTAATAGAGTTGCATTTTTCGTTTTATTAATTAATATTAAAACACCACATTATCTTTAATAAAAGAAAAGTACAAGAATAAATCAATAAATAAAAACATTATCAGATTTAATCACACACAAATTGAGCACAAAGTAGTTATAAATAAAATATAAAACAAGTACATGAACATGACACATACCTTGAACTTGCAAATTCATAGAGTCTCCCTCTTGTTGAAAAAACAATAAGAGCAACTTCAGCATCACACAAAATGGATAACTCAAAAGCTTTCTTCATCAAACCATTTCTTCTCTTTGAGAATGTTACTTGCCTACTTGTTGGGTTCTCTATACGCTTCATCTGAGTCTTTCCTCTCACCATCTTTGCTAAAATCACAACAAAACAAAGAAAAATGGTATGAAAATTATAGAAAAGACTTATATGAAAAGAGGATGAAAATATTAGCTTTTAAGATCTAGAAAGTTAGAGGAAATGAAAAAAAAAATGAAAGAGATCTATTAGAATCATTTACCAACCAATATAACTAAATTCTTAAGGCTGGAAGAAACAGAAAAGTGGGAAGTTTACTGAAAAAATAGAAGGAAAAAAACCAAATAAAATTATATATTGGTTTATATAATCATCTAGGTTAAAGATTTATATCTCATTTCAAAGAAGTGAGTTTTCTGAACTTACCAGAAAGAAAAGAAACTTCAAAAGGAAACAGATTTGCACCAAATATTGAGAAAATGAAGAAGAGAAGAGATAGAAATAAAGGGTTGAGTCTAAAAAAGGAAAAGAAGAGTAAAAATAAATAATAGCCAAGGAATCAAAAGAAAGTTGAAACTATGCATCCCTAAAAGTAGTGATAGATAATTGAGGTAAGTTTAGAAGAAAAGGGTTGGATTTGTATTTGACTTTCTTTTTGAGCTGAGAGAGAAAGAAAATACACAAACCTACCTTTCCTTATTAATCAACCTCATCTCATCTTGCTACCCCACCATATTAACCAAAAGAAATTATATTAAAAAATGAAACCTCATAATTTGCTTGTTTAGGTGAAACCAGACTCTACTTGGCCAAAAAAAGGAATATCTATATTAGTCAAAAGAAATGTGAAAATGATACTGCGGAATTTTCTATGAAAGGAAAAGGAAAGAGAAAATATATTTATATATGTATGTGGAAAGAAAGGACAGATATATGTTTTTTTATTGTGCAGGATTATATTTTGGAGCAGCACAGATATAGGTAAGGTAGTAGTGTTATTAATGACATGTTTTTAGTAAAAATATATATATTTCATGCTTTGCTGGTTTCAATTGCTTGTTGGTAAATGAACATTTTTACTTGGATTTGATCTTAAACATTGGAACAAGCATATTTTTGGGAACATTGCCGAGAATGTCAAGAGGGAGGAAGATAATTAAGCTTCGTAATATTCAAGACATCATTCAGGTTGACGGTATGACTGAGTCTAGTAGGTTATTGGAAGCGGAGGCCCAATCCAATTTGTCTAAAGCTTTGGCCATGGAAGAGCAATTCTGGCGCAACAAATCTAAAATAAAATGGAGTTTGGAGGGAGATCGTAACACGGCCTATTTCCACAGAATTTCTAAGATTAAGCAGAAATTCAGGCCCATTTCCATGCTTGTCCATGAGAATATTCACATTACAGATCCGGAAGATATTGCCAACCACACGGTTCAATATTTTGAAAATATGTTTTCTACCAATAGTTCTATATTGCAGGATTACTCTTTGGTAGATAATACTATTCAGCCCTTGGTTGATGATGAGACGAATGGTCTCCTGACTCGCATTCCTTCTGCGGAGGAAATTACTACAGCAGTGTTTAGCTTGAATAGGGACAGTGCGCCGGGTCCGGACGGTTTCGGTGCTGTGTTTTATCAAACTTATTGGGACATTATCAAACAGGACGTCATAAATGCGGCGATTCAATTTTTTTCAACTGGTTGGATAATGCTGGGCTTTAACGCTAATACAATTATTCTCATTCCTAAGGTTAAAGGGGCTGATTCGCTGGACCTTTTCCGCCCGATTGCAGTTGCCAATTTTAAGTTCAAGATCATCTCGAAAGTGTTGGTGGACAGGCTTGCATCCATTATGCCGTTAATTATATCAAAGGAGCAACGTGGTTTCATTCACGGAAGGAAGATTATGGACTGTATTGGTTTGGCTTCGGAAGCTTTCAATTTGCTCGATACCAAGGCTTGGTGTGGGAATATTGCTATTAAAGTGGACATATCAAAAGCTTTTGACACTCTTAGATGGGATTTCTTGATTAAAGTGCTGCATAATTTCGGTTTTAATGGTAAATTTTGTTCTTGGATTTTAAGCATCCTTCATTCTGCTCATCTCTCTGTTAATATCAATGGTACTCTCAAAGGCTATTTCACATGTTCTCGTGGAGTTCGTCAAGGAGATCCGCTTTCTCCGCTTCTGTTCTGTATCACGGAAGAAGTGTTGAGTAGGAAATTAAATATTCTTGTTGATTTGAAGCAGCTTGAGCTAACAAAAGGGCCACATAATGCCACTGTCCCGTCACATATTTTATATGCTGATGACATATTTCTTTTTTGCAAAGGCAAGTTCTCAAACATCAAAGTCATTACCAATGCTTTGGATGATTACGCGGTTGTCTCGGGTCAGTTTGTTAATTATAGCAAATCTTGCCTTTTTTGTGGCGCCATGTCGGATTCTAGACGGAATATTTTGTCGGAGATGTCGGGTTTTAAGGTAGGGGCTGCTCCTTTGGTTTATTTAGGGGTGCCGATTTTCAAAGGCAAACCTAAGGCGGTGTTTTTGCGACCTATTGCTGATAAAGTCATTAACAAGTTGGCCTCTTGGAAAGGTTCATTATTATCTTTTGCCGGTAGAGTGGAGCTTGTGAAATCGGTTATTCAGAGTATGTTAATTCATAGTATGACTATTTATGCGTGGCCTATATCGCTTCTTAGAGACATTGAGCGGGCGATAAAACGTTTTATATGGAGTGGAGATTCTTCTAAAAGTAAAGTCATTACAGTTTCGTGGATGAAAATGTGCATTCCTTTAGCCGAAGGCGGTCTAGGTCTCAGATCTCTTGTCAAACTTAATGAAGCTTATAACCTGAAGCTTGCGTGGGACTGTCTTAATTCGGTGGATTCTTGGGCTGTTTTGTTAAGACAACGAACTTTTAGAAACGGTAAATTCATCAACCATCACATTTTTTCATCTATATGGTCTAGTATCAAAACAGAGTTGAGCACTGCTTTGGAGAATTCGGTTTGGTGTTTGGGTAATGGTAAATCTATAAGCCTTTGGTTTGATAGTTGGTGCGGGGATCCTTTGCATCTTGAGGTGCCTGACATGATTTCTTTGGTGGACCATAAAGTGATTAACATTATTGCGAACGGTAATTGGGATTTTTCTCTTTCTTCTTCTCCCATCCCTTTACCGCTTCAGCTGCGGATTCAAAATTTTCATATTCCCCATGATCTTAGAGAGGATTCAAGGGTTTGGCTGCATTCTTCAAACGGCGAGCTAACTCCAAAAATGTGTTACGATTTCAAGAGACCTAGAGGTATTCTTTTAGATTGGTGGCGTTGGATTTGGTCCAAATCAATTCCTCCTTCAAAATCGTGTATGGTTTGGAAATTATTGCACAATAAGATAGCCACAGACGATCAATGGAAACGAAGAGGTTTTGCTTTCCCGTCTAGGAGTGATCTTTGTAAAGAAGAAGAAGAAACTTCTCACCACTTGTTTTTTCTCTGCAAGTTTGCTTCTCAGATTTGGGCTTGGGTCGGTTTGATGCTTCGGCTTAATGATTCGATCCATAGTTGGGAAGATGTGAAAAAGATCTTCAACAAGAAGGCAGCAGGTCAGTGTAAAGCATTACATGGTGCTGTTATTATTTTTGTTTTTAATATCATTTGGCAGGCTCGAAACAAGGTACGATTCCAAAACATTAGCACTAGTGTTTCTTATTACATCTCCTGTATTTTGGATGCGGTCACCATAGCTGGAAATAGCACGGCTGGATCTCACTTGAATATGCAGGATTTCATAATTCTAAAGAGTTTCCGTGAAATCATCCGGCCTCCCCGAGCTCCGCGAATTGTTGAGGTTATTTGGAAACCCCCTCCTAGGAGTTGGGTTAAAATCAATTGTGATGGGGCTTCTGTTGCTCCTTCGGGAAACTCTGCTTGTGGTGGGATTGTGCGTAATAGTGAGGGTGGGTTTCTTGGTGCGTTTGCCATTCGGTTAGGTATTTCTTCTTCGCTCATTGCCGAACTTTCCGGTGCGATGTTTGCAATAGAGTTCGCCCATGAGAATAACTGGAAATATCTTTGGTTGGAAACAGATTCAATGGCGGTTGTCAAGGCTTTCAAGTCTCCGTTTTTGGTTCCTTGGCGTATTAGGAACCGTTGGTTAAACTATATAAATATAGTTTTTAACTGGAATTTTATAGTCTCTCATATATATAGAGAAGGCAACAGTTGTGCTGATGCTTTTGCTAACTTAGGTCTTAGTTTAATTGATCCTACTTATTATTCTTCTATTCTTGAGAATATTCGTGAAGATTTTGTAAAGAATCGGCTCGTTTTGCCATTCTTTAGGTTCGTCTCTTATTGATAGGGTTTCGGTTTATGTCCCCCCTATCGCTTTTGTATCAATCTTCGTTATTTTAATATAGCTTCATTTAAAAAAACTACTAAAACTCATAATTCATCGACATCCGGTTATTAAAACACAATATTAGTGTGTACAGAATCCAAGACAAGTTCATAAGTCATTTAAAAACAGTTAATACATGGTTGTTAATATCTTAAGGGTTCTATTAATTTGTGCCCCAAGGACATATGTTAATGATACTTCAATTAAAAAACCCTATTTGGTGAGTATTCCTTAAAAAATAATATAAATTAAATTAATCTAGCATGATAATATTTATGATTTCACTAGTACAAATAAACCAATATAATTTTAAAATTTACACCCGATTTACTAAAAACGGGTGTAAATAAGAATTTTAGTGGCAATTTTGTAAATAAAATGTCACTTTTGCATTATCTGGTTATAATATACACCCTTTTTCTTAAAAACGGGTTTAAATTAAAAAAATTATTATAATCAAATTTAAATTACACCTTTTAAACTAAAAAACGGGTATAAATTTATTAAATAAAAAAAATTGTTTAATTTTATAACTGGCAAACTAAAACTCTTTAATAACATAATTTATTAAAATATAAAAAAACAAAATAGTTTTTCATCGCATCGCATGCATATCCATTTTCACTGAACTTCATCGCATCGCATGCATACCGAACCCATTTTTCAATCTAACTCTGAACTTCATCGCTTTAACTGATCAAAATAGTTTTTCATCGCATCGAGTTGCTTCTGTGAACTTCGTCGAAATCCTTTCTCTTCGCGTTCGCTCAACTTCCTGTGACGGCTGAAAAGGGCTTCGCTCATTGAAACGAAGCTCTCTTCTTCTCCAACACCGCACCGCTCATTTGCTCACACAAACTGAGAGGAAACCATTTCGCAGTGACGACAACGAAGCTGAGAAGAAACCGTTTCTGACGACATTGTTAAGGAAGAATTAGGGGTTTTATACTTTGAGCGACATTGGTAGCTGAAGAATTAAGGTTTATACTCATAAATTAGTTCCTATTGCTTGATTTTGTTTGAAATGAATTTTGTTTGTGTGAACTTGTTTTTCTTTTTCTGTGACATTGCTTGATTAGATAGTTCTTCAGACTTTATAATTGTACTCTTTGTGATGTTCTTACTTGAAATTCTTCTTTGTTTTGGTGTTTTGACTATATATGAAGGCTGGAAGGGAGAAGGTGCGAGATAGAGAAGAACCTGCAGAGAAAGTGTAGACTCAGAAGGGGTTTACTCAAGCATGGTTCGTTTAGTTTTGAAAGGCAGGTCTGAATCTGTGACTTAATTTATTATATATCATTTGAAGCATCATATGAGTTTGAGAGTTTGTTTCAATCCTATATCTTTGTTGTTGTTGATTTTGTTTTCACTTAATAGCTCATTGTTGCTTCTAGTTTTTCTTCGGAAAATGAATATTTAGTTTTGAGTTCATTGAGGAATACATGACCTATGAGTTTTGACAAGGGGAGATTATATGTTAGAGGAACTCGATTATGTATGCTTATTCTGAGAATGTTTTTTTGAAGAGAGTTATGGTTTGTTTAAGAGGCTTATAATTGGTGATGAAGGTTTGGTGCCTAATGGTATTACGATGGTGACAGTGATACCTTTGTGTGCTTCACAAGGTGAAGTTAAATTGAGGATGATGCTTCATGGTTTGGCTTTGAAACTTGGCCTTGTTGGAGATGTCAAGGTGAGTAATTCTCTCATAGATATGTATTCGAAATGCGGTTACTTATGTGAGTAATCCTTTTAATGAGAGATTCTGGCTTGGATGTTACGGAGCCAGTACTGGGCCCATAAATTTCTGCAATGGAGAGAGATGTAAATACAAATTCGGTTAGTTCATCTAGTCTTGATTCATGTCATAAAGTTGATAATTCGTCGAAACCCACATCCTCTAGATGTAAGCAATGTGAGACTCATCAAGCATAGGGTAATCTGCCACAAACAGAACTCTAGCTCCTGTGCTCATTGCTTACACTGAAAAGGTATGTTGATTATACCCATGCATATAGATTGTGTTAATTCTTCTATTAGGGTTTTGTTAGTTTGTTGTTTTGGTGCATTTAGTTACAATCGTATTAACTCCTTACATTCAATTTTGTTCCTTTCTGTTTGATGAATTACCTAAGCTGACATGATTTTGTAATACTCACTATTTATTTTTAAAAATAAAATAGTACTTTTTGTTGAATCACAATTATGTACAGGTTCAACCACCGGGAGTTTCTTGGAACTTAGAGCCACGAACTTCCCCAAAAGACCAGTTCCAGGTAGTCAAATTTCTGGTGCAAGGTTCTGTCTGAATATGTTCAAGGTATATTGCTAACTTTACACATGCTAGTTTTGAACTTCTTTAGTACATCTAGACTGTTTAGAATCATTCATTTCAAGCAGTGCTCGGCATATGCATTAAGTTTTGTTGTCAGTTTAATCTATTTGAAATTTGCAGTTTACCTTTTGTATGACTGAGTAGTAATCCCCCCACCCCCCTGTTGAGAAACTTATGGATTATGTTTTGCTTATAACACAAAAATCAGCATCGGACATGCCTATATGATGTATATTCTTTCTCATGTCTTAAGGTTTATGCTTTGTGTAAGTTACATATTTGTTCTCACATTGCCAGAGGTTTTAAAATAAAACGATCCTCCATTAATCCATTCACTGCAAAGACTATGTATGTATTATATTTTTCGCTGTCCAATTAACTTTTCAGCCTGATAATGTTACAATGGACTAGTGGTTCCATATGATTAGGAAATGCGGTATAGTCTTGCCTTAAGTTGTTTTGAGTGTAGAATAGATGGTAGATTCTTGCCTTAAATGTTTTGGGGATGTGTGGAGAAGACCTAAGGAATCACCAATTAGAAGAGCAGACCAATTGGAGGGTGGTCTCATTCTGATACATAGAGGTAGAGGGATAAAAGAGAAAAACTTTTGGTCAAATCAGTTAGAGTTACATGATCTATCGTTGGACTTAATTCATGAAAGGATACTATGGTGTTGTTTGGTTCGTGTAAATGACCTGCCTAGTGGAAAAAGGCTTTTTTGGTTGATTTATAAAATTTGTAATGCTAGTCTAAAATCTGTATTTTTTTTCTACTTTATCCTTTTATCTTTCACCAGATGTCTTATTTTGCTTTGGAGTCATGGACCTTGGAATTTTATGACGTTCAAACTTGTTTATCAAAGTATTATAACTTTGGAGTTTGGTGATATGCAGCTGATCAGTGTCTTAACTAAAAATATTTTCACTTTTCTTGGATGCAGCTGTTATAATTCCTAAATCTCCATTTAGTAATTTTTAGTTTGTATGTGGTAACTGGTGATGTAGGTTTGAAGTATGGATGTAATTTCTCATTTCAATTTAACGAATATTATATAACTTTATTCTGATATTGTCTCTTGAATGAAATAACTCAATGATTTACTTGTGTGATATTGTATATTTTCTTAATGTTCTTCTGTGAAAAAAGTATTTTGGATGGGTTCAAAGGGCGAAGTTGGGGAGAGTAACAGGGCTAAAGCTTCAGCTGGTATTTCGTTCACCTAATCAATGGGAATAAGTTAACACTAAGTTTTGCTATTGAATCTTAAGATCTTAGAACATGGAAATGGTTGAGAGTTCACGTTGAGATATAACATAGCCTAATGCCAGGATGGTCTTGAAATAATGCATTATTTACTGGTATATCAGCTTTCAGATCTCTAATATAGCTGACACATATCTAGTATGGGTATGTGATATTTTGAATGTTATCATTGCACTTCACTAGATTGTGTAACTTCATTGGGAGTCTTGAAAGTGCTTAAAAGTATTCTACTGGCAGTTGAAGGAGGGCAACCTTGTGCTACAAAGCTCCTATGAAAAAGCAATATTCCTTAAGGAGCCTCAACAAGAAAAAATATATTGCTAGAAATCTTATGAATGTTGTTGAGCTCGAAGATTTGTTTGTGATACAATACTTACGAGTTTCTTCTAAAATGATAAAGTAAATTAATGGTTTTTGTTTTATACAAAAGGAAAAAGTAAAGTATCACTAGTTTTTTTGATGAGGTTGCTTTCTGAACTTTACCTTTGACGACTTCTGTTCTTTTCTCGTTTAATGTGGTATGTTCAATTTACTTGTTTATTTTGATGTGAGTATGTTGTTGATTGTTGCTTAGCGTTTTTACTTTTAATTGAGTGGGCCTAGACTTGTTGATAGCATTTGATGCTCCTCATTACAAGATTTTGGTCTTTAAAGCTAAGCATATAGCCCTGTTTTCCTGGTAAAACATTTTCTTCTGAAATAAATTATGACCAATTTTGGAGTATTTATTTTTCAAGTTGACATTGATAGTGTGCAAAAAATTTGTTTCACTGACTCCTAATATGAAATGTTCTAGGTTTTAGAGACCACTCAGTGTACAAAGGTCGTCAAGTATTTTTATATAAAAGAGCTCAGATATTTGTAGTAGATTTATGGGGTGCATTTAATGGCCAAGGATATGGCGAGTTTAAAGACATCAGCTCTCTGACCATAATGGCTGACTATATAGTCCCAGCCGTTCTTCAACAGCTTGGCATTTTAAAATTCAGTCCAAAACTTGCCAGTACTATTGAAGCCAGTGGTGAAATATGTCCGGGGACTGAGGAGGAAGTTGAACTTCGAGCTTGCTCTATACATGCTGTGGAGAAAATGAGGGAGCTGATAAGTGTAAAATCAGGAAGACAGGTGAGTACTTTTATTTGATAGTATTGTCTCCTTGTTGTTATACCTATGTTCAATGTATATGGAGAAAATGACTGTCTTTATGACTGAAATCTGGTATTATCTTATTTCAGGTGCTCAGTGTAGAGCTGGATCTTTGGCTTTGGGCTTCTGGAATTGAGACTGAATCTCTGAAGCACCGCTGAACACTTTGAATATATTATTCTGATCCAGTGTTTGATCTTAGTAATTTGTGTTTAGGCTTAATCCAGTGTTTGATCTTAGTAATTTGTGTCCGACCTTGTCTCTTGATGCTTTTTTATTCTATAATTTGTGTATCACCAAATGCACTAAGTGAGGAATACTTGTATGTTTTCTTTCTTACAGGTCCCTGCATCTAATCCAGAAGCAAACTGTGGCTACTTTAAATGGGCTACTTCAAAGTCTAAGAATAAATAAATTGGGATTGGAAACAACTTTAATTCAGCCGTCAATGCTCCATCTCAGCATCTTATAATTATTACTTTTTTTGTTCTTTCCTTTCCTTTTCTTTTTCCTTTTCTTATTTGTTTAAGAAATGTAGAATTTTGGATTTTGTTTTTAGTTTATATAACTAAGTTATCTCTATGAGAAAGAGGAAACGATAATAAATTAATGGGTTTAACATTGTTGTGTAGATACTCATATTGTAGCTCACTCAAGGAATAGGTCTTCTAAGACAACTAGTGATTTTGATAGTCCTCGTTCTGTGTTTCTTGAACGGGCATTTTCGTCACATTCTCGGAGGGGCACTATCAACGGCTCGGTATGGTTACCATTGATACATGTGGCTCTTTCTTGTAATAATTTCTTGTGTCTTGTTTTTTTGCATACAGAAAACAATTGCTTCTCCAGGACGTGGTATTTTGGCCATGGATGAATCCAATGCTACATGTGGAAAGCGGTTGGATTCAATTGGATTATATAATTTTTATGTGTATGATTTTATAATACTTGAAATATTATGACTGTACATGATTTTGTATACTTTTTGGTTAATATTAAAAATATTTTGACTTAGTTAAAATATGATTTTTATGTGTATGATTTTATAGTATTTACAATATTATGACTGAAAATAAAATATAACTAAATGGTGTTTATGAAATAGGGTGTAAATAGATATAATTGTTCATTCATAAATGGCGTATTTACACCCGATTTTTACTAAAATAGGGGGTAATTAAGAACATATTTACACCCGATATTTATTAAAATAGGGTGTAATTAAAACATAATTAAGCCCAATTACACCCGATATTTATTAAAATAGGGTGTAATTAAAACATAATTAAGTCCAATTACACCCGATTTTTATTAAAATAAGGTGTAATTAAAACATAATTAAGCCAATTTACACCCGATTTTTATTAAAACAGGGTGTAATTAAAACGTAATTATGCCCAATTACACCCGATTTTAATTAAAATAGGGTGTAATTGAAAACGTAATTACGCCCAATTACACCCGATTTTTATTAAAACAGGGTGTAATTAAAAACATAATTACGCCCAATTACACCCGATTTTTGTTAAAAATAACGGGTGTAAATTCGTTAGACATTTCTCACCCTGTGGATATACACCCGATTTTTATTAAAAATAATGGGTGTAAATTTAATAAAAAACGGGTGTAAATTAACATTTTTATACTAGTGTTTGTTTTCTAATATCATTGGAATCCTACATGCTATTGACGTGATGAAGAAGTCTATGTTAATGGAAAGCCAAAAAAAATCCTCATATATATATGTTATGGTCCCCAATATACCATACACATACAGTATACATTTTCTACCCATCTGAAGAGTAATCAAGGCATTAGGAGTACGGTTGAGGAAGAACCATACAAGTCATCAGGTGTTCGTTATTTATCTTCTAATTTTCAGGATTACCTCCAACATAAATTTTCTCAATAGATCCAAGTATTCCTGCAATCTCTTTTCTCATATATTAACATGTCGTAGATCCTATATTTATATACATGTTTGTATTATTTATTCTATTTCGCACTAAAGTATATTGCATAATATGTAGAACATCTATATGTGATTAATTATTATTGATTTAATTCTATCAAGTGGTATCAAAGTCTCGTTGGCTCGGTGGGGGAGCGGAAGTAAATCTTAGTGTGAATCAAGGCTAGTGATGTGGGTGACTCACACTTGTGGGGGAGATTGAGTTTCATGCACGTGTGAAAGTGCTAAAGTCCCACATCGACTAGTAGTGGAGGAAATGAGGGATTTATAAGAGATGTGACTCAAACCCCTATTTACTTAAAATTTTGGGTAAATGTGTGGTTTTAAGGTCTCTTGTAACCATTGACGTTTGTTTCATTGACATTTTTGGACCTCGCTCCCCAGACTTTTCCAACAAGTGATATTAAAGAAAGTCTTCAGGTTAAGTTTATTGAGATTTGTCCACTAAAGTTCAATTTTTTTGTGAATATGTGATTATGAAATATATATTTGAAATCCATAGTTGTGTGAATTTTATTTTACAAGACATGAATTTTTATGATAATATTAGGGGATGTTTTCTTTGAAATATACATTATTTAATATATATTATGCTAAATATATTTGGAATCACATATATGGTTGTAATCGATGATTGAGAATCATAATATCTTTTCTTTAAAAAAATTAATTTTCAATACTTTATTTGTTCCTTGAGAGAGTATATATATATATATATATATATATATATATATATATATATATATATATATATATATATATATATATATATATATATATATATATATATATATATATATATATATATATATATATATATAAGGAAAGATAAATATTGAATTTAAATTTTATTTTGGTGATTTGATTCTTGATTTTGAATTTAAAAAAAGGTTTTATTATCAAATTTTTTATTTTATTTTTTCATTATTGTTTTGTCTTTCCATTTGATTCACATGACATTTTCACATGAATTTATATTTTGAGAGATAAGAAAATATTAATTTGTTTAATATATATTTAGTTATTATATATTATTTAAGGAGATTTTTGAATATTTTGAATGTCTCTCAAAATTATAAGGTAAATCTAAAGATTTGATTCTTTAAATTTGGGATACTTTAGATATGATAACACGAAAATACATAGCATATTCGGCTCGATTAACATAAATTAAGTTACCATTTTTACTTGATTATATTGCATTATGTGCTATCTTAAGTATGTTTTCAGATGTCTATGTTACACATGGCCTGCATGAGAAAGGAGGAAAATATGAGCCAAAAACCAAAAAGTAGCAGAGAACAGCAGAAAAATTCTATGACAGAAGACTGTGACGCTCGTCACAGTCTTCATGCCGGTCGCCACAGATCAAAGGGAAGTGTGCCCCTCGGCACACATTGTGTAACGAACGACACAACCTATGTAACAGTTACTAAGGCTTTTCCCATGTAAGAAGAGCTACGTCCTATATTTTCTCACACAACCAATTCTCCCGGATTCTACTCCATAACTCCTAGATTTTCTGAAGGGCAGGAGAGGACAAGGAATATAAAAGCAGAGCAGTTACCAACAGAAACTCTCTCTCTCTCTCTCTCTCTCTCTCTCTCTCTCTCTCTCTCTCTCTCTCTCTCTCTCTCTCTCTCTCTCGTTCATTTTGCTAATTTTTCCAAGTTCATAGCTCTTTTATTTTTCCTAGTTTCTTAAGCAGTTAAATAACTTCAAATAGCAATAGATTCCTACATCGGGAAGCTATTGCCACCATTAGTTTAGGTTCTATTTTCCGTTTGATTTATATTCTCCGTGAAGAAAATCCTGCCGACATTTTGCGGAGGATTGCTTTGGCACTTGAAGCTTATCATAAAATCCAAATTTCCTTTATAAATTCCAGGTTCTAATTTTATATGCATATTTACTGTTTTATACTTAACCATCATGCTTGAGATATTGTTTGTTTATTGTTATTATTATTTTGTGTTGGTATTCGAAAGCTTGTCCGACTAATTTCATTGATACCGGTATGTAAAGTCACATGACTAAAGGGGTTCGGTAATAATTTGGCATAAACATTCACTAAATACTTTTCTGGTTCTGGTTTCCATAATTAATATTAAGACTATTTTGTTACGAAAGTAAAAGACAAACGAAGGTTAAAATCAACACTACGAGAGTTTGAGATTTTAATCGGATAGTGGTAATCAAACATTAATTCTAAATACATCGAGAGCGCTTTAGGGTTAATCAGATTCTATTTATTTTTCAAAAAGTATATTCAGATTTTAAATGAGACATTGAGAGCAAGCGTTTAGATATGATAATATAATCCGAATCAATAAATACGAGAGTGTGAGATAAAGGTTTTAAATCAATAGCTTCTGCTGAAGGAGTGTTTTAATAAAAATAACGCCAATGACACACTAAATCCCTGAAGTCCGGCGTATTGCATACCGACATCTCTCCTTTGATTATTTAATTTAAAAATATATTTAATTTCCGTTTCCCTCTAAACCAAAGAAGACCATAGCTTTAGCTTACATAGTAACATTAGATCGTATTAAATTGATTACCAGTTCCTGTGGATTTGATATCTTTTAAAACTACGTGATTAGACTGTGCGCTTGTAGTTAGTATCTAGGTAGACTCAAAGTCGCGATCAAGATTTTATAATTGATTTTGTTGACTTTAAAATAATATATGTAAAAAATTATATGGTGTATATGTGAATTTGTTTGACATTTATTTTGGATATATAAATATTTAATATTTATTTGATTTGAAATTATACATATTTAGCAAGATATGTTATTTGAATTTATTGTGATTAAGTTTTATACAATAATATATTATTATTTAATCAAGCAATTTGTATAAATTCATAAAACTTATGTTTTATTGTGAGTTTGTTCTCACAGTTAGTGTCACTAAGTAAACATATGATTATGAGGAATGCGACAAACTTACGAATCCGACCTACATTTTATGGGTAGTGCCTTGTAAATTTAAGATCCTTTCCCATTTAATTTTTCAATTTCTAGTAATTTTGAATGAGTTGGTTGAAATAACAAGTTGCAAAAGTAACCTCTGCTGCATATATTAGATCCAGATGAAATTACAAAAGATGTAGCATGAAATTGTTCATGCGAGTTGTTATAGCCTGCCAAAAGGAAGACACCTTTTGGTCGGATAATTGCATTACTGTGATGGTGATTATGTGATAATTATTAAGTTTTTTTACAGTACTTATTACCAATGTTCAATCATTACATTGAGAGTACAGCTTGCAGTTAATTCTTGACAATCTAAGATTGTGGATTAATGGTGTGTTTGGTATTTTATTTTTCTCTTATAAATTTATAATTATAAATGTGATTTTGATTGTTTTTATAATAATTTATTAACGTGCCTAATAAAGTCGTGTGAACGTAAAATCATGAAAATATTCAGTGAATTGCATTCACACCTATAATGGTAAATATTTGACGATTATAAGGATTTATTGTTTATCAATATTAATTGTCACTATTTGAATCATTGTAACAAAATATCACTAACAATTGATGTTATTGTCAAAAGAATTGACATGAATGATGCACTTGGTATTTTGGTGAGTAAATAATTATGTTCTCAATAAATTAATATAGTTTATGTATTTGCAAAATAAGTTAGATTTTGATTTTAAAAAATTTTAACTTTTAGGAATAAAATATGAACATTATATTTTTGGATCTAGACCTTACATGATAATGGAGAAATTCAAATTCTCCCACAATTTAGTATATTTAAAGTGAGACTAAAGTTTAAAAGTGAGTACACTCCAAATTACATAGTTCTATGATTTTAAAGCTTTGAAATTCAGAGACATTAGAGGTGTTATTTAAGATGACAAACATTTCGTCATATTATCTTTGCTTAAATTCTAGTGCTTCTAAAACAATAAAGCGAAAGACAAACTCTCATTGGACCGGTAAATTTTCATTAAGATTATTAAGCAAAGAAAATACCATAAGTGTATTATGAAACTATTTAATTTTGCTAAAGCGCTATAGTTTGGTCAATTAGGTGACTTTGCCGAAAATTTAGCATATGGTATGCATATAGTGATACCACAATATTTCATAAGGTAATTGTCTCGTTTGGTTTTGAGATATCTATTATGAAAATTATTGGGTTTTAAAAGTTCGGTGGGAGTAAGTTTATGTTCCTATTTTAATGTGTCGATTTTATTTAATTTCTCTCAGTAATGATATATGATTGTTTTGTGAAACCTAGAAATCTCTAACAAAAGTTTAGCGATAAAAGATCTTAGACACATCTCTTTTGTATTAGGTATTTAGATACTTATTATCAAGGTATCATCCGATTAACACAAATATATATATATATATATATATATATATATATATATATATATATATATATATATATATATATATATATATATATAAAGTTGAAAATAAAATTAGCATGAAAGATAATAAACTAGAGT
The DNA here is from genome assembly GCF_029867415.1 of Vicia villosa. Classification (NCBI taxonomy): domain Eukaryota; kingdom Viridiplantae; phylum Streptophyta; class Magnoliopsida; order Fabales; family Fabaceae; genus Vicia; species Vicia villosa. The sequence continues at coordinate 117,232,099 of NC_081186.1, read as the reverse complement.
AGTCATAATTATCAACGAGACTACTAAGGATATATTGTAACATACTCCCTCCGGTCTCATATATAAGCAAATTTACAAAAAGCTCACATTTAAGAAGAATGTCTCAGTCCATTTAACTTTTACACTCTTTCTAGTGACATTGAATGTAATAATTATAAATTTATTCGGCTTATATTTAAGACTATAAATTTTTTTTGTTGCTTATATTTGAGACCGGAGGGAGTAAGTTAGTATGATATTGTTTCAACAAATATTTTATAATGTTCATTGACTTATAACTTATTGTTGTTGAAGGATGGAACATATAAATAGAAACGTTATGCCAGGTGACTTACCAATTAAAGATTTGACAACTAAGATCTTTAATATGGTTGTTGCCACTAATGATGTCTTAGATTAGTAGGAGTTTCTCTTCTTTTATGTTCTATTGTTGGGTTTGATAAATAAACAAACTATGTTATGATTTTCTGCAGAAATAAAGTTTATTATGTTATTACTGTGACAACCAGTTCTGTATCATTTGTGCAAATATTAAATTTGAAAACTTTAGTTTGATTTCAATAAAGACTTCAGATGAACCAATTGAAAATATACATGATTCAAAGATCACAGCACATGAAATTTCTACGTCACTCCTCCATATCGATCTATGTCATCAAATTTATTGATGTGGTGGTCGTCGATGTTCTGTTACGTTATACATCAGTGACGATAGTCGCGGTGGTCTCATTATTGATGTATAAGGTGCACCAAATTGTAAAATTGAAATGTAAATATAAATAACATTCGGATGTGTGCCCAAAGAATTGTGATATAATTATTTATAAATATATTGTTCAAGTGGAAAATTGTTAGAATATTTTATAATTAAATATTTTTTAATTATCATATTTCGATGATTATTATTATGTAGGCATGTATATTTTTAATTGTATTAGCTATTTATCAAATCAAGAGATTTAATTGATTAAGTGGTTAAATAAATTTTAAAAGGCTAATTAGATTCCTATTTAATAGTTAATTAATTAATTAATTGGATATAAACTCTCATATTAGTGTATGCCAGAATGACCCATTTCGATAATAGGAACCTAATTGGTCATCTCCCAATAAATATATATAGGCTATAGACCCCAACATAGGCCGTATACATCTTATCCACATCTAAAGAGTATTTAAGGCATTAGCAGTACCGGTTGAGAAAGAACCTTACAAGCTGTTAGGTGTTCATTGTTTGTCTTCTAACTTTTAGGATAACCACCAATAAAAACTTTCTCAATAAATTCAAATATTTTTACAATCTCTTTTCTCAGATACTAACATGTCCTATTATCTATTCTATTTTACACTAAAATATATTATATAATATATAAAACAAGTATATGTGATCAATTATTATTGATTTAATTCCAACGTATCTCCAACAAAATTCTAACAATAATATATTTGTTTAATATATATCGTCTAAACAACACCAATTGAGTTACAATCTCACTCATAAGGATGAATTATTATATAATTCAAAAAAATTAAATATATGGCTAAAATTTTTTTTTGAAGATAGTGGTGCAAAACAAGAATTTTTTACAAAACTACCATCTTTTTCCATTTTAAATATCAAACTACCAATTTTTCCAAATAAATTCCAAATACTATTTTTTCAAAAAAAAAAATATATTTAGAAGTGCATCCGCCAATTGAATGGGCGGATCCTTCTATTTTATTTTATTTTTTAATTTCCCTACGAATTTTCTTGCGAAGACTAACTTGTATGGAATTTCCTACAGATTTTTCTACGAAAATTGGTTTCTGCAAAACTTCATACGAAATTTCCTGCTAATTTTATATGAGTATAATTTCGCAGGAAAATTTGCAGACATTTCTCTAAGAAAATCCGCAGGTAATTAACAAATAAATTTGAAAAAAAATAATATAGTGTCCACCAAAGGAACGTACAGTGTAAAAAAAGAATTCTGAAAAAATTTGAGATGTATTTTTAGATAATAAATTGAAAATGAATGGTAGTTTGGTAAAAAATTCGCAAAACAATGTTAGGAACACGTCAGCTTTGTAGGTATAGCAACTTACATGAAATGACCAATAAGAAATCGAAAACGAAGCACCTTTCTGCAAGTGTTAACATCAATTTTATGTCCCATCGTGTTGTTTTTTTCAGAACGACTACCTTTTATAGTATCTTGGTTTTTTTAATCAACAATGCCTCTTATGGTGTGATGGTAATCTAATCTTATATAGGATCACGCTGCCTATTGTAGACCGGCTAGGGAAAGGCAAAAGAAATGGGAAGGAATAGTAGTTTGTGTAGCATCAACCTAGCATAATCATGTTAATCAAAGCATGTGCACTTGAATGAAATATTAAGTTCAATATTGATGCATAACTTTTGAGAATTTTGCAACAATATATATATATATATATATATATATATATATATATATATATATATATATATATATATATATATATATATATATATATACACACACACACAAACTACCGGTCCTTTTAAAATTGTATATCAAACTATTGAAATTTGGAAAAAAAGATATACACTAACAGTCTAAAATAGTTTTACACTGTCAGTCAATGACGATTACGAATCAGGACAAGTCAGACTGAAAATTTAAAAAAAAATTTGTATGACAAGCCAGAACATTATATTCTAATTGGATGACAGTGTAAAACATTTTTACACTGTCAGTGCATAACCATTAAACTCTTGAAATTTTTACCAAAATAATCAAGTTTCTCAACTTTAACTTCAAACTAACCAACTTTTTTCCATAAATTCTAATCTACCTATATTCATAAATAAATTTTGTATAGGAGACTATTGAAACAATTACGGTTCTAGAAAGAAGAAGAAAGAGAGAAGAAAAAGAAGAGTTTATATTGAAAAAAGGAATTTTATTAAAAGAGAAGATGTTGTGTCAATTTACAACATAACATGAATATATATAGGCAACTGAAACCCAAAACATACAAGTTACACTTCGACACAACAACTATATGTTGTATTCGACTCTGTCTAATACAGCTAACTCTAATTAACTATCTTAACTATGTCATCTCCAACTACTTTGACTTTGTCGAACACAACATTGTCGAACATAGACTTGCTTATTAAAACCATGAATTACACCTTCTAACACTCCCTTTAATTCGTGCTTTCAAGGCTTCTCATCACGATGCTTCTCTTCAACTCATCAAACCTTATATTCTTCAGAAGCTTGGTGAGTATATTAGTTAGCAGTCATTCTATCTTATGATGCCCAAGTTCAAGCTTTCCTTTATTTACTTGACCTCTGGGAAATGATACTTCTTCTCTATGTGTTTACTTCGACCGTGACACACAGGGTGATTAGCTAGGTCGATAGTTTGGTTGTTATCAACAAACAACTTCATTTTCTTAGGTACCATGATCTTAAGCTCCACTAGCGGCATCTATATCCATACTGCTTCACATGCTGCATATAATGGAGCCACGTACTCAGCTTCGCATGATGACAAAGCCACAATGCTTTGTTTCTTTGAGCTCTAAGAGATTAAAGCACCTACAATCATGAATATGTAGCCTGCAATACTCTTCTTCTCGTCCCGATCTCTAGTGAAATCTGAATCAATGTAGCCATGTATTTCTGCATTTGTGTTGGTATTCTTCTGCCTCAAGATCAGCACACCATGATCGATAGTATCTTTTATGTATCTCAACACCCTCTAGACTGCAGTTTGTTGATACTCCCGTGGCTTCTTCATAAATCTACATAACAATCCGAAACTTTGACAAATATATGGCCTTGTGTTTCAAAGATCCACCAGAACATATCTATTGATCACTAGCTTATCCTCATTTTGAAAATGCAATTTGTATGCACCAGTCAAATGATAACCTATGAGCACCATGATCTAACTTTGATCATCTAGCTTCTTCCTCAATTGCTCAGATACATGTTTGAAACACATTGATCCATATACTCTAAGATGACTAATGTTTGGCTTCATTCCTAAACAAAACATAACAAACAAATAAAAATTAAATATTAATTTAGGAGAATTAGTGTATGCTCGAGTTGTATTGAGAATATGTTATGTTGAACGACTATAAGTTGTGATAAGTATATGTTGTTGTATGAGAGTGATAAATGATGATGACTCTAAAATAGTTATGTTGTTATTGTTGTTGCGGTTGGTGATTGTTGAATAATAATTTATTGCGGGATTATTATGTTGTTGCCAATGCATGTTGTTTACGGTCGGTGTGGACCTTAAACGTTGTAGTTGTTGTTGAGTTGCATTGACTTGTATGCCATGCATCATATGTTGGTGTTGGTGAAAGAGGCTGGTTATAAGTCTTTGTGATGGGACTTGTGGTTGTCCCAAGCTAGGTCCGAGGCTTGGAGGTTGGTGATGAGTTAGGTTCGCATTTGATTGGAACCTGGTTCGTATGAAGAGCCAAATATTTAGTCGGTATCACATGCATATGAGTAGTTGATGTGTTACAAGTCGCATTGCATAAATAGATGCATAAGATTGTGATGTGTTAAATTATGAATACTTGTTATTATGATGAACAATTGACATGTGTATGAATCCATATGTAGTTATCTACTTTGATTGTTTATGCACCATGTATTATGTGATCATATTCTCACTCATTTGTTGTTGTGGTATGTGCTTGTCTTTGGAGTGCATACAAGCATATAGTTGATTAGCTGCTTAGAGATGGGGGATGGTGTTGAGGTTCTTCTTATTTTCTTCATTTGCTTGTGCTCTTAGAATAACGTTGCTCAGATCTATAATACGGGACAGGGTGTGTTATAACAAGATTTGTTGCTACAATAAGTGAAGGATAGAAAAACACTTAGAAAGGGGGGGGGGGGGGTTTGAATAAGTGTAGTCTAAAAACTTGAACGATAAAAACAATTTGCACAGTTATTTTTATCCTGGTTCGTTGTTAACTAAACTACTTCAGTCCACCCCCACGGAGTGATTTACCTCACCTGAGGATTTAATCCACTAATCGCAACAGATTACAATGGTTTTCCACTTAGCCCACGACTAAGTCTTCTAGAGTATCCTGATCACAACCTGATCACTCTAGGAACAAATGCTTAGACACAAGCTAAGACTTTCTTAGAGTATCCTGACCACCACGTGATCACTCTAATTACAACTGCTTAGACACAAGCTAAGACTTCCTAGAGTATCCTGATCAACACTTGATCACTCTAGTTACTTACAAATTAATGTAATCAATTCTAAGAGTTTTACAATGCTTCTGAAAATCTATAATCACAACAGTGATATTTCTCTTAAAGTTTAAGCTTAATCTCACTAATATATTACAACAGCAATGTAGTGAGCTTTGATGAAGATGAAGTTTCTGAGCTTTGATTTGAACAGCGTTTCAGCAAGTTTTTCAGAGTAAGTTCGTTCAGGATTGGTTCACCTTGCTTCTCATCAGAACTTCATATTTATAGGAACTTGAGAAGATGACCGTTGGGAGCATTTAATGCTTTGCGTATTCCGTACAGCATTGCATTTAATGTTTCACGCTTTTGTCAACTACCTCGAGCCTTGTTCACGCTGTGTCTACTGACGTTGCCTTTAATAGCTTCCAACGTTCCTTTTGTCAGTCAGCGTAGCCTGCCACCTGTACTTTCTTCTGATCTGATGTTTGTGTATACAACGTTTGAATATCATCAGAGTCAAACAGCTTGGTGCATAGCATCTTCTTGTCTTCTGACCTTGAAGTGCTTCTGAGCGTGATACCATGAGAACTTCAGTGCTTCTGCTTCTGATCTCAAGTTCTTCTGATGCTTCCATAGACCCATGTTCTGATTCTGCCTTGACCATCTTCTGATGTGTTGCTAGACCATGTTCTGATGTTGCATGCTGAACCTTCTGAGACAAAGCTTCTGAGCGCTGATTTGTGCATACTCTTTATATATTTCCTGAAAGGGAAATTGCAATGTATTAGAGTACCACATTATCTCACACAAAATTCATATCCTTGTTATCATCAAAACTAAGAATATTGATCAGAGCAAATCTTGTTCTAACAATCTCCCCCTTTTTGATGATGACAAAAGCATATATAAATTATATGAATTTGCGATCAGAAAGAGCAGACGGCTAAAGACAATTTACACAGCTATAGCATAAGCATGTGAATATGTCTCCCCCTGAGATTAACAATCTCCCCCTGAAATTAATACTAGAAGAATTTTAATAATAAAAGACTTCCCTGAGTATTTCAGTAGAGACGTTCACAGTGCTTGATCTACAGAACATTCATGACTTCTGATTTCTGCTTCCATAGGACAGCTTCAGAACATTGAATTTTTTTAGATCCTCAGAACATTCACAGCTTCTGACTTCTGCTTCCATCGGACAGCTTCAGAACTTGAATTTCTTTGATCTTCAGAACATTCCCAGCTTCTGACTTCTGCTTCCATCGGACAGCTTCAAAACTTGAATTTCTTTAGATCTTCAGAACATCTACAGCTTCTGATTCTTGCTTCCATTGGGACAGCTTCAGAGCTTGAATTTCTTCTTACATCATTTCATGCTAGATTGTATCAGAACATTGTTGAATGTACCAGAGCATCATCAGAGCATCTCTACATCCTGAAATGTTACAGAACAAAACTAAACGACAAAAGTCAGCATGAATGAGTCAGAACATAGAATATGTTTCAGAACACATAATATGTATCAGAGCCATATAGAATATATCAGAACAAATAGACATAATGTTTCAGATCATATTCTATCATCAGAATATCTGAACATTCTTCCTTCTTGCTTCTGATTCTGATTCTGAAGCTTCATAGCACTCAGCTTGCTTCAAGAATCCAAGAACTTGATTCATCTTGTTGCTTCTTATATTGATCTTGAATCTTCAATTCCTGCAACAACGCAACTTAAAGCATAGAACTTTGCAAGTTCTATTAGTAATGTGGGGCCTTTTTACCCGGTAACTGATAATATTAATCAGATCATTTATCATATATTTTCTCCCCCTTTTTGTCATAACATCAAAAAGAATATAGAAGATTCAGATGTATAAAACGACAAAGGAAAGAAACAGAATCAAACTTTTCATTGATTAAACAAGCAGGATTACAAAAGATGTATGCAGAACAAGCAGATGCAACAAAGAAAGAAAAACTACAAAGACCAAAGACTAAGACCCTAGCTTAGACAAAATCTGCGCCAAAATGTCATGAACCCCGTCAGTGCTTGCAGTTTGCCTTACCATGAAGGAGCGAAACTCAGCGTTGGCTGCCTCTTGCGCGTCCAAACGAGAAGCCAGTATAGCTTGATTCTGATGCAGAGCTTCTAAGGTCTCCATCAGAGCTGAGGGTTCACCAGAAGAAGAAGCACCAGAACTTCTGCCAACAGGGACAGCAATCTCAGCAGGATGATCTTCTGGAAGGTCTTCAGCTTCTGTACCTTCCATCTCAACATCTGAGTTTGACTCAGGAGCAGCCTCAACATATTCTAGTTCAGGCAACTCAGAAGCTCCAACTTTCAATGCCTGAAGAATAGCTGCTAGGTTTGTTGGAGGAGTAGGACCAACAACTTCAGCAGGATAAACCACTTCTGGAAAGACCATGTGAGGAGCACTTTCAGAAGGGTTCATTCTGAACCAATCAAACAACCATTGAAAATCTCCAGTCAGCACAAGATATCTTGGTCTCCATACCACGATGTCTCTGCAGGGATTTTCTTCTACCATCTCATCTGCAGGTATCCTCTCTTCAAGAACTCTTCTGTTCCTGATGAGATGGTGATAGCTGCTTTCACCAACTTCCAAGAGAAGACCACGAGCCCCAGGTGCTTCAGTCATGATCATTCTCTGGACATCCGTAGCCCTAACCAGAAAATCCTGGCGAAAGGCTTCCCAGAGGTTGTAGGTAACATACTCATCCAGATGATTAAGGTGAGCAGCACCAAGAATCTCCAACCAGCTATTTACATCTGAGTGTAAAAGCTCTAGATAAGCATGAGTGGTAGGTGTAGGAGGGTTAACAGTGAACCTGGAGTCAGGAAACACAAAACTGTAGGGGTTAGGTGTTCTGGTGGGAAAAGGGTGTGAGAGAGATGAGGAGATATCTGTGGGATGGGTTGTAGGAGAAAGGATATCAGATGGTGAAGATGGTGGTTCCAGAGAAGTGAAAGAAGAGGAAGAGGTGGTGGAAGTCTGTGAAGAGGGAGGTGATTGAGGGATACCATCAAGGGGTTGATACACACGTCTAGAGTAGTTTCCAGACATCATAGCTTCAAAGGGATTCACCTTGAGAGGGTCATAGGTGATCCTTACTCTTTTTGGTTTGTTTTCTGGTTCATCAATTGCCTTTCTCTTTTGTTTACGATCAGTTTCTTGATTTGCAGAACTTGACGAGGGATTCATGATGAAGTTGCAGAAAGTGAAAACTGCTGGGGTTTATGATATGAATGCAAAGAGAGAGAGAGAGCGAAAAAGAAACTGAATGAAAGAAAGAGAAATATAAGAGGGAAAAGAAACGTTTGAAGAGTATTAAAAGAAAAAGAAATAAATGGAAATGATGGATAGCATTTAATGTTACGTGACGTGAGGAGAGATAATAATGACAAAAGAAGTGATTAGCACAGTTACCTAAGTAGGCGTCCCCTCAACTGCACGCACGCTTGTCCAGAAATAGTGAACACGTGTTTACCATCTGGATAGCCAGTTACAGCTGTTTTACTTTTAAAGATATTCTGAGTCAACTTAGACAATGAAACGTTAGTAATAACAGAATCACTACTTCTAATTGATTACAATCAGAACTTCTTATAAAAGACTAATCCAATCTCATTTCAGAAGATATTCATACATAAGATCTTCTCATCTTCTCATGCTGGGCATAAATCCATACTAATATTCTTCAGAATGAACTTAAATCTATCTTCAGCAAGGGGTTTTGTAAAGATATCAGCCCATTGATGGTCTGTATCCACAAAGTTTAAAGATATAACACCCTTCTGAACATAGTCCCTTATGAATGATGTTTGATCTCAATATGTTTAGCTTTTGAATGTAAGATAGGATTCTTAGATAAACATATAGCAGAAGTATTATCACAGAAAATAGGAATGTTACTCTCATATATCTGATAATCTTCTAGTTGACTTCTCATCCAGAGCATTTGTGTGCTACAACCAGCAGCAGCAACATATTCTGCTTCTGTTGTTGAGAGGGCAATTGTAGCTTGCTTCTTGCTGTATCATGAGATCAGATGACTTCCAAGAAATTGACAACTTCCAGAAGTGCTCTTCCTTTCTATTTTATCTCCAGCATAGTCAGCATCACAGAATCCTACTAAGTTGTAATATTTGGATCTTCTGTAAACTAAACCAACATTAGTAGTACCTTTCAGATACCTCAGAATTCTCTTAACCGCAGTTAAATGAGATTCTCTCGGATCTGATTGGAATCTAGCACACAAACAAACACTGAAGAGAATGTCAGGTCTAGAAGCAGTTAGGTATAGAAGAGATCCAATCATACCTCTGTACAACTTCTGATCTACCTTTTTACTTACCTCATCCTTACCTAGGACACATGTTGGATGCATAGGAGTTTTGGCTTCTTTACTTTCAGAAAGATTAAACTTCTTCAGAAGTTCTTTCACATACTTCGTTTGATGAACATAGGTTCCATCAGAAGTTTGGTTTATTTGAATCCCAAGGAAATACTTGAGTTCTCCCATCATGCTCATTTCAAATTCAGCCTGCATAGACTCAGCAAACTCCTTTCCAAGTGTAGCATTAGATGTTCCAAAGATGATATCATCAACATATATTTGACATATTAAAATATCCTTTTTAAAGGTTTTACAAAAAAGAGTAGTGTCCACTTTTCCTCTAGTAAAACCATTTTCCAGAAGGAAAGAACTTAAACGTTCATACCAAGCTCTAGGAGCTTGCTTCAATCCGTATAATGATTTCTTTAATTTAAAAAACATGATTTGGAGACTTGGAGTCTTCAAAACCAGGAGGTTGATGGACATAAACTTCTTCATCTATATAACCATTTAAGAAGGCACTCTTGACATCCATCTGATAAAGAGTGATGTTATGTTGAGTGGCAAAAGAAATTAATAGACGAATAGATTCTAACCTGGCCACTGGTGCAAAGGTTTCTGTGTAGTCAATTCCTTCTGTCTAACTATAACCTTGAGCAACCAGTCTGGCTTTGTTTCTTACCACTTCTCCCTTCTCGCTTAGCTTGTTTCTGAACACCCACTTAGTGCCGATGATGTTAAATCCTTTTGGTCTAGGAACCAAGTCCCATACATCATTCCTTGTAAACTGATTGAGTTCTTCTTGCATGGCAATTATCCAGTCTGGATCTTCTAGAGCTTGATCAACAGAAGTTGGCTCGATCAAAGAAACAAGACCTAATTGACATTCTGCATTGTTCTTAAGGAATGCCCTTGTTCTGATGGGATCATCTTTCTTCCCAAGGATCACATCTTCTGAATGAGCTGAAGCAAGTCTAGGTGATCTTCTGACTGTTGGCTCTTCAGAAATCTTGAGATTCTCTAAAGATGCAGCAACTTGATCTTCTAATCCATTGCTTCTGAGGCTATCAGCTTCCGCAGCTTTGCTTCTTGGTTCTACTACTTCTGATATATCAATATCAAAATCTGCAAAATTCTCAAACTGCTTTGGTTTTTCAAGACCAAGCTTATCATCAAACCTGATATTGATTGATTCTTCTACAATCAATGTTTCAGTATTGTATACTCTGTAGCTTTTAGAGCGTTCAGAATATCCAAGAAGGAAACACTTTTGTGCTTTAGAATAAAACTTACCAAGATGATCTTTAGTATTCAGAATAAAACATACACATCCAAAAGGATGGAAATACGAAATGTTGGGCTTTCTGTTCTTCCACAATTCATAAGGAGTCTTATTTAGAATAGGTCTGATAGAGATTCTATTCTGAATATAACATGCAGTGTTTATTGCTTCTGCCCAGAAATTCTTAGCCATATTGGTTTCATTGATCATGGTTCTGGCCATTTCTTGTAGAGTCCTATTCTTTCGCTCTACAACTCCATTTTGTTGTGGAGTTCTAGGGCAAGAGAAATCATGGGCAATACCATTTTCTTTGAAGAACTCCTCAAAGAATCTGTTCTCAAATTCGCCACCATGATCACTTCTGACCTTTATGATCTTGCACTCCTTCTCAGATTGGATCTGAGTGCAGAATTCAAAGAACACTGAATGAGACTCATCCTTGTGTTTCAAGAACTTTACCCATGTCCAGCGGCTATAATCATCTACGATGACTAATCCATATTTCTTCCCTCTGACAGATGTTGTTTTGACTGGGCCAAACAGATCAATGTGCAAGAGTTCTAACGGCCTTGAGGTAGACACAACATTCTTAGATTTGAATGCAGGTTTGGAGAACTTGCCCTTCTGACATGCTTCACAAAGAGCATCTGATTTGTATTTCAGATTTGGGAGTCCTCCGACCAGATTTAGTTTGTTAATTTGAGAAATCTTTCTCAAACTAGCATGACCTAATCTTCTGTGCCAGACCCATTGCTCCTCAGAAACAGACATAAGACAAGTCACCTTCTGCTTCTCAAGATCAGAAAGATCAATCTTATAAATGTTGTTCTTTCTCTTGTCTGTAAATAGGATTGAGCCATCCTTCTGACTTACAGCCTTGCAAGACTTTTGATTGAAGATTATATCATAACCATTGTCACTTAATTGACTTATGGACAATAGGTTATGCGTTAATCCTTCTACAAGAAGTACATTAGTTATGGAAGGAGAGTTACCAAGACTTATGGTTCCAGAGCCAATGATTTTGCCCTTCTGATCTCCTCCAAACTTGACTTCTCCACCTGGTTTAAGCACCAGGTCTTGGAATGTAGACCTTTTTCCCGTCATGTGTCGCGAGCACCCAGAGTCCAGGTACCATGACATTTTGCTTTTTGTCCTCTTTGCTGCCAAGGATATCTGCAACAGAAATTATCTTCTCCTTAGGTACCCACAATTTCTTGGGTCCTTTCTTGTTAGTTCTCCTCAAGTTCTGATTGAACTTGGGTTTAGCAAAATATTTAATAGGGGGAACAACATGATATTCTTTAGGTTTGTCAGCATGATATTTCTTAGGATGTGTCACATGCTTCTTGGTGTGAACAGTGTTAAACTTCTGTGCATGTGAAGTGAGCCTAATATCATGAGCATGGCCATATTTGAACTGATCATACAATGGCTTGTATGTGATCTTCAGATCATCAACAGGTTCAAATTTATGTGAGGTATCACCCTCATAGCCAAAACCAAACCTTCTGTTTCCAGAAACACCATATATCATAGAAGCAAGATGACTTCTGCCAATACTTCTAAATAAGAACTTTCTGAAGCTCGAGTCATATTCTTTCAGAATATGATTCATGTTAGGAACGGATTTTTCTGTTTCAGAAGGAGATCCACTATCTTTGGATAGATTTAAAACTTTTTCCTTCAGTTCAGAATTTTCCAATTCCAGCTTCATAGTTTCAAATTCAAACTGCTTTTTCAGCTTTTTGTATTTGATACTAAGATGAGCCTTGAGTTCCAGAAGTTCTGTTAAACTGGAAACTAACTCTTCTCTAGATAGTTCAGAAAATACCTCTTCAGAATCTGATTCTGATGTAGATTCTGATCCATCATCTTCTGTAGCCATCAGCGCGAAGTTGGCCTGCTCTCCTTCAGAGTCTGATTCTGATTCAGAATCATCCCATGTTGCCATAAGACCTTTCTTCTTATGAAACTTCTTCTTGGGATTCTCCTTCTGAAGTTTTGGACACTCGTTCTTGTAATGTCCAGGCTCATTGCACTCATAGCAGACAGCCTTCTTCTTGTCAGATCTTCTGTCAGAAGATTCTCCTTGTTCAAATCTCTTTGAACTTCTGAAGCCTCTGAACTTCCTTTGCTTGCTCTTCCAGAGTTGGTTTAACCTTCTGGAGATCATGGACAGTTCATCTTCTTCTTCAGATTCTGATTTTTCAGGATCTTCTTCTCTAGCCTGAAAAGCGTCAGTGCATTTTTTAACATTAGATTTTAATGCAATAGACTTACCTTTCTTCTGAGGCTCGTTTGCATCCAGCTCTATTTCATGGCTTCTCAAGGCACTGATAAGCTCTTCCAACGAAACTTCATTCAGATTATTGGCAATCTTGAATGCAGTCACCATGGGACCCCATCTTCTGGGTAAGCTTCTGATGATCTTCTTTACATGATCAGCCTTGGTGTAGCCTTTATCCAGAACTCTCAATCCAGCAGTTAGAGTTTGAAATCTTGAGAACATCTTCTCAATATCTTCATCACCCTCCATCTTGAAGGCTTCATATTTCTGGATTAGAGCAAGAGCTTTAGTCTCCTTGACTTGAGCATTTCCCTCATGGGTCATTTTCAATGACTCATATATATCATGGGCAGTTTCCCTGTTAGATATCTTCTCATACTTAGCATGAGAGATAGCATTCAGCAAAACAGTCCTACATTTATGATGATTCTTGAAAAGCTTCTTCTGATCATCATCCATTTCTTGCCTTGTAAGCCTTACGCCACTGGCTTTCACTAGATGTTTGTAACCATCCATCAGAAGATCCCATAATTCACCATCTAGACCAAGAAAGTAACTTTCCAGTTTATCTTTCCAGTATTCAAAGTTTTCACCATCAAATACTGGTGGTCTAGTATAACCATTGTTACCATTGTATTGCTCAGCAGAGCCAGATGTAGATGCAGATGTATTTGTTGGAATTTCACCAGCCATCTTTTACTGAAGCATTTTTCTCTTCCTGAATCCTTTCTAAACACGGTTAAGTGCTTGCACCTTAGAACCGGCGCTCTGATGCCAATTGAAGGATAGAAAAACACTTAGAAAGGGGGGGTTTGAATAAGGGTAGTCTAAAAACTTGAATGATAAAAACAATTTGCACAGTTATTTTTATCCTGGTTCGTTGTTAACTAAACTACTCTAGTCCACCCCCACAGAGTGATTTACCTCACCTGAGGATTTAATCCACTAATCGCAACAGATTACAATGGTTTTCCACTTAGCCCACGACTAAGTCTTCTAGAGTATCCTGATCACAACCTGATCACTCTAGGAACAAATGCTTAGACACAAGCTAAGACTTTCTTAGAGTATCCTGACCACCACGTGATCACTCTAATTACAACTGCTTAGACACAAGCTAAGACTTCCTAGAGTATCCTGATCAACACTTGATCACTCTGGTTACTTACAAATTAATGTAATCAATTCTAAGAGTTTTACAATGCTTCTGAAAAGCTATAATCACAACAGTGATATTTCTCTTAAAGTTTAAGCTTAATCTCACTAATATATTACAACACCAATGTAGTGAGCTTTGATGAAGATGAAGTTTCTGAGCTTTGATTTGAACAGCGTTTCAGCAAGTTTTTCAGAGTAAGTTCGTTCAGGATTGGTTCACCTTGCTTCTCATCAGAACTTCATATTTATAGGCACTTGAGAAGATGACCGTTGGGAGAATTTAATGCTTTGCGTATTCCGTACAACATTGCATTTAATGTTTCACGCTTTTGTCAACTACCTCGAGCCTTGTTCACGTTGTGTCTACTGACGTTGCCTTTAATAGCTTCCAACGTTCCTTTTGTCAGTCAGCTTAGCCTGCCACCTATACTTTCTTCTGATCTGATGTTTGTGTATACAACGTTTGAATATCATCAGAGTCAAACAACTTGGTGCATAGCATCTTCTTGTCTTCTGACCTTGAAGTGCTTCTGAGCGTGATACCATGAGAACTTCAGTGCTTCTGCTTCTGATCTCAAGTTCTTCTGATGCTTCCATAGAACCATGTTCTGATTCTGCCTTGACCATCTTCTGATGTCTTGCCAGACCATGTTCTGATGTTGCATGCTGAACCTTCTGAGACAAAGCTTCTGAGCGCTGATTTGTGCATACTCTTTATATATTTCCTGAAAGGGAAATTGCAATGTATTAGAGTACCACATTATCTCACACAAAATTCATATCCTTGTTATCATCAAAACTAAGAATATTGATAAGAACAAATCTTGTTCTAACAATCTCCCCCTTTTTGATGATGACAAAAACATATATAAATGATATGAATTTGCGATCAGAAAGAGCAGCCGGCTAAAGACAATTTACACAGCTATAGCATAAGCATGTGAATATGTCTCCCCCTGAAATTAATACTAGAAGAATTTTAATAATAAAAGACTTCCCTGAGTATTTCAGTAGAGACGTTCACAGTGCTTGATCTACAGAACATTCATGACTTCTGATTTCTGCTTCCATAGGACAGCTTCAGAACATTGAATTTCTTTAGATCCTCAGAACATTCACAGCTTCTGACTTCTACTTCCATCGGACAGCTTCAGAACTTGAATTTCTTTGATCTTCAGAACATTCCCAGCTTCTGACTTCTGCTTCCATCAGACAGCTTCAGAACTTGAATTTCTTTAGATCTTCCGAACATCCACAGCTTCTGATTCTTGCTTCCATTGCGACAGCTTCAGAGCTTGAATTTCTTCTTACATCACTTCATGCTAGATTGTATCAGAACATTGTTGAATGTACCAGAGCATCATCAAAGCATCTCTACATCCTGAAATGTTACAGAACAAAACTAAACGACAAAAGTCAGCATGAATGAGTCAGAACATAGAATATGTTTCAGAACACATAATATGTATCAGAGCCATATAAAATGTATCAGAACAAATAGACATAATGTTTCAGATCATATTCTATCATCAGAATATCTGAACATTCTTCCTTCTTGCTTCTGATTCTGATTCTGAAGCTTCAGCTTGCTTCAAGAATCCAAGAACTTGATTCATCTTGTTGCTTCTTATATTGATCTTGAATCTTCAATTCCTGCAACAACGCAACTTAAAGCATAGAACTTTGCAAGTTCTGTTAGTAATGTGGAGCCTTTTTACCCGGTAACTGATAATATTAATCAGATCATTTATCATATATTTTCTCC
Source organism: Vicia villosa (assembly GCF_029867415.1). Lineage (NCBI taxonomy): Eukaryota > Viridiplantae > Streptophyta > Magnoliopsida > Fabales > Fabaceae > Vicia > Vicia villosa. The sequence continues at coordinate 117,216,029 of NC_081186.1, read as the reverse complement.
CCCTTTTTGTCATAACATCAAAAAGAATATAGAAGATTCAGATGTATAAAACGACAAAGGAAAGAAACAGAATCAAACTTTTCATTGATTAAACAAGCAGGATTACAAAAGATGTATGCAGAACAAGCAGATGCAACAAAGAAAGAAAAACTACAAAGACCAAAGACTAAGACCCTAGCTTAGACAAAATCTGCGCCAGAATGTCATGAACCCCGTCAGTGCTTGCAGTTTGCCTTGCCATGAAGGAGCGAAACTCAGCGTTGGCTGCCTCTTGCGCGTCCAAAAGAGAAGCCAACATAGCTTGATTCTGATGCAGAGCTTCTAAGGTCTCCATCAGAGCTGAGGGTTCACCAGAAGAAGAAGCACCAGAACTTCTGCCAACAGGGACAACAATATTTCCTGAAAGGGAAATTGCAATGTATTAGAGTACCACATTATCTCATACAAAATTCATATCCTTGTTATCATCAAAACTAAGAATATTGATCAGAACAAATCTTGTTCTAACAATAAGTATCTATGTTTTGATGATAACAATATATATTTCTTGTGTAACAATTTAGTTTCTAATAAGTTTCTTTAGTGTGCAGATATTGTGTTCTAAGAGATTCTGGATTGTTGTCCGTGAAGAATCATAAAAAACAAGCAAAGCAACTGAAAAACATCATTTGCATCTGATTCTGAAGAACATCAGTAGTTCTGAAGAATATTGAATAATCATTAGAAAGTGGAGTTGCGGTGTGCTTCTCATAGTAAGTTGTCGCTTCAGAAGTCACAAGTAATGAAAAGATATAATTTCGTTAGAGCTTCTGTTCCAAGATCATAAATCAACATACAAGGCCGAGCCTTCAGGTCAGAATCAGAAGCCGAGTTTTGTTCATCAGAACAAAGTCGATATTTGTTCATTAGAACAAAGTCGAGATTTGTTCATCAGAAAAGTTGTTGCTTCTAAATTCTTAAGACAAAGTCAAAGATTGTGAATACATCAAAGGTCAAGCCATGAATACAAGATTAGACTCAAGGATGTACTGAAGATCATAACTGAGATAATCAAGCAAAATATTAGATATCAAGATCCAAGAATCAAAAGCGCTCTCAATAATGAAAGAATTTATTGTCAGATTGGTTGTTGCCTATATATCTGGAAAACAATGTTCCAATTCTTATAGGATTCTGAAGCAAAATCTTGACAAGCTATAGCATCACAAGACCACTCCAGATCAAAACTCGAGTATCAATTTTTAGAAGAGCTGTTGCTACCAGTTCTAATATACGAGACTCTCACTTTTACGAGATAATGATTATATACTTCACAATAAAGTAGTTTCTGAACTACATATTAGAATAATTATCATAAAGATGAAGACAAGTTGATCTCTTCCAAGCTTGCTACTTCAGAACCAGAAGTACATTATTTGAAGATAAGATCAAAGAACTCGGTCAAGAAGAAAATAATACAATAGTACATTACAAATTCCACTATAATCAAAAGGGAGTACTATTTTACAGAAGCTGTCTTCCACCAACTCACAACGTATTAAGCTACAAGACAAAGGAAATACTATCTATAGTAATGCTTGATTTTATCCATTTGGAAACTAGCCGTTGGAAGTCAAATGGACCTTCTTATCCTTCAACATCTCTTTTGAGAGCTATAAAAGAAGACCAAATCATTCAACAAATGTGACGACATTTTTGGAAACACCCATGTTATTCACATCACAACCATTAATTTAAATGTAGCTGCTGTAACCATTGATGCCATTGGTATTGCTACTGAAGTTATTACTACTACTGATGTTAGAGCTGATGTTCATACTGCTATAATGGTTATTGTCGTTGCAGTTGTAAATTGTTGTTTGGCTTGAATGGAACTCAACCAACACTGATTGACAAAGACCAACACATGAAGAAAGAAGATTCTACAAGATGCTACTCAACTCTAATCATATATATCTTGATAGAAATTAGAAGAAGCAAGGGGTTATTGCTCGTGACTTGCTCAACATGAAGATGAAGAAGAAGACCACTATAAGATGCTACCCAACATACAATCACATACATATTTGTAGAACAATGTAACGAACACAAGAGTTGTTGCTCGTACTGTGTTATAGGTTAGGATTCTTCATGTAAATTGTTTTAACATTGGAGTTGTTGCTCAGAACTGTGTTAAAAATATGTGCTTAATTAGTTATGTAATATGCTTAGAAGAAGCAATCATGTAAACACAAAGTTTATCAACTGAATATTGAGGATACCTTGAGAGACCGAGGGAAGGTCATAAGCTCAAGAAAACAATGGTTGTGGTCATTATGGAAATCTTTATAAGAGACTAAGTTGGTCAGATCTTATTGGGTCAGTGATAATCATATCTCAACAGGGACCGAGTGAAGGTCAAACTCTTGTGAGATCATTGTGGAGAAAATCCTCTTGGATGACTTGGTAGTCAGATTCCTGATAGAGGTCAATGAATGTTATATCTATTAAATTAGATCACTGAACATGTCATTATGTGTTAGTCACCGGCGGTTGCCCGTGAATTGTTGTTAGTCACCTACAGTTGCTTGTGCATTGTATCGTTAGTCACTGGCACTTTCATGTGTAATTGTAATCAGTTTAGTTATAGTGAATTAAGACCTTGTATAAGGCAAAATCACGTTGGTAGGTGGACTGGACTAGCTTGAGGATTTCTCAAGTAAACCAGAATATATCGGGTGTTATTTACTTCTTTTTATTACTTTCTAATGGTCACAAGCTCTAAGAAGACTCAAGTTTCAAAGAAGGCTAAATGCTTCTGAGAAACATTAAGCTTCTGATAAGTAAAAGCTTAAAGCTTCTAATGAATAGCAACTACTTAAGCTTCAGCACAAAAGTTTTATGAAAGGAATATTTATTGAAAACCCAATTCAACACCCCCGTTTCTTGTGTTTTTCTCCACCATCAGGGTGAATGATGATTACCATTTATGTTTATGTTAATTAGAGAGTTGGATTCTAAACTATCGTCGTTGTGACACTTATGTTGTTTTATGAAGTCTTTCACTGTATTTGTTTAATTTTAGTAAAGTATTTTAGTGAGACTTATATGATTTGTGAAGCATGCTTATTTGCTAAATTTAACTGTAATGATACTCTAATGTGAAGTTGAGCATGCGATGACAGGTGTTGAGTATTTTATTTTAAATTTGCGTTATAGATCATGTAGTGATTTGAGATGCGTGATATCCTAATGTGAAATATGTGATATATTCTTGATTTATTTCGCTATATTACACGCGGGGAAATTAGGGTGTTACAACTTCTAGCGCTTAGGTTTCTCCTTCGCCTTCGATGTTGGGTAGGTCTTCCACATTTAGGATTTGGCGAACATACCTTCTACGGGTGAACCTAGTCTCCCTATCCCACCGAATCCTTTTGTTATGGTGTTGAGCGTGTGGAATGCATCTTTACTATCCTCCCTCTGTGACGCCTCTTTTGCTTTGTTAGGCCTAGGGCTTCCAGCGTCATCTCGCCTTTGCGAGTTAGACTTGTCTTACCCATGGGAAGAGTCGCCCTTCACATATTTCTTGAGGTGTCCCTCCTAGATTAGTCGCTCAATTTCTTCTGTGAGTTGGTAAAAATCCTCAGTGTGGTATCCCTTGACTCTATGGAACTTGCACCATCTTCCTGGTTTAAGTGAAGAACCTTGCGCTAGATCTGTTCACGACGGGTGTTCAGGGCCATGATGTTCTTCTATGTCTTTCCTACTCTCTTAAACACGGTATTTTATTTTATATGAGAGATATAATTACTCTTCCTTCGGTGGTGTGAATCCTCGATGTCGGGAACACATTTCTTGACATCACAATCCTTGTGTTCGGTGTTGCTCTCTTATCCTTTTATATACTATTATGCTCTGGTGACCATTTCTGCCAATGAAGGCGCTTACTTCTGGGCGAGAGAATCATTTAAGTGTCCTACATTGAGTCCATTTGGAACGCCCACACAAACATTTATTGGTCGGGTGGGACGACGATGATGGTGGCTTTGTTAAATTGGGTGAGGTAGTCCCTTAACGACTCTGATGGATCCTATCTTGTGTTATACATGCTGGTGGTGGACATTTTCTTGTGACGGATGGCAGCAAACTAGTCTACGTGTTTCTTTACCAGCTGTACTATTCGAGTTTGATCCATTATTGGCATATTAATACATTTTCCAACTGAGATTGATATAAAAAGCTTTTGTTGTTGAACTTAAAGATGAATCCACAAGACTTCTTAAGTCTACTATTAACATTTAAGAAACAACTAATAACATAAATGGCAAAAAGCATCTTTTCAACATCTTAACTCAACAAAAATAAGATAACACACCACAAAGAAATGATTTCCCCTATGTTGAAAAAGGATTTTACCTTAGTTTTTTTTGGAGAGGTAAAGAAGTATGTCATGAAAAGTGCACCACTTTTTCTCTTAAATGAGATTCAGATCGGGGGATAAAGTTTTAACTAGTCGTGAATTTGATCCCCAATAAATTTTTTTTCGCATTTTCTTAAAAATACACTACTTTTTCTCTCGGTTGTAAAAATATCCAAGTGTGTGTGTGTGTATATATATATATATATATTGTTTTATTAAAATATAAATTTTATTTATTTTATATTATTTTATATCATTTTAATTTTAATCTTAAAGTACAAATTTGTTAACAAATTCTAAATCTTCTTCATCGTCATCCTTTTGAATGCTGGGGAAGATTCAATGTTGGATTTTGTTGCATACCCATATATATGCAATATTTTTCAATGAATTTGCATGTATTTATTTCAGGTATAAAATTAGAAAAGGTTAAATAAAAAACATAACTTATCATGTTGCAACAAAAGAGATTATGTAAGGAACAACAACCTTGAACCATTAATTTTTCTGCTCTTGCAATCAATTTCAGAGATTGTTTCCACACTTCTTTGAGTTTCACTATTTTAAATCCAAGTGTTTTCATTATCAATGTTTGTCTTTCGCAACTTAATATTTAAGATATAGTTGTGCTTTCGCATTGTGATTGTTTGGTGTGAGGATTTCACGTAGATCACTAATGTTTATTGTGGGTTGATGCGTTGACTATGCGTTGAGCGTTGATACTATATAAATGGACGTCAAAGATTCGTTTATAGACAATAGTTATTTTTCCTCTCAAATATTTTTGAACATCGAGGTAAGCGATTATCTCTTTTTAAATTATTAAAAAAATAAAATGTAGATTTTTCCTCGGTTGTCAGTCTACCCGAGGGAATAGGTTACTTCTATTGCAGACTTAAAAAGAAAATGGTGAACTGTAAGGAATATCACTTACAACTACTTATTATATATATTTTTTGGGTTACAATATCTTTTCAGGATGATTAAGAGTAGGTTTGTTAATGTTGTTAGTCAAGAAAAAAATTAAATCATTAAAATTTTGTTTTGGATGATAACATTGAGAAACTTGTCCCAAATATAAAAATGCTTTGCAAGATGTGGACTCAACAACAACTACACAATTTTGTGTGATAGATTGCAAAAGGAAAAAATGTTTTATTCAAAGTTGATCAATTTAGTTTCTTTAAATGAATGTAACAACAACATCAATCATGATTTTCACTTTTAAGACAACACTTCTAAGATTGTCTTAAATTGTCTTGATCAACTTATAAATAGTTTTCAAACCAATGTTTTAAAAATTGGACCGAATCGATCGATCAAACGCAGAAAGAGTTCACTAATTTGGTCTGATTGCTGGTCTGGGTAAGCTATTGAACTAGTGGGAATCGACCAGAACCGACCAAAAACTGGTAAAAACTGGCAAACATGTGGTTTTGAAAACTGGTGGTTTAAATGCTTGCTTTTTTGTCTTTTAAATAAAACAACGCCGTTTTGATAATATTTTTAAAAAAATAAAATAAAAAAATAAGTAGACTTTGTTAAAATTTTATTTGCAACAAATTTTCCTCATTGAAATTAAATTTATTAAATATTGTAATTATGTTGTTATTCAATTTATGTTGCAATTATATTTGGATTTATATTTTGTAATATTTTGTTGTGTGTGTGATGACTATAACTTAAATTTGAATTTAAAGAATGATCTTTGAAATTATGATATTTTGAAATTTGTAGGTGTCGTGATTTTTTAGAGACTCAGTCATCCTGTTTGATCGTTTTAATAACTGTATATTTTTGTTATATCTACCAATTTATTCAATCGAATTATTTAATTTTAATTTGATTTAATCATGTAATAGTTGTTCCTTAACCAATATATCAGTGACTCGATACTCTCATAAATTTGCCGATCGATCCGGTTTTAAAAAATTGCTCTTACAAGAAAAAATATTATATACAATATCTCTCTCAATCTCTTGACTTCTCTTTGTTAACTAGTATTCCTCATTCCCAAGTACTATCTCTTACTCCCTCCGTCTCATAATAAGTGTCCTATTTAAGTTCTGCGCGGTTCTTAAAAAAATGATTGAATGTGTTAGTTTTAATGAAATGATTAACATCATTTACTAAAATACCCTTATTTATTATTTGTAGTGAAGTAGTTGAAAAACGTGAAAGTTAATAAATAGAGATATAGTAGTGAAAAAAGTTACTCCCTCCGTCTCATAATAAGTGTCTCATTTGTATTTTTTTTGTCTCAAATTAATTGTCCATTTACAATTCCAATGCATCAATCATTATTATTTTTCCACTATTATACCCCTATTTATTAACTTTCACGCTATTCAACTACTATTAATAGGGGTATTCTAGTAAATGACATTAACTTTTTTACTAAAACCAACTCATCCAATCATTTTCTTAAAAACCGCGCATTGCTCAAATAAGACATTTATTATGAGACGGAGGGAGTAATAAATATTGTATTGGTATTATAAAGGGACATTTATTTTGAGACATAGAAAAAATATAAATGAGACACTTCTTATGAGACGGAGGGATTACATTCAAATATAACTAGCTAATCCTCTAGAAGTGTAATGAATTGTAGAAAGTGCAATTGTCTGCCATGTCACGTGTCCTACAGTGGGAATGTAGAAAGAGAGCAGAAAATGCCATTTATGTCAAAGTACTAAGGTTACTTCAAATGTCGAAACGTGTTATGTTTCTGACAGCACCCACAAAGAGTAAAGTCAGTCAACTAATCAAATGAAGGAACCGTGAATTGTAATGCTTTGTATGGAGGGGACCACTTGGCGTGCTGAGTTGTTTCGATGTAATTTTATTGGTATCCACAAAAATGCTGCCTTTGAAAATCAATCAGATCATAGTAGTTGCATTGCAAAAATATATGTGTGCTCCCCATTAAATTTGATGCTGTTACCTTTTCCTTGATTTTTCATTCTTAAACTTCGTGCACACACAAACCCCATTATTTCTTTATTGTACATAATCTGCATATCAAGGAGTCTCTGATGACAATAGAACGAGACTAAATTTTTGCATTGTCTCATAAACAAAACTTAATTTCATAAATGTTTCAGTTTTGAAAAAAAATTCTGATCTTTCATAGGTTTACAATATTTTAATATTTAGTTGAATGGGTGAAAGAAGCCTTGACAAGTAAACCTCCATCCATATGCATAATTTTTGTTTGCTTTTTTATTTATTTAACACATTTAATCAATGTTTAACAATATAGATTATCAAAGAAAAATGTTTAATAATACAATAATAAAATAATTATTTTAATAATATAAAATTATTAAAAATTTGTATCAATTTTTTTGTATTTTAAAAAATATATTATAGTATTTAAAAAAATTAAAATTAAAAATGATGAAAAAATAAATGATAATTAACTTTATTTTTGTCAAATGAGTTGTTGAAAAGGTTTTTTCCCATTGTGTTTGATATAACACCTTTGCCTATTGATTTGTTTAGTGACCTTCTATATATAAACATAGTGCTAGAAAATAATATAATTATTATTCACTTCACTCACTAAACATATTTTGTAACCATGTCAGCTCAGGCTATTGTGTTCTTTCAGCAGGAGAAAGATATAAACCTTTGCAAAGATTCATATTGGAATTTTAGAACACTTGTTGCAATCATCAACACGAATTTTTGATAGTTACCTGGTCCAATTAGAAAAGTAAAAAATAAAATAAAATTTTGTTGTCCATACATAACCCTAAGCTATTTATGGCTTAGATGATACTTATCTATATACTTCACTCCCGTGATTTAGTGACGTAAAATTGACTCCGGCCACGTGATTTAGTGACGTGAAATTCACGTGGTTAGAAAGAAGAGTTGCGACGTGAACATCACGTCACTAACCAAAATTTTCAAATGGTGGAATTGTAACATTTTCAAAAAAAAAAAATAGTTGTGACATGTATTTTACGTCGCTAACCAAAATTCTAAAATGAAAAAGAAAATGTTGGCTTATTGAATTAATTGGGCCGAGAACTTTATCTATTTGTGGCGTGATTTTTGCGTGGCAAGTTCGTTGCGTGATTTTCTGGTGGGCAAGTTTATCAGTTTGTGGCATGATTTTCACGTGATAAGTTTGCTCTTCTCCACAGGTCATCAATTTCCCAGAATCTTCTTTTACTTCATATCAGTTTGTGGCGTAATTTTCACGTGACAAGTTTCAGTATAATAAAATAATCAAATAATCAATCTCAGATTTACTCAAGGAGGGAATTTTAAATTTTTTAAAATGGAACAACGAAGTCTTTATCACATCGATACTTAAATTTCAAATTTTAAAAAATTTGAGGGAGAAATGTTAATCGGTACAATAAAGTTGTTTGACATGCTTTTAAACTGCCTCATGAAAATCACGTCGCACCCAACAATGTTACTTTATTAGCAATGTGATTATCATGACAATGCTTGCCACGTGAAAGTAGTGCCACAACCAACAATATTATTTTAATAGCGACATGATTATCATATGACACTTCATGGTCTATTTATTAGTCCAACTGCATAGCTCCCCCATACATTTCTTATTATAATTTCTTCAACAAAAAATTTCATTTTCTTCCCCACTTCTTTCTCATCAGTTTTCTCCTTTCCACCGTTTTTCTTCCATCCGTTTTTGCAAAGCTTAATTTTATCAGGCTTTCACTTATAGGTACTATTTAGTAATTTTATTCATATTAAATTTTATTTTTGATATTTCTATAATTTTAGTTTTCTTTTATTTATTGATAAAGTCTAAAGAAGTTGATCATGATTTAACAAGCTTTGTTGATTTATTAAAGTTTCTCCAGTTTTGTTTAATTTCTTCATGAAAAGGTATATATTATCTTTGATTTTCATATATAAATATATATTAAATTGTAGGTTGTTTGATGTTTTTGTATATATTGTTGAAAAATATTGATTTTAAGTATTATATTGTTGATATTTAAATGATAATTAATTTTTTAATAATCATATATTGCTTTATATAAAAAATGATGCAAAACTATAAAAATTATGTAATTTGACAATTTTTTTAAAATGTTCTTAAATGACATTCTTTTTCATAAAAATATTTTTTTTGTTTGTAAGAACAATTGTTTATTTTAATATCGATATTTAAAAAAAAATCTAAAAAATGACAATATTTGTTTTACTCGTATGTTTTTTTAAACCAATTGAAAGTTAGTAATTCATTTCTAAAAGGATTATCTTTTTTTTACAAGTGTCTATGCGTATAAATCCAGAAAAATATTTTTTTAAAAATATTGTTGACTTTTACTTTTAAACATTAATTTTTGTATATTATAAAATACTTTTAAATTAAAATTTTTAAAAAATATATTCATATTTATAATTATTATTTAATCATTTTTATTATTTATTCATTTTTATTTTTTATTAATTATTAAATTTTTTTAACTAAAAAGTTATTTTGTGGCGGGATTTCCATGACAAAAATCTGACGCACATTCCTACCTGCGAATTTTACGTGGCAAAGTTTTGGCCTATATTTCGTTTAGGGGTGTGAAAATTACGTGACAAAATCATGTAGTAAATCTCACCTATATTCCGTTTAGTGGTGTAAAAATTACGTGACAAATCTATCACTTGCTCTACGCCTCTGAACATACCTGTAAACCATGTAAATGTTGTGGCATAAAATTTATAAGATAAAGTGTTGCGACGCGAATTTTACGTGGCAAATTTGTGACATGATTTTCATGTCGCAACTGAATTGCCACAAACGATACAGTCGTGTGATAAAAAAAAAACGTTGCTAAATAAAGGGTTGTTGCGTGATTTAGGTGGTTGTGGCGTAAAACTCATATTTTTTGAAGTGATAAATGAGATCGTATACAATATAATTTAAAGCTTGGAGAAGTAAAAAATGAAGTTAAATCTCCACTTATTTTATGTGTTATCGTTGATTATTTTATTAAGATTTTGATTAAACTTTAATTAATGTAACACTATTTTATATTTATCGCTTGTTGTGTTGTGACTTGAAGTTTTTAATTTCGAATATATTATGTAGTTCTGACAGGAAAGAAATTACATTCGACTGACTAATAATTTAATATAAGATGAACTAAAAGACATAATTATTTAGAAATGTCTATAACACACTATTACAAAAATTACATTTAACCTCGGTGCGAAAGGAATTTAATAGGTGAGGTAACGAACAACGTCATGAAAGAATGGTGGTGTTTGTGTTCTTATTGGTGTGGATGATTTCTTGTGGATTGATGTGTTGCAAATATTTTGAGCGTTGATACTTTAAGAATATATGACACATATGAGTTCTATGTTACTTTATAAATGCATAGCCCTTATTTGCTGACTAAAACGCAGGGAAATGTTATTTTCTTTTTAATTAAAAAATATAATAAAAAGAAACTTACCCCTCATTTACTTACAAAACCGAAAGAATATATCATTTAATTTACCAATAAAAATAAAAATAAAATAAATGAACCATTTCCCCTCAATTTTGACATTTAATCGACGGGTTAAATAAGACTGAGTTTATTATATCTGATATGGATTGTCTATTTCATTAAATCCTAAATGAATATATTACTTCTCAAAATTGGTTAGAAAATTAATTAGATGAACAATTATGTTATATATGAAGAACAACTTACACTAATATATGATTTTCTAACATCCTCTAACTCATCATTCACCTCACGCTTTTTAATTGTTAAAATCTCTTTAATGTTTCGAGTTTTTCATTGAACACTTCATATTCTATAAATTCATTCTTAAAAGCATAAAATTTGATTTTTTGAAAATTGAACAAATATGAAAAAAAGTTGAATGAAAACTAGAAGTACTGGAGAAATTTTATAAATAAAAAAAATATGAGATAAATAATGAGTTGTAGAATGCTAAAAAAGTATTAATCAGTGTAAGATATGTTTCAAATACAACATGATTTTTAATATGATAATTTTCAAAATCAATTTAATAGGTTATATGTTCAAAAAAGGGTTAATGAAACAAACAATCAACATTAGATATAATAACCTCAACTCAACGGAACAAGATCATATCTGCTAAAAATATAACATGAATATGAATAAGAATATCAATACTCAAACGCAACAACAACAACAACATCAAAATTAGAATTGATGCTTGACGTATAAGATCTCTGAACAAGAAGTGAAATAAAATGTTTTGGACATGAATAATGTTTTAAATGAAAGGATGTCCAAATAGTATTTGTATTAAAATCAAAATAGTATTTGTATTAAAATCCTTTCTATGAACTAAGTTTATAGGTTATAGAAATGTCTCAACAAAATGTTTTCTTACTTTATATATTCATCTATGAACTATGTTTTTGTAAATAGTTAATTGTATTATTTTTTTTAAACAAAACTTATATCATATTGATTTAAATAATTTATATATATTGAGTAGACGGATATAATTAATTTTATCTTTCAAGAATATATTAATAATCATGAAATAAATGAAAAGATTTCAAGAAAATATGTAAACTATTTTTTAAAGTTTATAAATTAGTTTTTATTGAAGTTATAATTAGTTGTTAAATTAATAGATTTTTATAGTTATTGGATGTTGAACTCATGACATTTAATATGAAATGTAACTTTTTTGAAAAATAAAGAAGAGTTTTTAGAGGTGCCACATATGAATATATTTGATGTGACATAAATTTTAATGATGTGGCAAAATTAAAACTATGTAATATAAAATGTTGGGGTCTGTTTTAATATAAATAATAGATTGTAGTTATGTTTCATTAAAGTACTACATCAACATAGAGAAAACTAATATAATCATAATCTAATGTACAATTATTAGTTTGCATCTGATAAAAGTTTTCAATTTATATTCAATTAATTGTCCAGTTACTATCTCATATTTTACCATTCAATTAAGAGTATGATGTCGATCCAATGTTATTCCATCGAAATTTATCAAAACCATTTATTATGGCATTGCTTCTTAAATCCTCATCCCTAGTTTTTAATTCTGTGAAGGACTGAAACCATTCAAACAAATATAAAAGCACCAAAACTACACACAATTCATGTTCGAATGACCAAAAATATAATTAAACTTTAATAGAATCACAATACTTTTTAAGACAGCAAATAATTCTTCAAGAGCATATAGTTAGGTTTGAGAATATTATGAAACAAATCACTACACTTAGTATTATTATTTATCATCCGAATGATGAGAGCATAATTAAGGAAACAAATCCAATTTAGAATATTGATGAGACATTTTGCCTTACCCTTATTTTCATTTTGCATGGTTAGAGGGATTAATTAGTCCTCAACTTCGGAGGAATTCGCCTTGTTCTTGTCTCTGGAAGACCAATGAATAATTCAGTTTCAACATCTGAACTTGGACTACTTTGATCTGCAAAAGGTTCAGCCTCAGCTTTATTTTCTCTATCATCTTTCTTTGCTTGCTGAGATGAATAACTATCATACTGCACAAAAATATAAATTTTCAGTATTTCATAACCGAAAGATATAGACTCTTTACATCGCCAAATTTCTGCGTTATTCAGAGGGAATTAATTCCATATAGAAAGTGAATTCACCTTCTCAGAAAGCATGACATTTTCAGCAATTAGGGTTTTTTCCTGAATTGTATTTAAAACAGCTTTAGTCAGAATTTTACATTTTCAGTTAAAAATAAAAACAGTTGTAAAAAGGAGAATTTACCTTTTCTTTTAGCTGATCAATTTGTTCTCTGAAAACCTGAGTCTGAAAAATAAACAGTTTAGATGTATAAATATCTATTAATTTTGTAATTAGGAATACCTTTTGATCATGCTAACCTTTTTTGCTCGAATTTTGGTTATACTCTTCTCCAACTGTTGCTCTATCTTTTGCAGTTCTTCAATGGAACAAGTTCCTAAACCTTCTCCTAAGAGTTTACTGCAAATGGCAAACGCGACATGTTTTCATCTTAGACATTGAATATTGTAAAAATACTTGCTAACATGAATAGAAATTCGGGATGTTTAACCGTTTTGAAGTCTCAAGAAGATCAATCTTTTTCATCATGTTTTCTGCTTCTTCCTTCAAATGCTGTAATAATATATATAACACAATTTCATTCAGACTTCAAGTCTTTTATTTAGCTGAAATTGAGTGTCTAAAAATAGAATATTCTATATTAATTGTAATAAAAATTGAATATAAGCAAATGAATAAAACATAAAGTAAGCTTTTCTTTAAAGAAAAAAAAAAACAAATAAGCTCTAATAAATCAATACCTAAAATTCATGCCCTAATAACTCAAAAGATTAATTGCTACGATTAACTGACAGTATAAAATTTCTTTACAGTATCAGTGCATACCAATTAAATTCATACATCAATACCTTAAATTATGTCAAAAATGTAGTAAAATTAAAAATAATGAATATGAAGACAGCCACATTAAGTGGTATATGTAATTAAGCAAACCTGAGTATTTTCAGCAGATTCAGATGTTGTTGGAGTATTATTAATCCTTGTATGACTGCGGTATCTTTCAATTGTTTCTAAAATGCTGTAACAATAAAGCTAATGTTACTGATGAATTCAATGTCCAAATCTATAAGTAGGCATTTGCTAATTTGGAGTTATGGAAACATAGCAATTCTGTAAAATAAAATATCAATAGAATAAGTAAAATGAAGAGAAAATTGAAAAGTCGAAGACATGCTCATTGCAGTTCTTCAATTTAAAATATACAAAGAGAATGAATTTTTTTATAATTTATAGATAGAAATGATTAATGCTCTAATTAGATTTCATTTTCGGGGAGATTATTGAATAAGGCATTCATTTTTATTCCCTCGTGTCATTTGAGAATCAATCCCAATTTGCGTCTGTATGAGATTATGATACTATAAAATCATTATGTAAGCCCTGCAACTCCACATAGAATGAATATACATCATGGTGTCAAATCGGTCTAAAGAAGAATGGGAGTTTCAACATTAAAAGGTATGTTTTTTATTATGAAGTATGTAGGATATATTATTTAAAATTATATTATCAATGGTACAAGTGCAATTGTATCGTGGTAGAAAATAAAGTTCATGATATTGGTATGACCATACTTAAAATGTCTGATGATCACGAGTTTCTTCTTTATAATATGAGGTATGTTCTAGAGCTCAGGCAAAATCTGTTATCCATATGCAGATTTGATGATCTAGACTATTGCATTAGAGTTGAACATACAATGTTGAGTACTTCACAAAGTGAAGTAATAATAGCTAAATGGTATAAAATATGTGGCTTATATATTTTAGAAGGTTCCAGTACCGGTGTTCATTCAACATTAGCTAGTGAAGACTTTATGAAAAGAACAAGCTATGAGATTTGAAGTCAAAGCATTGTAGATGCCCGATGGTTGATTCGGAGCACTTCAGCGAGTTTTGAAGAATACAAGGGATAAAAACACAGTTCACCATTGCGTTACTATGGAGTTTTTGGGGTGAGGTTGGTGTTAAAATAGCTTACATGATCGACATTTATTCCTTTATAAGAATGGACTTCCAAACATTTACGGAGGTCCAGAGTAGGAAGACGGTAACCTACCCTTTTCAAAAGGTTGTCAAGAATTTGGTTATTGATCAAATTAAGGAAATTCATCTTGATGGTAAAATTATGGATTTTATTTACATTGGTTATCCAAGAGAGAGGAAGGATTATGAGTTGTTGGGTGTGAAACCGGAAGGATCGAAGTTCATCAATCACATATGTATTAATTTCAATAAGTCCCATCAGGGGAAGAAGAGTAAATACATGGGGATGAAGCTTTTAGAAACTATGGAGGAGAAACTTTTACCTTTGGTGTTATGATTTAGATGGGGTTGAAGGGATGCAAAACTCAAAAACAGGATCTTCAGTTAGGTATTCAAAAGAAGCTGGAGTCAAAGATTGTTGAAGAAACATACTTGTGGGCTTGTTAGACTACTAAAGTAGAAAAAGGTGGTTGGAAGCAAGTGGCAAGATCACAAGGTTCAAGTTAGGCTTGACAGCTTTGATAAAAACTATTCAATAGATGTTGAATTGTCAGAGAACAGCAAGATAGTTGATGAGTAAATTGACATCACCGCGTTCAAGTCAAGGTTAAGATTGTTGAAATATGCCTTAAATTCTCAAGTGATAAAAAGAAAAAAAATATATATTTTGAAGTATAGTAAATTAGAAAGTTGCTCTCCCCTTAGGTAGATTGTTTGAGCCAACAAGATCAATAAAATATTGTGTTTCTTATCTTTTATCTTCTTCCGCCAAATTGAATTGTTGTAATATTGCGCATAATATATTTTTTGTTTAAGATCATTTATTTTGATTGTTATTGTTATATTCTCCCACACATCAAATTTTTTCGGTGCGATTAAACATTTCAATTTCACAACCCATCGTGTGAATTGTAAGGACTTATTAATTAGATATAATGAATGAATATCAAATTTAATTAAGATTTTTTGGGACTATTTATGGTTATATATCTTTACTGGATTCTTAAGAGATATTTTAGGATTTCTATCCCTTATACTTACTTTAATGCAATTTTCCTTATTAAAAAAATGTGTTATACATGCAATAAAGCCATGGATCGTCAAGAGAATTAGAAGATATCAAATAATATATACACGAGTATCAATTTTATTTTATTTTTATTTCTATTTTTATTTTTATTTTTATATTTTGCAATAAATGTTTCATATTAAGATCTTATTTTATAGTTATGTAACATATTATACAAAATTATTGGTTTTAATTTTCATAAATTATACATTACATGGTTTTAGAAGCATTTGTTTAGAATGACTATCTCTTTGAGCTTGTGATTAATGACTTGCATTTGCGAAAAATAAATCATTATTAACAAACATATGCAAAATATGTACTTAAAAAATAGGGTTAAATAAGTTTTTGGTCCCTATAAATATTGCAATTTTATTTTTCGTTTCTAGTGAGTTTTGGCGTTTTTTTTTTAAATGAAAAAATAAAAACTACAATATTTATAGAGACCCAAAACTTATTTAACCCTAAAAAAATACTATAAAACATATGTACATGTCATTGAAAAAAAAAAGAACAATACAACTCACGTTTTTCTTGGTGCTAAATATTTTTATAAGTAATTCCATTATTAGAGTATTAGGAATACTCAATCCAAAAATATAAAAATCAACTCAAATTTAAATACATCAAAGGAATTTTACTTAAATTGTAAAAAAGTGAACATACTCTAGTTTTAATGCATAAAGAATGCCATAACTGTGAAAATAATTTGTGTTAAAAATTCCATTTCCTATATCCGCAATTTCACCTCTAAAGAGAATATCGTTTCTCATGAACCAAATACTCTAAAAGACAAGAAATTTGTTGTAGGGAACCCGCCCCTTGTTGAGTTCCAATAAACGATAAATCTCGCCACCAAAGAGAAGAATTCTTCTTTTTAGTGCTACAATCCAGACCTACCATCTTTGCTTATATATTTCTATATCTCTGATTAATGATGTCAAACCAAACTGCACTGTGATCCACTAAAAATCGCCATTTTCATTTACCAATCAAAGCCAAATTAAAAGTTTCAATGTCTCTAATGCCTAGACCACCCTCCTTTTTATCCCTGCAAACATCTTTCCAGTTGACCTAACAAACTCCTTTTTTATTTGCAAAATCATTCTATAAAAAATCCCTCCGAGGTTTATTCAAACAATTCACTACTTGTTTTGGAGCCTTAAACAATGAAAAGAAATGTATACGGATTTTACTTAAAATAGAATTTAAGAGGGCAACCCTACCATTAAACAATAAGAGTCTTCCTCTCCAAATCGACAACTTTCTTTTAAAAGAGTCCACAATTGGTTTTCAAGTAGTCACCCTCCTATGATTCGAGCCTACCAGAATACAGAAGAATATGAAGGGAATTGAAATCAAACCACAAAAGAGAAGTTGAGAAGCACCTTGCAAGAAGTCTTCTGATAAGTTCACTCCATACAATTTATTCTTGAAGAAATTCACACAGAGATCGGAAACCAACTCAAACGCTCTTAGAAGAATCTTGACGCCCCAAACGTTTCTCCATGAACCACTACCCACAATAATTGTCATTGGCAAACAGTAAAATATTGTAATCCATTGTCTTATTGACACTAAAACCTGAAAAATAGACTAGCATCAATCACCTTAACCATCAATTCGGCTAAGCCCTCTACCACGATGGTATGGAGAGACAGAGAGAGTGGGTCTCCTTGCCTCAACCCTTTTTCCACGCCAAACTCTTTAGTAGGATTTTCGTTCACAAAAATTGAAAATCTACTTATCATCACACAAGCTTGCACCCATAAAATCCATTTCACCTTGAACCCCATCCTTCTCATCATGTAAAACAGAAAATTCTAATTAACATTCTCGTATGACTTTTCGAAGTCAACCTCAAACATCAAACAATATTTCTGACTGCTTTTCACTAGATCAATAATTTCATTTACCTCCACCGCACCATCTAGAATTTGTCTTTCCGTGATAAAAGCCACTTGATAACTAAAAATTAACTTACCACCACTCTTTTTAATCCAGTGGCCAACAGTTTAGACTGTTAAATGTTAAAATGTAATTATATTCTTGTATGAAAAAGTTATCAGTTAAATTATTTAAGTTACCTGACATGTAACTAACATACTAACAAAGTTGGTTATGATATTTTTGAGTCTCATTAGTGTTTGAAATTCTGATTCATATGTTATATAAGTAATCATTGAGATTATAAATGAACATAATTGAAGTGCATAACCACATTGAATGTGTTCTATAAGTACATCTAAAATAAAGTAAAAAGGTAGGAGTTTAGAGTTGAATCTTGATGAGAATATATTGTAATGGATAAATCGTTTGTCTCTTTATTCTGTGTCCGCACACTAGTCGATACCCCTTCATACATATCTTAGATATCTCGAACATATGAAATTCTCTATTTTATTAGTCTCTATTCAATCATTATATCTCATAACTTCATGGTATGACTCATAAGTTTATTCTTCCTATAATTTGTACAATTTTGTATATCCCTCTTGTTCTTATAGGTTAGAACTAAAGAACTTCTTCTCCCTTCATCCTAAATATGCTTTGATCTTATAATTTCATTAAAGAGTTTTATGAGTCACTCAATACTTCTATCTCCAAGAACTTTTCAAACTTCAATATAGGTGTGTCGTTTGGCCCAACCGTCAACTGTTAAGCATCCTTTTCAACGCTTATTTTATCTCTTGTTTCTGAATTCGACGATACTAATTATAATTTTTTTGACCAAATACTAATTATAATTTTAATCCTCTTCTCTAATGTCTAGTCAGCCAGAGTCCAGAGAGAAATCTTATCATTCATTAAATAAATTCTTGAAATATGTCTTCCGTCTATCCTTCATATCTTTTTTCTAACCAAGACTTTGCGTTCGTCATCTTTAACACACTTCATTTTTTCCTAACCAAGACTCTGCATTCGTCATCTTTAACACACTTCACTTGATCCGAATATCTTGCATTTCTTTCTCTTTTTGTAGCAAGCTTATATGTAGAATTTCACCCCTCTTTGAATTCTAAAAATTGGTACAATTCGTCAAAAGTTTGGGTTATTACTTCACTCACTATCTTCTTATTTTCGATCTTAACTTTCTTATACTTTTCCCAAGTTTCAACATTTTTATACTTATTCCATATTTTTAAACATCCCTTTTTATTTTAACTTTACTCTAAACACTTTCATTCCACTACCAAAATCCAAAGACCTCTCCATTCAATTTCTTTTAAAGGTCTCTTTTGTTTAAGAATGTACTAATTTATGTACTAAATTATATTTTTATGTTCAAAAAGTTCATTATCCTCTTGGATACAGTCCGTATACTAAAGACAAGACAATCTTAATTAATTGTATTGCATTATTACTATGCAAATAATAATAAGAATTGAATTCAAAATCACATTTTGAAAGAATTCAAATCCATTTTCTTCAAACTAACAAATGTTAGTTATATATTCTAGGTGTTTGTATATATTTGTCATGATAGCTTCACCAATATATATAAGAACTGTAACTATGTAACAGTTTGATCTCTCACTTCATTTCAATATAATAATAAGTCAGTACTTATAACATATGACACAACAACATGTGTTGGTTATGGTTGGGGTGCTAGGGTAATATTTAATATAAAAGAGTTAAAATTAATTATTCTTTAATATTTTAAGGTTGTTTTAATTTTTTTTTAGGGTTTGTCCTCATAAATTAAAGAACCCTTGTATGAAAAGGAGTGACATGTAAAATAATAACCAGATGCAATCAGATACAAATTGAGAAAAAAAATAGTTAATAAATAAAATATAAAACAAGTACAAGAGACATACATACCTTGAACTTGCAAATTCATAGAGTCTCCCTCTTGGTGAAAAAACAATAAGAGCAACTTCAGCATCACATAAAATTGATAACTCAAAAGCTTTCTTCATCAAACCATTTCTTCTCTTTGAAAATGTTACTTGCCTACTTGTTGCGTTCTCTATACGCTTCATCTGTGTCTTTCCTCTCACCATCTTTGCTGAAATCACAACAAAAAGTGGTATGAAAATTATAGAAAGAAAAGGGGATGAAAATAACAAGAGATTTCTCACCAAGAAGGGAAAGAACAAAAGGAAGAGGGGAGAAAGTATAATATCTTTTAAGATCTAGAAAATCTGTGGGAGATGAAAAAAAATGCAAGAGATTTATTAGAATCACTTACCAACCAGTGAAACCAAAAAAAAGTTTTCAACCAAAAAAGTGAGATAATTGTCAAAGCATTTTGATGAGAAATTAAATGGTGTAAAATAGCTTCCTAGGATAAGGTTCTATATAAAAACCTATATTAAACATTTATATCTCAAATCAAACAAGTGATTTTCTGAACTTACCAGAAAGAAAAGCAACTTCAAAAGGAAACAGATTTGCACCAAATTAGCAAAATCAAAGAAAGTAGAGATGGGAATAAAGAGTTGAGTCTAAAAAAGGAAAAGAAGGTTAAAAAACAATAAGAGCAAAGGAATCAAAAGACAGGAGAAACTAAGCACCCCCAAAAGTAGTAAGGTATGTTCAAAGGAAAAGGGTTGGATTTGGATTTTACATTCTTTTTCAGGAAATACAGAGAGCTACCTTTCCTAATTAATCAGCCTCATTCCATCTAGCTACCCCACCAAATTAAGAAACAAATCATTTATTTTTGTATTAAAAAATTGAAACCTCATATTTTTCTTGTTTTGGTAAAATCAGACTCTACTGGCCCATAAAGAGAAATTTCTAGATTAAAGTCAATTGTATTTTGAAAATAATACTGCCAAATTTTCTACGAAAGGAAAAATAAATGTATGCATGTGTGTAAAGAAAGGACAGATTTAGGTTTTTTTAATAATTTATTTATTGGTGCAAGGACACATATAGGTTGTAGTGTTATTAATGAAAATTATATATATATATATATATATATATATATATATATATATATATATATATATATATATATATATATATATATATATATATATATATATATAGGGACGACTCAAGTGAGAACACTTGGTTATTATGAGAAATGAGAACAATGAATCACGACCATTAAATTTTGATTTTGTTGATTTTAATGAACTGGATTGATTTCTCTTTCTATGTTGATTTAAAATAAATATTAAGGATCCTAGAAAGAGAAAACAATTCAGTCCATTAAAATCAACAAAATCACAATTTAATGGTCGAGATTCATTGTTCTCATTTCTTATAATAACCAAGTGTTCTCACTTGAGTCGTCCTATATATATATATATATATATATATATATATATATATATATATATATATATATATATATATATATATATATATATATATATATATATATATATATATATATATATATATCCACACGAAACGTATCCTACGAGAATATCATTTTTTACGTGATAACATAAGATTGAATCTAAACCGTTAGATTTTAAAATAAATGATAGAGGAGAGATAAAAAAGAATGACACATAATCTTTACTATTACATTCTCATATGATACGATATATATATATATATATATATATATATATATATATATATATATATATATATATATATATATATATATATATATATATATATATATATATATATATATATATATATATGACATATCATATGAGAATGCCATGTTTATATAAGAATGTGAGAATGAATCTAAACCATTGGATTTTAAAATAAATGGTAGAAATTACGGGTGAATCTTTTTTTCTCTCTCCTACATTTTGAAATAAATGAGGTAGGAGAGAGAGAAAAAAGATTCACATATAATCTCCACCATTTATTTTAAAATCCAATGATTCAGATTCATTCTCACATTCTCATATAAATATGTCATTCTCATATGATATGCCCTCATATAGAGGACATATCACATATTAGTACTCCTCCATTCACAATGAGTGAATTATTTCTAAAATAAATTGTTCTAAAATGAATTACTATTTTTAATTTCCAATGCAATATTAATTATTTTTTCAAATTCTACCATCTAATTAATACTACTTTCATCTTTTTCAATACTTGATATTGTAAACTTTAGTAAAAACATTATTCACTATTTTAATTATACATGTTTTCTAATATATATACATATATATATATATATATATATATATATATATATATATATATATATATATATATGTGTGTGTGTGTGTGTGTGTGTGTGTGTAAAATGGCCAACTGAGTCACTCATTGTTAGATAGAGTGACTACTACCATGAACGAAATAATATAAGTGATAAATAAATCTCATTGAATTATTAAGTATTTTTGTCACAGAATGACATATTGGTCGGATGGAGGGAGGGAGTTCTTTCGATACAGTGACAATAATTTTTTGTGAGATAAAGCGAGGTGGACCTGTAAAGTTAGCACTCTAATGCTAAAGTTAGTGAGATAATGGTAGAATAACTTGCAAAAGTGTGAATGAGATGATGCATGTAATGTCGCGTGGCAGGGCTTTTATACGAATAATGGTTGAAATAATCACTATTTGATTTGCCGTGTGTCGCAAAGATTCGTATGATCAGATCTAAAAATGGCCAATGCATCACTAACTCGGATAAGGTGTATAAGATTCCACTAGAATATTGGTATTCCATGATGTTGATTCGTGTTGAGCCCTTATAATTGGACTAGTGTTACTTGGCCTTTGGCAGATACAGAATAGTTGAACCCCAAGTCCTTAGTTTTGCGTGTGAAGCAAGGATTATGTTGGATGCTTTGGGACCAAATTCTAGGTTGCTCTTCTTATTGTTTGAAAAGTCTTCACATTGGGGAAAAGTATATGATCTTGTTGAATTAGAGCAGGTTGCTTCAGGACCTAGTGTATTAAATGCTCATCATATAGCCGAAACATTTCACAGAGCAAGCCATACACATTGATTTAAGTGTAGAGGCAGAAGTGACTTTTTAGTGTACTCAAGTGTCAAGGAAATCAAGGTTCAATCAGAACCATTAGTAGTGATGGTGCACTTGTCCATATCCTTATTCATTGATTGTTTGGTCGTCTGCAATCAATATATGAAGACTAAATGGTGAATCTGATATTTACTTGTGAGACTTACGGATCCTCATATTACATTATTCTTTTTCAGCCCCATATTTTACTTTAGCTTTTTCTACCAAATTTATTTTTTATTCCTAATTTTATTCTTTTTCTCGATATCTTTCGTGGCACCCATTAAACACTTAATTCTCTCACGCATATTTAAAGGTACTTCACTTAAAGGTAACGAATTTTCTCTTTTTTATAATGTTTGTTTCTCTTCGCTAGGGTTTTTGCATATATTGGCATAAAGGGCTCGAAAGAAAATGGTGATGTCAAAGATGGATGGGTGGTTGTTGGTCTCAATCGTAGGTAAATTGCTAGAGGTTTTGCTCTCTCAACTTACCTCTGACAAATCTAGTCAACGTAGGTGACTTCTTGCAAGAACGAAAAGCTCAAGTTTATACCAGGGTGCATTAACATGCTTTTTGTTATGACCCTACTTAAAACAAAATAATATGGTGGTTACAGTCTCAATCTCGTGCGTATACTTAATATCGTTCTTTTTTATATGTTGGCAGTGAAACATTGATGGATCAATGTAATCGTTAAATATTTCGGGACTCGAGTGACGAAGACCTAATGTCATGGGTGGATTAGGAGATGTTATACACCATTTCAATTTTTTTCGACAGTGGAGATATGGGTCATACTTTTATTGGGGTAGGTCCTTTCTCAAACTGGGGCCTACTCTCCCCAAAAGAGGACAAAAGATTATGCAACACATGGAATATGTGTTCTTATTATTCTTGAATGTTTATTATCATATGTACGCTTCTATATTCCTCTCTATGATTTTGAGGTGTGAGTTCTTAAATACATGGAGGTGGCCCCTTCACAACTGCACCCTGTGAACTAAGCCAATGTTAAGGTCTTGTAATACTGGTGCGAATATAAGAGTATCACACCAACTTTGATGCTCCTTTTCCATTTTGTTTAATATTAAACATAGCTCAATGTGTTGAACAATGTTCAATGTGCATATCGATAGTATGATGAATTTGAGAGGCCCATATTAGCTAGTCACATCCCTCGCGGGGGGGTTGTTCACGCAAGTATAAGTTATGCTTAACCTAGTACACCTCCAAGATGTTCTAACGAATTCCCCTAAATTCTAGCATCAAAATGCTTTTTGGCCGAATAACTTGCTTATGTTTACCTTCTTGACAACTTGTATCAAGAGGATACTTATTTGAAGAATAGGTTGGTAGCCATTTGGAAAGGTTTGGGCTTTATTTACAGTGTCAGGCCCTCTAAAATTTTGTTGAAGAGAGAAGAAACAAACATAGAAACTCGCCTGTTAGCGGAGGTGACCACCAAATGGGAGAGGTGTAACGTCTTTGGAGTAGAAGGCTTCCTTTTCCTTTATGTTCCTTTTCCCCAAATTGGGATTTTTCATTGCTTTTATCTATCCCTTTTGCTTTGTAGATAATATGGGTATTTATAAGACAATGATCTGATGAATAAGATATCCAGAGCTACTCCTTCACCCCTTGGAGTCGCTACATTAATGGTTTGAGACGGGGTCCACTCTGTAAGCACTCATGAGGTTTGTATATGTCTTATCCTTCCTTAGAATGGTCTAGTATAGAAAACATTTCTAAACATCTTTTGGGTGAGGATATTTGGAGGTTGTCCCCAAGGGTAGCTAACGAGGACCTTCTAATGGGAGATGTTGATGGAGTGCATTCATATGGTGAACTGGTTTTCAAAAGGCTCCAATATGAAGAAATGGATTATAGAAGGTCGAGGAGCGGGGGAAGCTCACATCTATCTTGAAAAACTTATCATTGATGGTCCTGAATTATCTTGGACCTCAGCCAACAAAGGAGCTCATGTTTCTGGGCTATAAATTGAATTGTAAAGGAATCATATATCACTTTTCAAGATTCGATACTTCCATAAAAAAAGATTTTAACCATGTCTTAGATGCTTCTTTGAGTGTCAAGACAAACAATTTGCATTTCACAGTGCTCCTAATGCAGTGACAATCAAGCTTAGTGTACATATGTCTAACATGTTCATTTGGATATGCGGTCTAGCCATAATTATCCAGCTTTAGTGGTTTATGAAGGGATTCGGGGATCCAACTATCAAGGACGCGCCTAGAGAGCTGATTTCTTCTTTGATTAGGAATTTGTGTTTTGATGTTTAGTCGATTATCTTTTAGAGGGTGGCATCATTGAGATATTCAAGGATAACATCCTTTAAGAGGAGTATGGCTTCTATTATCAATCATGCACAAATGCCATGGAAGCGAAGAAGAAGAGAGCTTGAAGCTCTGAAACAAAAAGAAGTGTAAAGAGAAAGAGTATAATCTTCCATGTATTGATCAAGAGAGAAAAGAGAGTATATATACAAGAGTATTGTTAACTTGGCATGCAAGTAACAAACTTAACTAACTCTCTAAAACAGTTACACAACTAACTACTTAGCTAACTAACTTTCTATATTGCTTATTAGGCCCCCACAAGTTGAAGGTTGGTAAATGTTTATCAAATTCAACTTGGTTTTGAGAGCTTGAAAAGGTTTTGGAAGAAGTGGTTTGGTGAAGAAGTCAGTTAGTTGATTTGTGGAGGAGACGGGAATAAGTTTCATGACACTAGCTATGAGTCTCTCGTGAAAAACAGGATTAGCCGCGATATGGAGAGCACTCTGGCTATCACAAAAGAGAACTGGAAGTTGTGTGCATGTAATGCTCATGTCTCAAAGCAAATAAAGGATCCATTGAAGCTCACAAGTTGCAGCAGCCAATGCCCGATATTCAACCTCATAGGAAGATCTTGAAACTGTTGTTTGTTTCTTGGTACGCCACGAGATAAGGGAGTTGCCAATGTAAAAGCATGAGCCAGAAACAGATCTTTGAGTGTCTATGCAACCAGCCCAGTCTGCATCAGAAAAACCTGTGACACGTAAAGTTGAATTGCGAGGAAATAACAATCCTTGACCTGGGCAGTGTTTCAGATATCGCAAAACCCTACAGGCAGCATTGTAGTGTTGAGTGGAAGGTTTTGAAATAAATTGACTAAGTTGCTGGGTGATGAAAGTGATGTCAGGTCTTGTAGTGTTGAGGTAGATTAATCTACCAATAAGTCTGCGGTAAGATGGAATATCCTCATAGGCAGGATTGTTGTCGTGGCATAGCTTGATTGATGGATCAGATGGTGTGGAAGCCGGTTTTGATCTAAGAAAACCTGAGTCACTGAGTAGATCAAGGCAATATTTTCGTTTGCATATAGATATCCCTTGTTTGGAGTGAGCTACTTCCAATCTAAGAAAATATTTCAGCACACCTAAGTATTTAATTTTGAATTGTTGGTCAAGTATGGTCTTCATGTCTTGGAATTCTTGTAAGGAGTTTCCTGCCAAAATCACATCATCAACATATACAAAAAAAATGGTATGACTAGAAGATGTTTGCTTGACAAACAAGGAATGATCAAAGGCAGCCTGTTTGTAACCATGGTGAATGAGAGTAGTAGTAAGCTTCTCAAACCATTGTCTACTAGCTTGTTTTAATCCATAGAGGGATTTGACAAGTTTGCAGACTTGGTTGGGTTTAGTGGTAGGAATGCCAGGTGGAATAACCATGTAGACGTCCTCATGCAAATCACCATGCAAAAACGCATTGTTAACGTCCAATTGATGAAGGTGCCAGTGGTGGATAGAAGCGAGGGCAAGGACAAGACGAACTGTGGCGAGCTTCGCAACTGGTGAGAAAGTATCTGAATAATCAAGCCCTTCAATATGGTTGTACCCTTTAGCTACAAGACGAGCTTTAAATCGTTCTATGCTGCCATCAGATTTATGCTTAATCTTGTAAACCCAGCGACAACCTATTGGCTTGACATTGGATGGAAGATCTACAATCCCCCAAGTACCAGTTTGCTCAAGAGCCTTAAGCTCAAGTTGCATAGCTTGATTCCAACATTCGAATTTACATGCCTCTTTGTATGTTTTGGGTTCAATGTTTGTGGAAACAGATAAACTAAAACGAGAATGAGAAGGAGAAACATTGGAATATGAAATAAAGTTGGAAATAGGGTAAGATGTACCTGATGATGATTGTGCTGAAGTATCATTGAAGGATGTACATACATAGTCTTTTAAGTGAGGTGGTGGTTGTCTTACTCGAGAGGAAATACGAGCAGAAGGAGGGATGGGAGCAGAATGAGGTAAAGGATCAACAGGATCCATAGAAGGATCAAGATTGTTAGGAATGGATGGTGGTGAGGTAATGGGGGATTGAGAGGAGTTAGGTAAGGCTTGGGAAGGAATGTCATGAGATTGGGAAGGATTGGTCTTAAGGTCTAGGTCACTAAAATATTCCCAGTTTTGAGTATTGGAAGGTGAGTCACTATGAAAAGGCAATATGTGCTCATGATGTGTAACATTTCTAGAAATGAAGATGTTGGAAGAGTGTGTGTTAAGTAAGATGCAACCTTTATAGCCAACAGCATAACCAAGAAAAATAGATTTTCTGGCTCGGGTTTCAAGTTTGGTTCTATGGTTTGATAATGTTGAAGCATAACATAATGAACCAAACACTTTAATAAGCTGTAGGTCAGGTGTAATGTTATAAAGAACATGGTAAGGAGATTGATGATTAAGCAAAGGAGTGTTTATACGATTGATGATGAAAGCTGCATAATTGACAGCATAGGACCAATGGGGTTTTGGTAAATTTGATTGATAGAGAAGAGAACGACCTACATTTAGAAGATGTTGGTGTTTTCTCTCAACTCTAGCATTTTGTTGAGGTGACTCAACACACGATCTTTGATGTACAATCCCTTTCAAGGCATAAAATTCAGGCATCAAGAACTCAGGTCCATTATCAGACCTAATGAATTTAGGACACAAATGAAACTGGTTTTCTATTAAGGTGATGAATTGTTGGACATGCTTAGATACTTCAGACTTGTGTTTCATTAAAATGATCCAAGTGAAACGACTAAAGTCATCTACAACTGTGAGAAAATACCTATGATTATGGATTGAAGTGATGGAAATAGGGCCCCATATATCAAAATGCAATAGTTTAAATTTTTGTGAAGATCTTGAATGACTCAAAGTGTAAGGCTTTTTCTTATGTCGAGCAAAATGACAAACATCACACACAGCTTTATTATCATTGGAAATAAAAGAGTACATTTGAGCCATTTTAGAAAGCCTATCATGAGATAGGTGACCTAATTTGAAGTGCCATAAGGCCTGTTTGGGAAGAACTTTACATGTATTAAGAAAAGTATTGGATAAAGGAATGTGGGAAGAAACATTGTTGGTATGCTTGGTAAGAAATGAGGTAGCTTCAGTAACAAGGCAAGCAGGGTTGGTGACAAGTCTGTACAGTCCTTCAATCTGTTTAGCCAAACCAATCATCTTCTTGGTTTTCACATCCTGAATACAACATTCATCATTAGAGAATATGCAAATACAATTAAGGGAAGCACATAATTTTGAAACAGATAAGAGGTTCAAAGAGAATTCAGGTGTGTATAAAACATTGGACAAATACAAGTGAGGGGAAAAATGAATCGTGCCTGCTTGTTGAGCGACAACAACAGAACCATTAGGCAAGTAAACATTGATAGGTTTAATATAATGACAAGAATTAAACCAATGCAGAGAAGAACAAACATGATCATTGGCTCCTAAATCGAGTATCCAAAATTCAGGTTTGGTATGACTAGAACATGAAATGGTTGAGATGAAGGATTTACCTGAGGTTTCATGTGTGGAATGATTAGATGTAGTAGAGATGTGGTTAGTGCTAGGGTTGGGGGTAGGGTTAAGAGGCAGTAACTTGGTTTGTTGCAACAAGCTAAGAGGTTGAGCATATTGCTCTTGAGTGATCCCAGTACCAGAGGAATTTGTTAGATTTTCTTCACCATTGCTAGCCAAAGATTGTGTATCACCCTGAGATGCATTAACTGAAGCCTGTTTCTTGTGAAAATTGGGAGGGAAGCCATGTTTGCGATAACACACATCAATAGTGTGTCCAGTCCTGTTACAAAAAGTGCAAACTCTACTATCTTTCTTGTTGTTAGAGTTGTAATTGTAGGAATTGGAAGGTTTACCTCGATCATTGAGTTTACGTGAATCATAAGCATTAACCAAGGTATTAGCTTCATCAATGGGAGAAGACGTATCAGGTTTAGGCAAAAGAGATACAGTGTTGCTTTCCTCTTGTATCACCATAGAGTA
Source organism: Vicia villosa (assembly GCF_029867415.1). Taxonomy (NCBI): domain Eukaryota; kingdom Viridiplantae; phylum Streptophyta; class Magnoliopsida; order Fabales; family Fabaceae; genus Vicia; species Vicia villosa. Next base: position 117,186,722 of record NC_081186.1, on the reverse strand, counting down.
GACCTTATTGATGGATGGAAGAGGATCCATTAACAGAACTTGAGTCCTGATAACAGAAAATTTATCATTCAAACCGGTCAAGAATTTAATTATCTGATCTTCAAAACGTTAATTGCGTGCACTACGCATGGCTTCACAACGACATTGATGAGTGCATGTGCAATTAGGAATAGGTCTATGGGAATTCAACTCCTCCCATAATCCACGTAATTCAGTGAAATAATTAAGAACAGATTTGGTACCTTGCTTGAGATTTTTGATTTCAGTGCGAAGATTAGAGACACGAATACGATCAACTTTGGCAAATCATTCTTTAAGATCGTTCCATACTTCAAGAGCATTCTCCAAGAACACTATGGTTTGAACAATAGCTGGATTCACCGAATTTAAGATCCAAGAATGAACAAGATAATTGCACCTCTCCCATGCAGAACGATTGAGATCGTTAGAATTAGGAACGGGAATCGAACCATTGATGAATGCAAGCTTGTTCTTAGCGCCAAGAGCTCTTTCCATGGAACGTGACCAAGAAATTTAGTTAGATCCATTCAGTTGTGGTATAATGCTAACTGAATTGGGACCTTCACTAGGGTGAACGTAATACACGGATTCAATATCACCATTGGTGATTCGTGTGGTCTCGATTCGTGGTGGCATGATGAAGAAGACGATAGAGAAAAAGAGAAAGAAGAAGAACTGAGAAGAAGAGATAGAGATCAGAGTGAGATAACGTGCGGAAGAGTGGAGTGATGGATCGAAGACAATGATACCATATTATCAATCATGCACAAATGCCATGGAAGCGAAGAAGAAGAGAGCTTGAAGCTCTGAACAGAAATAAGTGTAAAGAGAAAGAGTATAATCTTCCATGTATTGATGAAGAGAGAAAAGAGAGTATATATACAAGAGTATTGTTAACTTGGCATGCAAGTAACAAACTTAACTAACTCTCTAAAACAGTTACACAACTAACTACTTAGCTAACTAACTTTCTATATTGCTTATTAGCTTCCACCTCTTCCCCTGGAGTCATGCAGATGAGGGTGGTGTGCCCTATATAGGTGACGATCCAATGATCCGAGAACAACTCAATCTCGCATTCATTAACAAAAGCTCCATTTAAAATAAAAATAAAGGCTTGTATAAATTAAATTAATGACAAAATTATGGACACATATAAAGTCAAATATATCACTTAAAAAACACTGTTAAGCTACAAGTCATTATTATTATATAAATTAAGGATTTCTGTAACCCAAAAATTCAAGCTAACTAAATCATAAATTGTTGCTCCTCCTCTTGTGATTGTGAATCTGATTTTGCCTATCATTTGAGTTAGTTGAGCTCTCTCTCTAAGGTGGTAATGTTTTCGTGTTAGCTTTTGCAAGACAAGTTTTATTCTAGAGATAATTTGCATAAGCGGAGGGTGATTATTGACCTAGTTGAAATTTCTTGTTCTTTGTGTGGGGGTTCGATAAAGTCGGCTATTATTGATTCTGATTGACAAATAAATGAATAACCAACTTTATCTCTGACTGATACTATTTTTTATTCCTCTTTCCCTCTAGTTTTAAGGATAAATTTTGTAAAAATATAGGCTAGGTTTGCATTTCTTTAAATTTATTTTTGATTAAGAGGGTCTTGGTATAATTCCCCTATTATGTATTTTTTTCCTTTTTATATTACAACATTATTAAAAAAAATCTTAGTTATTTGATTTTTTTTGATTTTTTTTGTTACTTTTGTTCATTTTCATTTCACTTTTTTGTATTGTGGGGTTCTTACCCCAATGTTTTTTTTTAATATATTATTTTATAAATAAAATTTTAATATGTCTAACTAACACATATTAAGAACCTTGTATAACTAAGACAATGTTTTTTTGAGGGTTGCTATATGTACACTCAAATTTTACACCAAATGGTTACACCATAAAAAATATTCCAAAATTACATTTGTTTGTTGGTGTCAATACAATGAAAAAATAATAATTAAACATTTTAAAATACAAAACAGTAGTATTATATGGTGTAGTTGTTACAATCAGTGTAACAATAAGATTTCTCATGTTTTTTTTGCTACTGTCTCAGTCATAAAGATGTAAAATAAAACAATTAAGAACCTTGTATAACTAAGACAATGAAAAAGAAAATGAGAGATTTGATAATAGTATTACTGGAAGTATGTATCAAACACCAAGAAAATGGTACAACGTTAGAAACAAGTTGGTTTGGTTCGTACAGCAACATACATGAATTGACCAATTAGAAATCGAAAACAAATCACCTTGTCTTCCGAGCATCACCATCACCATCATGTCCCACACAGATGCTTTTTCTATTGTTTTTTTTATATATCAGTAATACCTTTAAACTTTTCGTACAGATTATATTCTTAAATTATAGTTTATTTCTATATTAGTCTTTTACACCACTTGCTGGAGTAATAACTAACCATTCCATTTGCAGTGTAATCACATTAGCCATAGCATTTTCCTCCAATTCATTGTTCACTCAAGAATGTTGCTCCATGATCTAATTCATTGTATATTTAATAGAAGAGTGTTGCTATTATTACACTAAAATACTACACCGTATTCTAAACCATCTCAAATACAAACATGTGCATGTGTTTATGTATTTTGAAAAAGTGGAAAAAAATGATATTTATGATTGAAATATTTTTTATTCAAAATTGGCATACGGAAAAAATTTATTCAAAAAATCTATTATTGATCTAAATATTTTTATATACGAAAATTTAATATTAATCCAAATATTTTTGTAAATGATACATAAACAAAAATAATATTTGTATACGGAAAACATCTATTTTTTACGAAAAATAGTATTTATAATCGAAATATTTTTTATTCAAAAATGGTATATAGGAAAAAATCTACTATTGATCTAAATATTTTTATATACAAAAATTACTATTAATCCAAATATTTATGTAAATGATACCTAAACAAAAATGAAGTTCGTATACGGGAAAAAAAATTATTATTGATCTAAATATTTTTATATACGAAAATTGTTATTTATGATTCAAATATTTTTTATTCAAAAATGGCATAGGCCAAAAAATCTATTATTGATCGAAATATATTTTATATACAAAAATTTAATATTGATCGAAATATTTTTGTAAATGATACTTAAACAAAAATAATATTTGTATACGGAAAAAAATCTATTATTTACAAAAAAATTGTATTATGATCCACAATTTTTTATTCAAAAATGGTATACGGGAAAAAATCTACTATTGATCTAAATATTTTTATATACGAAGTTTACTATTGATTCAAATATTTTTGTAAATGACACATAAACAAAACTGAAGTCTGTATACGGGAAAAAAATTTATTATTGAACTAAATATTTTTATATATAAGAAATGGTATTTATGAACAAATATTTTTGATTCAAAAATGGTATACAGGAAAAAATCTATTATTGAACTAAATATTTTTATATATGAAAATTTAATATTGATCCAAATATTTTTGTAAATGATACCTGAACAAAAATAATATTTGTATACGAAAAAAAGTCTATTATTTACGAAAAATGGTATTTATGATCAAAAAAATTTTATTCAAAAATGGTATACAAAAGAAAAAATCTACTATTGATCTAAATATATTTATATACGAAATTTACTATTGATCAAAATATTTTTGTCAATGATACCTAGTTAAAAATAAAGTCTGTATACGAGAAAAAATCTATGATTGAAATATTTTTTATTCAAAATTGGTATACGGAAAAAATTTATTAAAAAAATCTATTATTGATCTAAATATTTTTATATACGAAAATTTAATATTGATCCAAAACTTTTGTAAATGATACATAAACAAAAATAATATTTGTATACGGAAAACATCTATTTTTTACGAAAAATAGTATTTATGATCCAAATATTTTTTATTCAAAAATGGTATACGGGAAAAAATTTACTATTGATCGAAATATTTTTATATACGAAATTTACTATTGATCCAAATATTTTTTCTAAATGATACCTAAACAAAAATGAAGATCGTATACGGAAAAAAATATCTATTATTGATCTAAATATTTTTATATACGAAAAATATTTTTTATGATCCAAATATATTTTATTCAAAAATTGTATAGACCAAAAAATCTATTATTGATCTAAATATTTTTATATACAAAAATTTAATATTGATTCAAATATTTTTGTAAATGATACCTAAACAAAAATAATATTTGTACGCGAAAAAATATATTATTTACAAAAAATGGTATTTATGATCCAAAAATTTTTATTCAAAAATGGTGTACGGGAAAAAATCTACTATTGATCTAAATATTTTTATATATAAAATTTATTATTGATCCAAATATTTTTGTAAATGATACATAAACAAAAATGAAGTCTGTATATAGGAAAATAATCTATTATTAATCTAAATATTTTTATATAGGAGATATGGTATTTATAATCAAATATTTTTGATCCAAAAATGGTATACGGGAAAATAATTATTGAACTAAATATTTTTATGTACGAAAATTTAATATTTATCCAAATATTTTTGTAAGTTATACCTGAACAAAAATAATATTTGTATATAGAAAAAGTCTATTATTTACGAAAAATGGTATTTATGATCCAAATATTTTTCTTCAAAAATTGTATACGGGAAAATAATCTACTATTGATCTAAATATTTTTATATACGAAATTTACTATTGATCCAAATATTTTTGTAAATGATACCTAAACAAAAATGAAGTCTGTATACGGGAAAAAATTTATTATTGATCTAAATATTTTTATATACGAGAAATATTATTTATGATCAAATATTTTTTATCCAAAAATGGTATACAAAAAGAAATCTATTATTAATCTAAATATTTTTATATACGAACTAATTAATTATTTATCTAAATTTTTTTTCTTTTTTAACATTTTATTTAAAATAAATGATATATCCAAATGCACGTAACAAAATAGAATCCGTGCGTATGTGTAGCAACCTGCCCTAAAAATTAAGACTTAGAGTCGCCACCTATTCTGAAGGGCGAATAGGAAACCCTACGCAGTATAGAGATCAGGGTAAGATACTATATTCAGGTCGAGGGAAGGTGTTAGGCACCCTCAACCCTTTCCTATGGCTTTGAATCTAAGGTCAGCAGTTTAATGGCTAAGAGTATTAAGGTAAGGTTTATGCTTTCGAGGGTTAAATAATTAAGGGAAATGAATCGGGAAAAAATGAGATTTAGAGGGAAGGGGACTCGTCTTGTTGCCAAGTGCCTACGTACCTCCTTATGGAGTATCAGAGTCTACGTAGTTCGGGGGACGGGTTGTACGCCCTTTGAGTTTGAAATTTGATTTGATATGGTTTTGGAGGCCTTTGAGTAGTCTATCGTAGTTTTGAATGAGGATGAAAATCCGTAGCTTGATATTGAGGTTTGATAGGTTTGAAAAGTGTTTTGAAAGGCATTTTGTGTTGCCTGATTGGAAAGGATGAAAATCCGTACTTTGGTATTAGTAGTTTGAAAAGGTTTGGGAAGTATTTTTTAGGATTTGGGCGTACAACCCTGATTTAATATGTTACCGTTAGTTGCGATGATCAATGGGTTTGATCACCATAGTTAACGGATTAGTAAAGAATTGTTGGCAATTCTAATCGATTGATTCGATTATTACTTTTAGCAAATTGGGGTATTTTAATTATTGACTTAGTAATTTATCATTACCTCTCATAATCGATAGATTCGATTACAAATGATAACGAATTGATAAGAAATGCTAATCATCATAACCAATAAGATGGTTACAACCTTTTAGCAAACTAAGTTTATTTTCATTTTAATTGATTTAAATAATTAAATGATCGATTATTACCCATCGCGACCAATAGATTTAGTCGAAACGAATAATAAATTAAATCCTATTATTTTGGTTAAGAAAAAACTAATGGGATTGGACAAACCCTAATGCCTTGATAACAATTTTCTAGGGTTTTCGTGATTTTTATAAGTTAAAACCTAATTAAATAAATTAAATCGAATAATCGAAATAATCGGGGAAATCATTCTAAACCCTAATTAGGATCCTAATCCTAATTTATATTCTAACCTTAATTAAAATAAATTAATGAAATTAAACCTAATTATCTAATACATTAATCTAAATAAATAATAAAATATATAAAAATATTAATATGGAAAACCTGGGTTTTGATCCTGCATGGTGCATTGATGAGTGAGCATGGTGGGGGCAACGTTTCCAGAGCGTTAGATCTGAGCTGACGAGATCTAAAGGCTATGATGATGAGGGTGTATGGCGAACCTTCCAACGTAACGCGCACTGGAACTATAAGTGAACTATAACACAAATTCATTAATAAACCAAAATGTCCCACAAAGGTTTCGAACCCAGGACGTTGTATTTGCCAACCTTTACGTTTTACCAGGTACTTTGCATGCTACAAGTGATATTAGAATGACTGCGCGTAATAATATAGAAAAAATAAACAACAAACTCAGATTTAAAAACGCGCGTTGGCCCTCATCATCTTCCTCGCTGCATTCTTCAGAAAAGTGAAACCTTTAGGCCACGGTTTTTAAACGTGGCCGTAGAGCTTTAACCTTGAAACCTGCAAATCAATCTCCAATAATACCAATTGATAGCCCAGATCGTCTAAGCGATGTCTCACGAATCCGATGGATATGTTAATTGGTCCTGTAATTGCCTTAAATCCAGAATCCCTCTTTTGAGAGGTATGAACCCTAACAATGGTGTTTGGTTATTTCTGCGTTGAAACTCAAATCAAATAGTCCAGGCACGATCTAAACCTCAATATTAACGCATATGTGTAATCAAATTGTATTTAAAACGTGTGAATCCTATAAATCGAACTTGAAAAAGAAGTTAACAAACCATGAACGACACTCCACTTTTCCGAAGGCCTTGAATGATGGTGACGATTGGGTTTGTCTTGGAATGCAACGAGGAACCTGGTTTTGCACTTAAGAGGTCCTGAATTCGTCTTGAAACTTGTCTGCCATGGCCATTTGAATGTACAACTTTTGAAGCTTTGCACTGTATGTATTTCGGCCAGAACCCCCCTCTCCATGTTCAGCATATGTTATCGTTATATATCAGAATCAAAATAGGTCAACAAAATTGGATGCAAATCTTAGCAAAATTGGATTTGGATATATGATTGAAAAATCAAATACAAACTATCCAATTTTGTTTTTTTTCCTTAATCAAGCCAATCTTTTTAGAAAACGCCTCTTTGCCACTTCAAAATTACATCCTTTGGCTTCTAGAAAAAAATTGTTTACCATTTAATCCATTTATATTACACATATATATATTTTTTTAATAATCTATTTAATATTTAAGTGAATAAAATCCACATAAACATAAATAAAATTATAAAAAATAAAAGGATGGATTTAGAGACCTTTCTTTGGGTCATGGGTGTGATTAGAATTCAAATTATGGGCCCATTAGCAAAAAAATCTCCAAATTACTCAAATTAACCCTTGCATTTTCTCACCAATATTGCCAACTTCAATGAGTCATAACTCTCTCAATTTTTATTGTATGGGAGAGTTTTGGGATTGAAGTTTGATGGAGATACTTTGATATATGAGCGAGTGACCTGGATAAGCCTTTGAAACTTGAGCCATTGAAGATGCATAGGGGAACCTTTGATTGAATATAGGAGGGCAAATTTTGGGGTATGACAGCTGCCCCTGTTCAATCTCCTTGAACCTGAAGAGGTAGAAGATGATTGGACACTGAAATGCCCTGAAATTTGCTTGCGTAGGGAACTTGTCTAAAGCATATGCTTTTCAGACCTGGATCATTTGATTGTATCTGAGGAGAGAAGAAGTAGTGTCTTACATAAGACCACCTGAAGAGGTTCCTGAATAGGGTATATCAAAGGATGATGCGAAGAAGCTTAGGCTTTGAACAAAGCTTAGGAAGAATGTCTTGGAGAAGACTAACCACGGAGTTCTTTAAAAGAATTAGGTATGTCTTAGAAAAGATTGGATAAACATTTTAAGAAGGCTACCTAGAAAGGCATGATATGGCTTAAATAAGACTCACCTAGAAAGGCTCCTAAAAAGATATGAAACGTCTTAAATAGGACTACCTAGACAGGTTATGGTACGTCTTAAACAAGACTAACCTAGAAAGGTTCTCGGGAATGATACGATACGCCTTAAATAAGACTATAAGGTTAACTTGGATATGTCTCAAACAGGACTGACCTATAGAGGCTCTTGGAGAGGATAAGGAGGGATTGGATACATGTCTTTAATAAGATTACCTAGAAAGGAATGATATGTCCTAAACAAGACTAACCTAGAACAGTTTTTGGAAATGGTGTGATACGTCTTACACAAGACTCACCTGGAAAGGCTCTTAGATAGGATACGGGATATCTTAAACAAGACTTACCTAGAGAGGTTCCTATAAAGGGAACGATACGTTTTAAACAAAACTACCTAGAAAGATTCCTATAAAGGGAACGATATGTTTTAAACAAAACTACCTAGAAAGGTTCCTATAAAGGGAACGATATGTTTTAAACAAGACTACCTAGAAAGGTTCCTATAAAGGGAACGATATGTTTTAAACAAAACTACCTAGAAAGGTTCCTATAAAGGGAACGATATGTTTTATACAAAACTACCTAGAAAGGTTCCTATAGAGGACATGAAACGTTTTAAACAAAACTACCTAGAAAGGTTCCTATAGAGGACATGAAACGTTTTAAACAAAACTACCTAGAAAGGTTCCTATAAAGGACGTGAAACGTTTTAAACAAAACTACCTAGAAAGGTTCCTATAAAGGTCGTGGGACGTTTTAAACAAACTACCTAGAAAAGGTCAGGATACGTCTCACACAAGACTGCTTGGAAAGGTTAAGATAATTGTCCTGGACAAGACTACCTGGAGAGGTGAGGAATTCTTAGATTGCATCTGGATTGTCTTTGAAGAAAGACTTGGAATGAGGTATTAGAATTGTATCTGTTAAGATTGAATCGTCGATACGATCGTATTTGCACTGTAATTGGATGATAACATCCTTTTGATTATGAAGTGACCTGAAAAGGCAGCGTTAGTTTTATGCGATGTCATGATGTATGTGTCATGTAATGAGATTCTCAAAATAAATGAGAATTATGCATGTATGCCGATCCTACACTGCGGGACGTAAATAGTACAGGCGTGGGAAGATCAATTACGCAACAATGCTCCTTGTGTGATACTAGTGTGACTTCCCGAATATCGGAAATTTTGAGACGTGCCCTTTAATCTGAAGGAAGGACCTTTTGAGAGAACCCGAACTTCACCATGTCTTGCCTGATATGCATTGCCCCAGTGTTTGAATTCTTGAAAGATATGCCCCTAGTCAATAGGATCCTTGATTGTAAGTATTGATTTGAATGTGAAGCGGATGCTTTTCAGAGTGAGTCATGCGTTTCGGTTGCGCCTGACGAACGGTGATTTACTGAGTACTCAGAATGAGATGATGTCTTCCATAAGATTACCTGAAGAGGTCCTTGGACAGAATGGGAGATTGTCTTAAACAATACTGCGCTTTAAACAAAGCTCAAAGGGATATGTTTGTGCAGAGGGTCAAAAATATTCCTATAGAGGATAGAGACTGTTTTTGTGGCGTTTTAAACAAAAATTAGGAAAAGACATCTTGAAGAAGATTACCCTAGAAAGGATGGTGAACTGCCTTAGAGAAGACTCTGTACTTTAAACAAAGTTTGACAAGGTTCTTGGAAGCATGAGAGAAGTTTGAATATGTCTTAAAAGACTAACTGAAAAAGTTAAGAGATGTCTTACAGAAGACTACCTAGAAAAGGTTCTTAGAAAGGAATATGTCTTAGAGAAGACTGTCTGAAAGGGTTTGAAAATAGAAAGGATAAGAAGATGGGTCTTAAAAAGACTATCTGGAAAAGGCTCCTAGAAAGGGTAAGAAGTATTTGAACATGTCTTAAAGAAGACTACATGGACAGGTTGAGAAATATCCTATAAAGGTTCCTGGAAAGGAATGTGAGAGTGGCATTGACGCCATCTGATACTGAGTGACCTTTGCAACATGCCCCCAAGTGATGGACTTGCCCCATGGGCTATTCAGCGTCCTTGAGAGATTCCATGGATCTTGATTAGATTGCCCCATGTAAATGGGATAATGACGGGTTATGCCCCGTGTACACATTAGCAATCCCAGTCATGCGTAAGAGATGTTTCTTCTTTTGACAAGCTTTTAAAGCTACTTCGTCAGTCAGTAGGATCTTTAGCCATTAGCCATGCCCCATGCAACTTCTCCCTGATGTTTAAACATTTGAATCCACATAGACAAGTGTACTTTATAATGAAATTCATAAGATGCGAATGCATATGTCTGTCTTAAAAGTTTAAAAACATTTTTGAGTAAAACAAAGTTTTTTTTTGTAAGAAAGTGATATCAACTCAAGAGTTATAGTAGACCTTAAGGAGTCGGGATACCTTTTGGTAACGGCATGCTTTCGAACTAACCATGCTTCAGTTAGGACTTTTAAGGGTTATAACGTGGCCTGGTTCACGGTTTAAAGAAACAAAAGATAGAGGCTCAAAGTTTATTTGTACCCATCCCCATCTTCGTGATGTTCTCCAGTCCTATGCTCAGTTAACTATGCATTTAGGCTCCAACAGACTTTGGGAATTGTAACATTGACATCTATGATGGTTCAAAAACCAAAGGTTTATCTGCAAAGACAGTCATCCTCCTTTTGTAATATTTTCCTTTTGTCAAGGGTATACAGTGACCCCTTTTTTTTACTTTATTATCCTTAATTTTTGCCTGAACTGTTTATTTAAAATTACAGTCAGCGGGATGCCCCAATTTTGCCTAACTCTCCTTAATAGGTTTTGACTTAGCAGGCCCTTGCATTGCTTTCTTTTTCTTTGCGGACATTGACTGCCGGACTTAATGATGACGGAGAACCATCGGTGATTATGTTCAAAGGAACAGTTTGGAATAATTAAGTTAACTGAGCAACTACCCTACCCCGGGTTATGTATTAAGGGTTTTATTTTATATGAAGGAAAACTCCTACTTCTTTAGGCTCAAAGGGGTTGACGAGGGATTAACATCCTTATATCTCCATTATTTGGGAATTGAAACAATGCCTGTACATCGTCAACACGGTCTGTTCGAAAGCGTAGTGTATGAAATTGTGGTATCGTTTTCGTCATTCTCCCTCTAAAGGTGTACGTTTTTTAACGAGAGTTGAATATCACAAAGAAGAAAACCAAGTAAAAACACAGTTTTAAATATAGTGAGAACACTAGGAATAAATCAAGACAAACGTAAGCAATGCATTAATGATTATTGTAAAGTACATAGCATATGTCGTAAGACTAATGTTTAAACAAACGGAAAGAAATTGCGAATGAAAACAAAACTAATGGTCTGAGAAATCCTCCTTCTAGCCACCTATGGCATTAGACTTATGAGGATTTTCGAACTCAATGAGCCGTTCTTCAATCAAATCTTGGATCTTGTGCTTTAACGGCCCATAATCCTCTGTATCATGACCAGGACTGTCTGAATGATAAGCGCACCTAGCATGATGTTTGTACCCAGGAGCGGGGTTAGCTGGAGCTGAGTATGGAGGCAGCAGAGTTACCAGGTTCTGTCTGAGCAGACGTTGCAAAGCTTGAGACAATGGCATGTACAACGGAGTGAATGATCGTTTTGGCTTGGACCTCCAGGTGCGTTGGCCACCCTGTTGCTTTTGCTGATCCCTTTGCTGTGATACTGGGGTTTGATTACCCATGATTGCCCCCACAGTGTTGGATTCCTTTTTTCCGTCATATGACTTCTTTGTGTGATAGGAACCTGAGGGTGCCCCTTGTATCTTCCCATTTTTAATTCCATCTTCAATTCTCTCACCAATGATTACCAAGTCCGAGAACCCTGAAGATATGCTTCCGACCATCTTGTCGTAGTATGGTCCTTGCAAAGTGCTCATAAATATGTCCACCAGTTCTTTTTCCATTAGGGGAGGTTGGACTCGAGAAGCCATTTCCCTCCACCTTTGGGCATACTCCTTGAATGATTCATCCTTCTTCTGTGACATGTTTTGTAATTGCATCCGATTGGGTGCCATGTCCAAGTTGTACTTGTATTGCTTCAAGAATGTGTTAGCCAGATCATTCCAGCTTCTGATATAGGATTTCTCCAGTTGCATATACCAGTCAATAGATGCTCCGCTTAAACTCTCTTGGAAGAAGTGTATCATCAGCTTTTGATCGTGAGCATAAGCAGCCATTTTTCGCACATACATGCGCAAGTGATTCCTCGGACACGTGAGCCCTTTGTATTTCTCGAAATCGGGAATCTTGAATTTGTGCGGGATAATCAAGTCTGAGACTAAGCTCATTTCGAAGGTATCCACGTCGAAGACATCGTATCCTTCTACCACTTTTAGTCTCTCTTCTAGCGCCTTGATTTGTTCACTATCCTTGGGGTCTTCCCTAGAGTTGGGATTAGACTGTTGCGTCTGAGGTGCTTGGTCTGTGTTGTCCACCTCTTGCACTCCGTATTGTAGATCCAGGTAATCATCATCCCTAGGGGCATTGCTAGCAGGAATGCGAACTGTACGGGTTGTCCCTTTCGTTTGTGGAGTGGGGACAAATCCTTCTTGGGAGGTCTCTCCTTTCTCTTGGAATTGGATAGCTCTCCTGACAGATCAGACCTGAGGTTTGTCCTTAGCCGGGCCAAAGCCTGAAACAAATCCTAGCAGCGGGTTTTCGTCGTTAGGGATCTCATCCTGAACCAGGGTATCCCTAGACTGAACCTCTTTTGCCTTGTCTTGTTTATCTAGGAGGGTCTTCATGAATCCTAGCATCTGAGCCATACCTCCTTTAACCTCTTCCATACTAACCTTCAGTTGATCCACTTCCTCACGGAGGGCGGCTTGATTCTGCTCTAGCTGATCCATTGATTTCTTTTGCTGAAATCTTGTTTGATAAGACGGTCGGGATGTTAGGTTATCCTTCCCAATGGTCCCTTGTTCTGGAGATAGAAGAGAAATCTTCTCTTAATGCCATGAAAATGATGTGTATGCCATGAATGATATGCATGATATCCTTTTTTCTTTCTCTTTTTTTTTTGAATAAGATATGATGCAAGAATGCACATGATGTATGATGAATGGAAAAAAGACATAATAAAAAAAAAATAATGATCAACACATATATATACATATAGCACATAGTCACATGGGCCCTAGGTTCATAAGTTCATAGGTTCGACGTAGCGGCTCTAGGGAGCCTACCCTTTTGTGGGGGGTTCTAGACACGAGTCTCATGGGGTCGTTCGTAGCCTCCGAGACTTTTTGTCTCTACGGATTTTAGAACAACTCAATTTATCCATGAGGTTCGAATTTTTTGGGTAGGTTCTCGGAGAGATCAGCCAAGTATCCAGTCCTGCCCTCAACAAAGTCAAGCCTCGTTTTGGACATTTCCGAATACTCAACCCACTCCGAGTGCAGTTACCAATAAGACTCGTAGGCGATTCGATTCCCCCCTGATCTCAAAGTTAACTCCCACACTTAGGGTTTAACACAACATAAAAAAACACCAGCAATGCATATAATATATAATCAAACATTTTAAATAAAACATTCAAAAAAACAATGACAAAAAAACAAAACAAATGATTAAAATATTTATTATAAAGATGAACCTCCCCCAAACCCTAAAAATGGCAAGTTTGCCAAACCCTAAAATGCGCCAAACCTAAACCCTGCCAAAACCTATAGGAGCATAGTATTCACTATTAAGTTAGTCCCCAGCAGAGTCGCCAGCTGTAGCAACCTGCCCTAAAAATTAAGACTTTGAGTCGCCACCTATTCTGAAGGGAGAATAGGAAACCCTATGCAGTATAGAGATCAGGGTAAGATACTATATTCAGGTCGAGGGAATGTGTTAGGCACCCTCAACCCTTTCCTATGGCTTTGAATCTAAGGTCAGCAGTTTTATGGCTAAGAGTATTAAGGTAAGGTTTATGCTTTCGAGGGTTAAATAATTAAGGGAAATGAATCGGGAAAAAATGAGATTTAGAGGGAAGGGGACTCACCTTGTTGCCAAGTGCCTACGTACCTCCTTATGGAGGATCAGAGTCTACGTAGTTTGGGGGACGGGTTGTACGCCCTTTGAGTTTGAAATTTGATTTGATATGGTTTTGGAGGCCTTTGAGTAGCCTATCGTAGTTTTGAATGAGGATGAAAATCCGTAGCTTGATATTGAGGTTTTGATAGGTTTGAAAAGTGTTTTGAAAGGCATTTTGTGTTGCCTGATTGGAAAGGATGAAAATCCGTAGTTTGGTATTACTAGTTTGAAAAGGTTTGGGAAGTATTTTTTAGGATTTGGGCGTACAACCCTGATTTAATATGTTACCGTTAGTTGCGATGATCAATGGGTTTGATCACCATAGTTAACGGATTAGTAAATAATTGTTGGCAATTCTAATCGATTGATTCGATTATTACTTTTAGCAAATTGGGGTATTTTAATTATTGACTTAGTAATTTATCATTACCTCTCATAATCGATAGATTCGATTACAAATGATAACGAATTGATAAGAAATGCTAATCATCATAACCAATAAGATGGTTACAACCTTTTAGCAAACTAAGTTTATTTTCATTTTAATTGATTTAAATAATTAAATGATCGATTATTACCCATCGAGACCAATAGATTTAGTCGAAACGAATAATAAATTAAATCCTATTATTTTGGTTAAAAAAAAAACTAATGGGATTGGACAAACCCTAATGCCTTGATAACAATTTTCTAGGGTTTTCGTGATTTTTATAAGTTAAAACCTAATTAAATAAATTAAATCGAATAATCGAAATAATCGGGGAAATCATTCTAAACCCTAATTAGGATCCTAATCCTAATTTATATTCTAACCTTAATTAAAATAAATTAATGAAATTAAACCTAATTATCTAATACATTAATCTAAATAAATAATAAAATATATAAAAATATTAATATGGAAAACCTGGGTTTTGATCCTACATGGTGCATTGATGAGTGAGCATCGTGGGGGCAACGTTTCCAGAGCGTTAGATCTGAGCTGACGAGATCTAAAGGCTATGATGATGAGGGTGTATGGCGAACCTTCCAACGTAACGCGCACTGGAACTATAAGTGAACTATAACACAAATTCATTAATAAACCAAAATGTCCCACAAAGGTTTCGAACCCAGGACGTTGTATTTGCCAGCCTTTACGTTTTACCAGGTACTTTACATGCTACAAGTGATATTAGAATGACTGCGCGTAATAATATAGAAAAAATAAACAACAAACTCAGATTTAAAAACGCGCGCTGGCCCTCATCATCTTCCTCGCTGCATTCTTCAGAAAAGTGAAACCTTTAGGCCACGGTTTTTAAACGTGGCCGTAGAGCTTTAACCTTGAAACCTGCAAATCAATCTCTAATAATACCAATTGATAGCCCAGATCGTCTAAGCGATGTCTCACGAATCCGATGGATATGTTAATTGGTCCTGTAATTGCCTTAAATCCAGAATCCCTCTTTTGAGAGGTATGAACCCTAACAATGGTGTTTGGTTATTTCTGCGTTGAAACTCAAATCAAATAGTCCAGGCACGATCTAAACCTCAATATTAACGCATATGTGTAATCAAATTGTATTTAAAACGTGTGAATCCTATAAACCGAACTTGAAAAAGAAGTTAACAAACCATGAACGACACTCCACTTTTCCGAAGGCCTCGAATGATGGTGACGATTGGGTTTGTCTTGGAATGCAACGAGGAACCTGGTTTTGCACTCAAGAGGTCCTGAATTCGTCTTGAAACTTGTCTGCCATGGCCATTTGAATGTACAACTTTTGAAGCTTTGCACTGTATGTATTTCGGCCAGAACCCCCCTCTCAATGTTCAGCATATGTTATCGTTATATATCAGAATCAAAATAGGTCAACAAAATTGGATGCAAATCTTAGCAAAATTGGATTTGGATATATGATTGAAAAATCAAATACAAACTATCCAATTTTGTTTTTTTTCCTTAATCAAGCCAATCTTTTTAGAAAACGCCTCTTTGCCACTTCAAAGTTACATCCTTTGGCTTCTAGAAAAAAATTGTTTACCATTTAATCCATTTATATTACACATATATATATTTTTTTAATAATCTATTTAATATTTAAGTGAATAAAATCCACATAAACATAAATAAAATTATAAAAAATAAAAGGATGGATTTAGAGACCTTTCTTTGGGTCATGGGTGTGATTAGAATTCAAATTATGGGCCCATTAGCAAAAAAATCTCCAAATTACTCAAATTAACCCTTGCATTTTCTCACCAATATTGCCAACTTCAATGAGTCATAACTCTCTCAATTTTTATTGTATGGGAGAGTTTTGGGATTGAAGTTTGATGGAGATACTTTGATATATGAGCGAGTGACCTGGATAAGCCTTTGAAACTTGAGCCATTGAAGATGCATAGGGGAACCTTTGATTGAATATAGGAGGGCAAATTTTGGGGTATGACAGTATGCACGGGTTTGTTACTAGTAACTTCAATTAAAAACTTAATAAAGGTTATGAAACGTACTTGTTAATGATGAGTTCTATAAGGGCACACTCTAAAAATTCAAAATTATAAAAAATACTTATTTAAAATTTTTAATATTTTTATTATTATCACGAATATATATATATATATATATATATATATATATATATATATATATATCATATGAAAACGAGTAAGTTATATATGAATGTGAGAGATTAAAAGATATTTTTTTAAAATTTAATTAATATTTTCTCTTTCATCTTAATGACACATGAGTTATTAAAAATCACAATTTAATCTCAACTATTCGTTTTTCAATCTAATGGTTCTTATTCATTTTCACATTCTCATATAATCTATCCATTCTCACTAGATATGCCATATATATATATATATATATATATATATATATATATATATATATATATATATATATATATATATATATATATATATATATATATATATATATATATATATATATATATATATATATATATATATATATATATATATTATTTCATGCCAGTCAGAATCAAAATGCACAATAACATGAGGCTCACTTAAGTCCTAGGTATAAATACATTCGCATAGAGTTTTCAGGTACACAATCTCTAATCTCCACTCTCACTACGATTATTTTGAACCTTAAACTGACTTGAGTGTTGGTGTGCTAACCATGCAGGTACCCACCTCCTCACTGATCCGCCTTATCAGAAATTAGCGGCATTGATTAAAGATTGACAACGATTAAAGATGTTGATTCAAGATCATCGTCTCCAGTTCAAGAAGCACGGTGATCGCAACCTCCAATCCTCAATGTTGTGTCTCATAATCGCTCTGAAACTTTGTCACAGTGTAGTTTCTACAATCTTCTTCTTTTCTGATTTGGCAACTGAGCAGTGACACTGTCAATGGGAATCGACCTCTGATTCCTACGACTTGCATGGGGTCAAGTTCAATTCTCAGATAAAGAATTTGAAAGTGTCTCAAGTGAATATATCGAGGTTCACTGAGTCAAGACCTTAAGTTTACGACATTGAATTCCATCAAATTATGTTCTAGTTCCAGTCAATCGCTAATATTAATGTTGAGCCTCTATGGATAGACGTCCGTAGATATCTACAGATCTAGACCTAGGACCACCAGGTAACGACCGATTAGTTACAAGTTCTATTCAGGATTGGGCATAAATAGTAGAAATCATGCCCAAGAGGAACTGTCGTGCAGATTTTGTCTTGACTGATCCCAGCCAAATATCTCGTCATCATAAATACCCTATAGTGACCACATCAATGTGAAGCACCATGAAGATATAGAGTTGGTCGATAGTCGGTACGTGGGAGCAGGAAAATCAAGGGACCAAGCCGATTTCTTGACACAAGTCGTGGGGGATAGATAGAAGATCCGAAACTCCAGTATACCTATGTACAGGAAATAGGCAAACCACTTTCGGAGGAATGGCACGAATCGTGGCCTTAAAAACAACTTCTAAAGATGTGGAGTGAAGCAAAGTCAAACGTGTTGACCGATTCCGGGTAGAGAGGGGCATGGTCCACTAGTCTTTTAGTTTGAATTATCGGTGAAGATTTCTACGACAATAAAAGAGAATGAACAAGCTGGGATGCATAATCCCCATTCTCCCAAGCCAACCAAGTATCATGGATATCCCGAAGAATCTTTGAGTCCAAAGATGTCGATCCATCCTGAACATGGAAAGTAAAGTCGGACACATTCATTAGAGACCATCCATCTCTCAAGCCTAGGACTTAGTACTCCGGATCATCCGACCATCAGGCCACACGTACAACATATTCGAGGGTCAGCGATCTGTATACACTTATTATTGAACGCAAGGTTTGATTAATGTATTTGTAAACTTAATACCCATATGCAATTATTGATATATGTATTTCTATTAGATTTTCGTTGCTATGCTTTCTATCATGTCTCTCCTTTAGGTCACCAAAGTGTGAATACACATCTCATTGAATCGGGGTATCACCAATGAATTTGATGCCCAACTTAAAGACTTCATGGGTGTTGTTAGAGATGCTTAGTATGTCTAACAAAAGCAATCACTTCCCCTCAACGACAAGCACGCCTCCAGATCCTATGAGTATTGTCGAAGACGCATTACATGTTTGACAAAAGCAATCCAATTCTCTCAGCGTCGAGTGCGTCTCCAGATTCTAGGGCGTTGTTAGAGACACTTTGCACATCCAACCAAAGCCATCATATCCCATCAGCAACTTATGGGCCTTTAAAGTTAAGGCGTGTTGTTGAATATTTTTTACATGTCTGACTACAACAATCAATTCCCCCACAGTGTCTTGCATGCCTTCAAAGTTCTTGGGCACTGTCGGAGACGCTTTGCACGTCTAACTATAATAATCAATTCCCCACAGCGCCTAGCGCGCCTTAAGAATTTAGGATAAATGTTGGAGATGCTTTGCACGTCCGACTAACGCAACCAGTTCCCCTAAGGGTACTATTGCATAAGCTTTACACCTTCGAATACATCATTCAAATACCCACCATCAAAGAGCAAGACGCAATCCTACGTAGCTGGTGAAACCCCTTCGAATTTAGCCAATCTAAGGTACGTAAGTGGTGGAGATTGGAAATGTCCAACTCGATCTGAGCTAGCACCTCGGGGAGAGGGTGATAACACGGAAATGCATCACACATTAAACTCGATTTGCACATATTTTTATCGTTGTTTTATGATTATTTTTAGTATCATGTTGGCGTTTTGTTTGCTTTTCAAATAATTGACCATATGAGAGACTTATGAGAAGAAACGAAGCAGATTGTAAGAAAATTGAAGGAAAATGATTAATTGAAGCAAATTGTTCTGGTATTAGCATCCCCTTGTGCTTTATTAAAAAAAATTATTTAAAAAAAAATATATTGATATAGTAGAATTATTACTCATATAATATACATCATAATTATTAATAAATAAAATTTATTTAATTATAATTAATATTAAAGTAATGGTAACTTGTGTCCTAAAAATCCATGTCAAAAAATTTACAAATAAAAAATTTGAATCGAAAAACTAATAAAAATTTTAATTTTAATTTTTTAATAATATCAAAAACAAAGTTACTTATATTTAGTTTTTAACTTATGTCCGGACATAAAGGCCTAATCACCTTTAATTTCTGAATTTTATCAAAATTATTTTAATTTTTTTTAAAATCCTAATAGGATCATCATACCCATTATGTTTGGATGACTATAGACCCATTTGTTTAGTGGGTTGCATGTACAAAGTGGTAGCTAAACTTTTGGCCGGAAGATTGAAAGGGATTCTTCATTCGATTGTTTCTCCGTGCCAAAGTGCTTTTGTTCCCGGTAGACAACTGTTGGATGAGGTTTTAGTGGACAATGAAGTAGTTGACTATGCTAGAAAGGAAGATAAAAATTGTTTACTTTTTAAGGTGGAATTTGAGAAGGCTTACGACAAAGTAAGTTGGAAGTATCTTAAGTACATGATGGAGAGAATGGGGTTTGGGTGTAGATGGTTGAAGTGGATGGAATTGTTGATTTTCAATAGTAGGATGTCGGTTCTTGTCAATGGAAGTCCTACTGAAGAGTTCGAAGTGTTTCGTGGTTTGAGAAAAGGCGATCCTTTGTCTCATTTTCTTTTTGTTCTTGCGGTGGAAGGCTTAATGGGATTGGTGAGACAATCCATTGATGGTGGTGGGTTTGAATGATTTGTGATTAAGGGTTCTTGTTCGGTAGACATTCTTCAATTTGCGGATGATACTCTTATTATGGGGGAAGGATCTTGGAAGCATGTTTGGGCTATTAAAGCGATTCTTAGCGCTTTTGAATTGGTTTCGGGCCTTGGTATAAACTATCATAAGAGCAATTTGATTGGCATTAATAACAATCCTTCTTTCATGGAGGCGGTGGCATTTTTCCTTTCTTGTAAAATTGAAGAAAGCAATTTTATTTTTCTTGGAATTCCTATTGGGTCTAATCCAAGGAAAGTAGCGACGTGGACTCCTCTTTTGCTTAAAATGAAGAAAAGGTTAGGAGGATGGAAGAATAGGTATCTTAACTTGGGAGGTAGGATCACTCTTCTAAAGTCTATTTTAAGTTCTTTGACCATTTTTATGATGTCTTTTTATAAGATGCCTTCTAAGGTGGTAAAAGAATTTACGAGGATTCAAAGAAATTTTTTGTGGGGGGGGGGGGGGTGGAGGAAAGGATGAGGATTCATTGGGTGGGTTGGAAGAAAGTCATCCTTCCCTTTGATAAAGGTGGTTTGGGAGTGAAAGATATTTTGGCCTTTAATCTAGCTCTTCTTAACAAGTGGAGGTGGAGAATCCTACAAGGCGATACGTCGCTTTGGCTTAATTTGTTGAGATCTAGGTATGGGGATTTAACAAATCTTATTTACGGTGGAGGTTTTGATAGTAAACGTTCTTCTTTTTCCTCTTCTTGGTGGAGAGACATTGTAGATATTGGCAAGAATTCTTTTAAGGATCCTATTGTTAGTTGTTGTCGGTTTGAGGTGTCTAATGGTTTTTCTTCTCCTTTTTGGGAGGCTTCTTGGTTGGAAGGTGATCCGTTGAGGTTTGTTTACCCGGATCTTTATGTCATTTCGCTTCTAAAAGGAGTTTCGATTGGTGCGATGGGTGGTTGGATAGATGGTAAGTGGTGTTGGGGGGGACCTTGGTATCTTCGAGGCGCATTTAGTGGAGGGAGGGTGTTTGGATAAATTCTTGTCGCTTCGGGACCGTTTGGAGCTCTCTTTGGTTCCCACGGTTGCTCCCGGAAAAGACAAGGTCAAATGGTGCGGTGGAGAGGGAGGGGAATTTACGGTGGCGTCATGTTATGAGTTTTATGTGAAAGACTTTATTCCTTTCGGACCTATTAACAAGTTTAAAAAGGCGTATCGGTTTTTGTGGAAGGCGGAAGTGCCTTTCAAAATTAAGGCTTTTGGTTGGAGACTTTTCCAAGATAGAATCCTATAGAAAAAAGTAGATGTATATTTTGTGATTATGGGATGGAGAACACGAATCATTTATTTTTTGGGTGTAGAGTGGTTAAGTATATTTGGAGAGGTATCGCTCTTTGGGTGGGAAAAGGGATGGACTTGGAGGATAAGTGTCTCTCGCATTTTATGAATTGGCATTCTTTCTTTTGGGAGCAAAAGGCGAAAGAAGGTAAACTATATGTGGTATGGCTCGCTACGACTTGGACTTTGTGGTTGACAAGGAATGGTGTTTGCTTTCGGGAGGATAGTTGGAGTGTGGATGATATTCTTTGGAACATTAAGAATTTAGCTTTGGAAATGGTCTTTTTGTGGGAAAACTCCATTTTATATAATCTCTTGCTTTCTAAAAAAAAGGATCATCATACCTCTAGTTTTACATTCTTAGTACAATAAAATTGTTAAGGAGACATTGAGACAATCTCTAAGAATCTAAACATAGATTTTATTATTTAATAACAATTTAGTGCAATTGCACAATTTTCTATCATCCTAATTCTTAGTAAGATATAATGCATCAATACAATACAATTTTGGACCACAATTTTTAACATATTATTGTCTCCGTTCTAAATTATTTGTAATTATAAGAAAATATATTTATCTTAATTATATATCATTTATCATTTATTTCTATGTTTTTTCAGTTCTTTTAATTTTTTATTTTCAAGCCACTAATAAAAGATTTTTTTTGTAAAATATTTTATGATCTTCTCTTTGATTATAATATAAAGGGTTTAATAGATATGCTATGACAGTGTAAAATAGTTTTATACTGTTTATACTGTCATCCAATAGAAATATATTATTCTGCCCTGTCATATAAGTTATTTAAAGTTTTCAGTATGACTTGATAAAATACATGGTCTTCGGTGCATATCCCTTTTTTCCTAATATAACCTAATATTTTTAATCTATGTAAAGTTGGCAAAATGAAATAATTTAAGACAGAGGAGTACTAAACAAATCACTGCTCTCAAAATTCACCACTATTATAATCTGAATCATGAGAGCATAACTAAGCAAACATATCTAATATACATTGATGAGATACTTTGCCTTACCCTTCAATCATTTTCATTTTTCATATTCAAAATCATAGAGATTAATTAGTCCTCAACTTTGGAGAAATTGGCTTTGTTCTTGTTACTGGAAGACCAATGAACAATTCAGTCCAAGGTTGTCAAGATCGAGATCTTACATAAGATCGGGAGAGAATAACAAGATCGTAAAATATAAAATCGTAGTTAAGATCGGAAGATCCTACCCAATTATTTTTGTAAGGTCGAGAGCAAGTAACAAGATCATAAAACATAAGATCGCAGCCGAAATCGTAAGATCCTACTATATTTGAAGTATTTTTACATGTTATATTATAGTAGACAAGTGTATTAGTGACAAAATGACTCTTTTTCATATTCTCTAGACATGTATGACTGAGTTTTTATATGTTATTACTATCACATGGACAATTTGTTAGACTTTAGGGACATATTTGGCTAATTACTAGACATTAGAGACATTTTTTTACAATTTAACTACAACACGCGATTCAACTTAAGATCGGGATCGTTAGGGGTGAGTGAGATCGTAAAACCTTAAGATTTTAAGATCTAGATCGAGATCTTGACAACCATGATTCAGTCACCACATCTGAACTTGGACTACTCTGATATGCATAAGCTTCACCTTCACCTATATTTTCTTTTTCATTGTTTTTTGCTGACTTTGATGAATAATTACCATACTGCACAAAAATTTTGATTCTCATTATTCCATAACTGGATGAATAATAAAACAAAAGCAGAATGATTTCAAAATAAAGAAAGTGAGCAAGAAAGTGAACACACCTTCTTAGAGAGCATGACATTTTCAGCAACTAGGGCTTTTTCCTGAATTGAATTCCAATAATAATAATATCAGAATCTTTTTGATGTAGTTTTTACAAATGTACATAACTTATGGAATGCATGCATTAATTAATTCTGAAAAATCTATAGAAATATTACAAGCCAGAAGCATCTTGAATTACATGTGAGAAACATTAATACTATTACTAGTTAGGGTTTAAGACAGCCTTACCTTTTCTTTTAGCTGCTGAATTTGTTCCCTGAAAACCTGAGTCTGAAAAACAGAAAGTTTATATTTTAAAACTAGCTATAAAATTTGAAGTTATATAGGCTTTTGGATCATGCAAACCTTTTTTGCTCGAATTTTGGTTATACTCTTCTCCAACTGTTGCTCTATCCTTTGCAGTTCTTCAATTGAACAAGTCCCCAAACCTTCTCCTAAGAGTTTCCTGAGGGTAAGAAATTATTGCAAATGCAATATTTTTAGTTATTGAATATTGTAAAAATAGTTGTTAACATGAATAGAAATTCGAAATGTTTAACCGTTTTGAAGTCTCAAGAAGATCAATCTTTTTCATCATGTTTTCTGCTTCTTCCATCAAATGCTGTAATGTATAAGGCAACTTCATTCAAACTTCAAGTCTACTATTATGTTGAAATTAAGAGTTTTTGTGTTTCCATTTTTTTTGTTAAAAAACTTTTGAGTAACTATGAATTGCATTCATATTTTTCAGCTTCTAGAACATCAATTAAGTTTAAAAAGTATTTAAATTCTAGATGATGAATAGAAAGACAGTATATGTGATTAAACTGACCTGAGTATTTTCAATTGATTCAGATGTTGTTGGAGTATTATTAATCCTGCTATGACTGCGGTATCGTTCAAAATGTGTCTTTAATGCTGTAACATCAAAAGCCAATGTTAGTGTTAAATTCAGAGTCCAAATATATAAGTAGGCACTTGCTAATTGGTTAGAAAATGAGAAAACACACAAGGATACATTTAAGAAAATGAAAATTGGAATTAGGGAAACAAAGTTTTTATA
Organism: Vicia villosa; assembly: GCF_029867415.1. Taxonomy (NCBI): domain Eukaryota; kingdom Viridiplantae; phylum Streptophyta; class Magnoliopsida; order Fabales; family Fabaceae; genus Vicia; species Vicia villosa. The sequence continues at coordinate 117,162,162 of NC_081186.1, read as the reverse complement.
AAATGGAAAGAAATTAGAAAAGTAAAAAAACTTGCTATATATAATACAAATATATATAATGAAAATTTTCTGTTATTTAAAAAAAATTGATAAATAACTTAAATAAATTTTTTTTTGGTTGAGAAATTATATAGTCAAGTGTCCCATGATGAAGACATTGTCTAAGCAATTCTTTAAATTTCTCCCTAGCATCAAATAAAGATTATTTTTTTTTAATAAATAATGATTCATTATAACCTCAAAATGGATACAAGGAGTACACCAATTGGAGACAACCCAAGGCACACTATTTACCTCGAAATACAGTTAAGAGGCATAGTGTTCCAAAAATAAAAATTACACGTAATAGATCAGTTATTAACAGTACTAAACTACCTCTAAGAATTTAACAAAATCGCAAAATAACAATCATCGAAAATGAACGTGTTACCGTTAAAGATAATAGCATTCTTAATTAAATAAAGATTCATCATCTCCTTATCTGAATGAAGTTATCTCATTCTTCATCTTAACATTCTTAGTAGAAGGAAAGCATTCTTACATGGAAATTGAGTACCAATTTAGGTCATTCGTTATTTTGATCCAAAACCATGTCGATGGTGTTGAATGTTTGAGGTGTATTATTAAAAGTGATAAACTCCATCTGATTAGGCGGTCTTTTAGGTTGCGTTTGGGAGATTGGAGAGAAAGAGAGATGAGGACTTTGAAAAAAGAAAAGGATTAAATAAGTGAAAAGAATTGAAGGACTGTGATTATGAAGGTTTGGTTTTTTATACATCACACCAAAAACCGTCTAATTTGGGGGAATTTAAAATTTATATTGAAGGAGGATTTTTTAGAACTTATATAAATTTACTAAATATCATTTATGATGTTATACTATTCTGAAAATTAAAAATATAAAAATGATAAGCATTCTTTTATCATTCTATACAAAATCATTTTTTTTTTTAAAATGTCAAATATTTTTTAATATTTTTTTTTTAAAATTCATTTTCGGAAGCCTTCGTATCTCCTCTCCTCTAAACTCGCAAACAAAACCTTAAGGATGAATTAGACCACTATTAAAACCTAATAAAGAGAGTGGTTTTCATCCTTGATCCTTGAATATGAAAAAACCTATTATGGAGTCTAATATATAATATGTGGAAACAACAAGTCAATCGTCAATAGGACTATTCATGTTGATATCTTTACCAGAATATTGGAAGTAAAATGAAAACAAAGACAATAAGAGTAACCATAAACAATTAAATCATGATGATGATTATAATGATAATGTTGATAATGACGATGTGTTACTATTTCTACTATTGATGATATTGTTATTATATATATGATCATGAATTAATTAATCTTGTATCAGATTAGGGCATGTAGATGTTCAATATCTGTTTTACATTGCAAAATTACACAGAGGATTAAGTTCTTCCAATATTATACTATAGATGATTTTTTTTTTGCTGGGCAATAAAGTTGGTGTTTGTGATGTTTGCTTGCAAAGCAATTCGGAAATGAGACACCTGCTTTAAAATGTCAAACAAGCTCTATATTTCTGTTTTATTTTGATTTCATAATGTACAAATGTTTGATGATTGCGATTATGATAATCACTTTGACTCAAACAGCAGAGACACCACATGAATATACAATAAAACCATTCCACTCTTGAGGCATTATGGAGCGAAAAAACAGCACCACAGTCTAAGGCCTAAAGCTTCGACGCAAAACTTTTTTCTTAATATACCTTCAACGTTCAACTTATATCGTCGTACTACACTTGAGCATATTTAAACATTTCCCTTTTTATTTTGAAACACCATAATATTACATTATGATGCTCCGCCACGCCAATCAGAAGGCGTGTCCCCGCACCAGACACGTATCGGACACTAATACACGTTCGACACATATCAGACACGTTTTTGAAGTGTCCAATGAAAAATAAAAATAAAAATGCAACGAACACGGATACGATACACTATTTCAAATAACAAACACATCAACCTCTCAATTTCTCAGAGTTTAAAAAAATTAAAACGTTTTTTACCTTTCATTTTGTTTTAAATTCTAGAAGTGTCCATTGAATTCTCTTGTTTTAAATTCTCAAACACATAAAGAGAAGTACTAGCGTATGACCCATACCCGAAATCAAGTTATGATATTTTTATTATTTGTTATGATATTTTTATTATTTATTATGTGGTTCTGCTAATTATATAAATTGATAATAACAATACAGTAACTTTCTTCCCATTTCCTTTTTGTTTTGTTTGGATGTTATTGTTAAAAGTATTTGAACTTTGTTGTAATCTTCTATAGGCATATCTCATGCTTGTGCATTTATTTTCAATGAAATATTACTTTTGCCTTTTATAAAAATAAAAAAAACCTATTATTTACGACATTGTAACATAGAAAAAACCTGCAGAAGTATGTAATATAACACCAAAAAAAAAAACATTAAAATATTATCACAAATTAAAACAGAGAAATTAATATTAAATATAAAAAAAAGTACATGAACATGACATACATACCTTGAACTGGCAAACTCATAAAGTCTCCCTTTTGGTGAGAAAACAACAAGAGCAACTTCAGCATCACACAAAATTGATAACTCAAATGCTTTCTTCATCAAACCATTTCTTCTCTTTGAAAATGTTACTTGCCTACTTGTTGCGTTCTCTATACGCTTCATTTGCGTCTTTCCTCTCACCATCTTAATTTGCTAAAATCACAACAAAACAACAAAAAATGGTATGAAAATAAAAATAAATAAAATACTTAAAACTCTTTTTAAAAACAAAATTTTAATTCAATGTTCATAACAAGAGAATTCTCCCAGAGAAGGTAAATCACAAAATTTAAACCCTATTTGCAAGCATAAGGGTATGAAAATATTAGCTTTTAAGATCTAGAAAAGCTGTAGGAGATGGAAAAAATGCAAGAGATTTATTAAAATCACTTACCCACCATAAAACCAAATTCTTAGGGTTGAATTGAAATATAAAGGATGAAAGAAACAAAGAAATAAGAAGTTAAGTAAATAAATTTGCAAAGTCTCTTGATAAATAAATTAAATGTATATGTGAGCTTACCAGCAAGAAAAGCACCTTCAAAAGGAAACCAATTTGCACCAAAAATATAGAAAATGAACAAAGGGTTGAGTCTAAAAAAGGAAAAGAAGGTTAAAATAAATAAGGGCGCCTAAGGAATCATGAAAAAGAAGAAACTATGCACCCCAAAAGTAGTGATACATAATTGAGGGTAAGTTCAAGGGAATAGAGTTGGATTTGGAACTATCTTTTTGAGCTAAGAGAGAGAAAATACACAAACCTACCTTTCCTTAAAAATCTACCTCATCTCATCTTGCTACCCCACTATATTAAGAAACAAAATCATTTTTTATATAATAAAAAATGAAACCTCATAGTTTGCTTGTTTTGGTAAAACTAGACTCTACTTGGCCAAAAAGAGAAATATATACATTAAAGTCCAAAGAAATTTGTAAATGATAATGCAAAATTTTTATAGAAAAAGGAAAATAGATGTTTGTATAAAAAGAAAGGACAGATATATGTATTTTTTATTGTGAAGGATTGAGGCAAGGACATGTATAGGTAGTAGTGTTATTAATGACAATATCTTTAGTAAAATATATATATTTCATGCTTTGCCAACTCATTTCCCAATGCGGGGTTTCAATTGCTTGCTGGTAAATGAGATTCTGATATGCATTTGACAGTTACTTAAAAAATTTTAATATCTAGTTACATTGGTTGAGTACAATTGAAATTGAACTATAACTTTTTAAGTAAAATATCTGTTTCAGTTTGGGGGATGAAATTGTGGTTTGGAGAAGAAATTTATGTATAGGTAGTCAATTAGGTTTTTTTATAATGAATTGAAATATATGAGCAAGTTGATTATTAGTGGACCAAAGGTGAATTGTGAGGTGTTTTTGAGCTTGTCAAACAAGAAATGACAGTACATAAAATAAGGTTTTAAGGTAGGATAATACTTTAATAGTTCTTTTAAAGCTCTTTTAAAGAGTTTTTTATGCTGGAATTCTAAAAAAATTAATCCTGCTAAAAGAAAAATGCTTTTAAGAATATTGTGACAAGTAAAAAAACAAGAGTATTTTTTCTTTGTTAAATTAAGAGAGTCTTCTAAAAGTGTTTTTAAGAGAAAAGTGAAAGTGTTTTTTCAAATTACCATTCTTAAATTTGTTAATAACAATTGTGTTTTTCCCACAAATCAAATTAAACAAGATTTTCAGCCGCGCATCACGCGGCAAAAAATAAATTTATTTATTTTAAAATTAGAAGGGTGATGATTTCAATTAAAAAATTAAAAATAAATATTTTTAATAAAATAGAAATGTTGAAATAATATATTTAAATTACAATTTTACATTTTGATAAAAAGTAACTACTGCAATAATTAATTATGCATTATTGAAAATATTATGAAGAATTCAAAAGAAATAATGATTAATGTGATATTTCAATATCGATTACATAAAAAAAAATTATAGATTATTTAAAATAGGAAATTTCTTTAAAATAAAAAGATAAATACAAATTATCCTTTGTTCCTTTTCGTGATAGGTTTTTCATCCGAAGGTGTAATATTTTCAATGTTAATTTTCCCCTATTTTAGTTAGATGAGATTGAATATTTCATCTTCTTCAGATGACGAGATATGGACATGTGTCTTCCTAAATTTATTTTGTAAGGATTTTCTTTTTGTGTCTTGTTCTTCCCCCCTTCTCTTTCTCTTTGTCTTCAATTTCTTTTTCTTTGATATGTTACGTTTGTTATTTAAAACAACCTCCTTTTCAAGTTACGATGATTATGGTTCTTAGTTGTATAAAAAAAATTATTTGTTGCCATAAAATGAATTTAGATTTTAAATGTTTTTACACCTGTTTGATTATGCTTATGTTTGGAAGATTGGGAAGAAGCATACTTGGTACAAAAGTTATTTTTACAGTGAAAGTTTGAGATCCTTCTTTTAAATTGTGATCTGTCTACTTAATTTCAAATGTTAGTTGACGATGACAAAAAATTTACTGTTTAGATGTATTTGTTCACTGTGTCAATAGTTGTTTTGCAGTTGTGTTGAGTAGTTTTTTTAGCATCTTGGTCAAACATTACGAATGTGGCTTTTCCTGATTCATCTGACATTTTCAATTGAATTTTGAACCTGCATATTTTTATTTATGTCAGTCTTAAAGTTTAAATGACAAAGGTAAGTATTGCTAAATTTATTTTGTACATTGGAGTTGGGTATTCTTGTGGCTTAGGACTCTTGAATTAATTTTGCGAGACAAATATTGCATTTAATATAATTCCATCCAAATCTATAATCAATATTATTGATGGTTGCAGCGACTGTGAAGAGTTTCTCTTGTATAAGAATAAAATTTTAATTAATATTATAATTTAAATGTTATGTTTATATGAAATAATTTGAATGATTTGTCCAAAATATTAAATTTACTTGTTGATGACATTCTCATTGCATGGTAATTATTATATTTTTCAAATTTGTTCTATTATGGACCATTTTCTTCTTCGATGTATTGCAGACAAAATTTTGAGGTGGAAGTTCTTTGATATCATCATCTTCATTGGAAGGAGGTCTGTATATTATGTATATGAGATATTTTTTAAAATTAATTGAGTTAAATAAACGTTTGAAATTAAGCAAGCAAGAAGAGTTAGATGTTGATTTATTAAATTTGTGAATAGATTTAAAAATGTTGTTTGTCCAAATTAATATAAAGCTTTGTGGTTGAAGTAGAGTTGATTAAATAGTCATCTGTAATTATATATATATATATATATATATATATATATATATATATATATATATATATATATATATATATATATATATATATATATATATATATATATATATATATATATATATATAGTTTAATAAATAAAAAAGGTAAAAAATATAAATGAAAAGAGACCCTCTTTATATTTGTCACATAACATCATATTTGCCATATCACTCATAATCTTATGTGACATCTTCTAAAATGTATCTTCACTTTTTAAAGTCAAAATCACATAAAGATTGTAATTAAGGTCACGAGTTCGAATCCTAAAAAATGCAACAAAAAAAATATATTAACCAAATAACTACTTACATGTTATCATAAAACTTATAAAATAATATTTCTATTATTCTTACAATTAATTTTTAATCTATTATATATATTTAAACAAACTCCTCACATATTTGCCACATAATATCATTTTTGCCACATAAAATCATTTTTGTCACGTCACTCATAATCCTATGTGGCATATTCTAAAATGTATCTTCACTTTTCAAAAGTCAAAATCACAAAGAGATTGTACTTAAGGTCATGAGTTCGAATCTTAAAAAAGCCAAAAATATATTAACCTAATAAATACTTACATATTATCGTAAAACTTATAAAAAATATTTCTATTATTTTTACACCATTTAAGCCGTATCTAAAAAAATCATTTTAATTATTTCAATTACATAAAAAATGAAAAATACATTAAACACACCAGCGCAACGCGGGGGTTATATTCTAGTTACAATAGTTTTAGGGCCTTCCTCTTCGTTGTGTTTGAAAAATAACTATTGAAAATCAGAAGTTATATTTCTCCATAAAGTTAATTTAACAATTTCACCCGAAAAAATATAATGACAATATAATTAATTTTAAACTGTATACACGAGATTATGCACGTAAATCAATATTATATAAAAAAAGTTATTTAAGGAAATATATTACAGATTCATTTTAAGTTCCAATTAGATGATTTTTGCCAGCTTTCCTTTGACATGGACTTCTTCATCGCGTCCAATAGCGTGTAGTGTTCCAATGATATCTGGAAAAAAATCACGAATATTATCATGTTAGTTTTATTTAATTTTTAAATAATACCACCATATAGGTTTTTTGTCGCCTAATCTTCTTGATAATGATTGAATTGAAGCAAAGTCAAAGTAATGATGTTGAATGAGAATGTATGAATCTTGTATTTTTCTTACAGTAGTCGTTGTAAGAAATCATCCATTTTTTTTCCTTTTATCGGTTTGTAAATATCATTTGTCGAAGAGATTTTCGAATTTTTTACGAGATATATATTTTCTTAGTGTATAATATTTTTAAAAATGAGTGTGAACTTATGTCTTATTGGTGCTTGCATTGTGTTTTCTGTGCGAATGACATGACGATAATTTAATATTTTGTATATGTATTATTTTTTATAAAATCAAAATATTTTAAAATTTAAAAATTATTATAATTTTTTTGTTAAATATTATAATATAAAAATAGGATATATATATATATATATATATATATATATATATATATATATATATATATATATATATATATATATATAGGGTTAAATAAGTTTTCCGTCCCTCTAAATATTTGAAATTTTATTTTTAGTCCTTCCATAAATTTCCTTCAACAATTCATCCCTCCAAAATTTTCCGTCTCAATAATTAATCCCGGACGTCAAATGACACTAACGGTTGCTTATGTGGCATCCTACGTGTAATAAATTTTTGTTTGTTTATTTTCAGAGTTGGATTACATTAGCTTAGGTGGCATATTATGGTCCTTATACATTATTGATAAGAATTTCAGAAACATTTCAGAATCCCTAATAGAAAGGTGTGGTCCCTTGTCCCCTCCCTCCTTCAACGCACGATACTGTAGCGCCTCTGTGGTCCCTCCATTGACGAAGGTTACGAAGCTTGTTGCGGCCCAAGAACGACAAGGTAAGGCCCACTCCGTTTTGTTTATTCTCTTTAGTAATGACAGTGAAAACGATCCCAACTGTATTTCGTACCTGAAAAACTAGGATTTATGAGTTTTCTTAAAAACTGAACCTACTTTTGTTTTTTCTTGAAACGTGTAGGAAATGGGGTTATTTAAGGTTGTTTTCTATACGAAAGGTTCTTTTGTAAAGGATGGAGGGTTAACATATGAAGGGAGGGCGTTTATGCTGTCAGTGGTCAAGACCCGGATTATTGGTCCTACTTTGAAGCCTGTGACTTGATTAAGGACATGGATTCTTCATTTAAAATCGAAGATGTTAAGATGTGGTGGAAGGCTGAAAAGGAAAGTCTTAAAAATGATCTTAAACCCTTTGATAATGATGCTGATGCAACAAAGTTAGTTGTGTGTGCTGAGGAGAATAGTGTGATGTCGAGATATATGCTGAGGCAAGATTACCTGGTGGTGAGAAGACTTACATGGAGAGGTTAATAGAGAAAGAAAAGGCCATGTTGTTGCTGAGGAAATTGAAGAGGTTAATAGTGAATCATCTGAGGACTCTTTGAATGGTATACACTTTGAAGAAAGTGGAGAGGAAAGAATGCACGATTTTGATGAACTCATTGGTGAAGGTCCAAGTCATATGGAGAAAGGTGGTAGTGTTGGGACAGGTATAGGGAATGATGCTGCTGGTGATGGTGTTGGTGCTGGTACAACTCAAGTGAATGATGCTGCTGGTGATGGTGTTGGTGCTGAGACAAGTAATATGAATGATGGTGTTGGTGCTGGGACAAGTCAAGGTATTAAGAAGGGTTTGATTACTGATGAGATGGATATGGAACATGTAATTGATGATGGTTACATGACTGACGATATTGATAGTGGGGAAGATGATGATAGTGCTGATGAGAGGCCACCAGTGATCAGATTTAATGAAGGTGAAAAACTAAGAAAAGAGTTATCATTCAAGGTGGGAATGGAGTTTGCATCTCTAAAGCAATTTAAGAAGGTTGTACTTGAACACAATGTGTTGAATGGTAGGGAGGTGAGGTTTTCCGAAAATGATTTAACAAGGTGTAGGGTTGTTTGTAAGGACAAAAAACAATGTGACTACACAGTCCTATGCAGTAGGGTACTGAGAACAACAACATTTAGGATCAAAACTCTATATGCAAAGAACAAATGTGGTAGGAAGTTCTTCAACAAGAATGCTAATGTTGATTGGGTCTCTAGAGTTATTGGTTAAAGATTAAAGAACAACTCGGGTATGGAATTGAATGAAGTTGTGGCTGATGTAAGACATAGGTATTCTACAGAAATTACTGGGTGTAGGGCTGTTAAGGCTAGGAAGCTAGCTAGAAAGGTTGTTGAAGGAGACTCAGCCAAGCAATACAATATGCTTTGGTCTTATGGAGCTGAATTGAGGAGGGCATCAATAGGAAATACATTTAAGATGAACATTTCTAGAACACCTCCAAGGTTTGAAAGATGCTACATGTGTTTTGATGGAACTAAGAAAGCATTGAAGGTTGGATGCAGACCATTCATAAGGTTAGATGGCTATCACCTCAAAAACAAATATGATGGAATCTTGCTGATTGATGTTAGTAGGGATGCAAATGACCAATACCTTCCTCTTGCTTTTGGGGTTGTGGATACTGAAACTAGAGACTCTTGGAGTTGGTTTGTTAAGTTATTTCCTGATGATATTGGTCATGAAAACAGGTGGTGCTTTATGTCTGACCAGCAAAAGGTATTTGTAATTCCTCATTAATGTTTGTTCATGATTAGCACCTCATTACTGTTTGTTTATTTCTGATCTATTGTAATATGTGTAGGGACTTGTGAATGTATTTAAGGAAGAATATCCTGAGTTTGAACACAGGTTTTGCCTGAGGCATTTATATGCTAACTTTAAGAAGAAGTATGGAGGTGGTACACTATACAGAGATCTCATTATGGCTGCAGCAAAGGCCACCTATTTGGAATCACATGAGGAGAAAATGAATCAGATTAAGGAGGTTAGTTTAGATGCTTATGATTGGTTAAATGCTATACCCAAACATAAATGGTGTAAGCATGCATTTCCATTGTACTCTAAGTGTGATGTTCTGATGAACAACCTTAGTGAATCCTTTAATGCAACAATTTTAATGCAAAGGGATAAACCTATTATCGCCATGTTTGAATGTATTAAGAACTATCTCATGGGCAGGTTTGCCACTCTTAAGGAAAAAGTAGAAAATTACAAGGGAGAGATCATGTCAAAACCCCTTAGGAGGTTAGATAGGGAGATAGAAAAATGTGCAAATTGGTTGCCAACCTATGCTGGTAGATTAACCTTTCAGGTCACACATGTTATGTTCACATATAGTTTTGTTGTAGACTTAGCAAAAAAGACTTGTTCTTGTAAATTTTGGGACTTGGTTGGTATCCCTTGTAGACATGCAGTTGCAACCATACATAGGAAAGTTGATGATCCCATTAAGTATGTCCACAAATGTTATCATAGGAATAATTATTTGGCATGCTACAATGAATTTATCACCCCTCTTAATGGCCAAAATAAATGGCCAAGGACTACTGACCCAGACATATTACCACCTAGTTTTAAGAGAGGTCCAAGTAGACCCAAGAAACTAAGAATAAGAGATCCATATGAGGCTTCTCAAAACAAGTGGAAAAGGACAAATACAAGTCATAGGTGCAAGACTTGCTTTGAATATGGGCACAACAAAAGGACCCGTAAGAAAAATAAACAACTAGCAAGTGTTGAAGGAGAAGTGCCAAGAACTGCTGCAGCCACCCAAGGTAGTTAAACTCAAACTGCAACAATGGAGACAACATCAAAAAAAAAGGATTAGTATCTCAAATTGTCATTAGACTATATTTCTGAATGTATTTTAGAATTCATTATGACTTGATTTAATTGGGATGGTTGCAGTGTATGCCAAAAGGAACAACTAGCAAAAGAGTCTAGAATAAGAAAACTAAGAAGACTGCAAACACTGAGACCCAGCCTGGTGTTGTTGCAAACACTGAGACCCAGCCAAATGCACAACCTGAGGTAACAAGTACACAATCTTCTGCCGAGGCCATGAGAATGTATTGTGGTATAGATCCTAATGAGTTTGAAGCATTGTTAAATGATGATGGAATCCTGGATATTCAACCACTGAGTGTTGATACAAGTCCTGTGAAATTAAATAGTTCTGGTCCTAAAACTTTTGCAACTACTGTTATTGAGCTCCTCATTTTGTATTTTGCAACTTAAGTAATGTTATCCTTATCCTATAGCCAATTACAGTCATGTTACAAGTAACTTCTGGTCATCTATCAAATAAAATTATTTTAAAAATTTACCAATTACAATCATTATACAAATAACTATTGCTAACAATTTACCAATTTTGAACCCTAATGATACATACAAGTAAATTGATGCAGAACATAACAATCTCCTTTCATTAAAAATCAAGTTAACATTACAACACCACCACCATAAAAAATGACATTACAAAATTCATGACATAACACTTAATTCAGTAACTACATTTCATAACAAAATACACATTCAGGATAAAGGACACAACAAGACAAAACATCTTCAATCGTCCATGAAATTTCTCTGTTTTCAACTTCATCTTCAAGTTCTTGCTCTTATTCCTTGATTATTTATACAAGAACTTCATATATCCCAAAGATGCCATGGCTTCTGAATCAGTGTTCATCGAATCTGCAACTTCAGTTCCAGAATGGTCTGCAAAATCTTCATCCCATATGAAGAGATCACACGTATCTACACTCCTCCAATTAGGGCATCTCCAAAACAACCTACCCTTGTTTGGTCCATTCTTGCAGAGATACGACACCATACGAACATGACACCCACAAAACTTCTCAACTCGAGATTTCACCGAAGCAGTTGACATGATGATGGAGAGCAGAATAAGAATAAGAGCAAAAGGATGACAAAGACAAGCAAGTGTGATGATGGGTTTCACGATTTTAGTAGAGAGGAGATGAAGTAGGAAAAGTAGAAGAAGAACATGAAAAAATTGGTAAACTTTCTGTAGCGATTTGGGCAAGTAAGAAATTGGGATTCCTCTTTATAAATTAACCTATTTATGTCACAGTGTCATTGCTGAAAGTAAAAGAAAAACAAAAAATTATTACACGTAGGATGCCACATAAGCAACCGTTAGTGCCATTTGACGTCAGGGATCAATTATTGAGACGGAAAATTTTGGAGGGATGAATTATTGAAAGAAAATTTTGGAGGGACTAAAAATGAAATTTCAAATATTTAGAGGGACGAAAAACTTATTTAACCCATATATATATATATATATATATATATATATATATATATATATATATATATATATATATATATAAAATAATTTTACTTTAACTAGATAATTAAATAATAGGAATAAAATTTATAATTTTGAAAATTATTTTATAAGTTAAAGATATTTTAAATTTGAAATATTTAAGTTGTTCAATTTTAAAAATAATATTACAACAAAAAAATTGATTGAGGTAGACAAATAGCATTCAATAAATTTTAAATAAAAAATTTCACTTGTAACAATTATGCTTCTTTTTATTCGTAACTTCTATTAGTTAAAATTTTAAAAGCATTTTAAAGTAAATTGCTTATTAAATTTTTAATTGTGTGTAACTGCTAATTAGTTGAAAATTTAAAAGTATTTTACAATGAATAAATTGATTGGAGTAGATAAATAGTGCTTAATGAATTTTTAATAAAGGATTTAACTTGTATAAAATATTTTTGTTAGTTAAGAGACAAATCCAAAAGTTTTGTTAATTAACTAAAATTTTATTTACAGTGGAAACTATTTTCAAAAGATTTTATTTTTTGAATATGTATATTGAATATTTTAATATAATTTTTTTATTTACATGAACTATTTAATAAAATTTTATTTTTAAATTTTATTTTTTGAATATGTATATTTAATATTTTAAAATAAATTTTTATTTACATTACCTATTTATATATGAAGTATTTTACTTTTATTAGAGAAATATATAATAGAAATAAAAGTTATATTTTTGACAATAATTTTATAAGTTAATGATATTTGAATTTGAAAAGAATTAAGTTTAATAAAAGTTATAATTTTGACAATAATTTTATGAATTAACTATATTTTATATTGAAAAGAATTATGTTTTTTTTTACTTCTTTTAGGATACATTCTTTTTATACTTTTCTCAAACAATAATGAAGAAATTAATTTAAAAGGTGATTTAATACTAATTGAAATATTATTGTATATACTATTTTGGATGAGAAATGATATTTATATGTTAATGAAAAGTTATAGAAATGAATAGTTTTATGAAATATTAAAGTAAATATTAAAATGATAAATAAAGACTTTATAAAACCAAGATATTAAAATTGAAGAATTATGAAAGTTATAAAAACGAAAAGTTATAAAATTAAAGTATTAAAAATTATTATGAGTTATAAATTTGTAAAAGTTATAGAAATGAAATTTTCTTAAAATATTAAAGTAAAAGCAATATATATATATATATATATATATATATATATATATATATATATATATATATATATATATATATATATATATATATATATATACACACACACATATATATATATATATATTTATATATATATATATATATATATATATATATATATATATATATATATATATATATATATATATATATATATATATATATATATATATACACACACACATATATATATTTATATATATATATATATATATATATATATATATATATATATATATATATATATATATATATATATATACACACACTAAACTTTCGTAGGAAAATTAAGATCGAAAATTAAACAATTCAGAACCTTTAAAAATATGAAGGAAAAAAAATAAAGGAAAGATTTTATGATAGTGAAGTGATGGAGGACGTATGCGGCAAAAACAATATTAGAACTTCTAATACAGTAACAATAACGTACGTGAAGTAGCCAATAAGGAATCGTAAACGAAGCACCTTGTCTGCAAATATTATCATTGTTATTATGTCCTATCGCTAAGCTTTTTATCTTGTTTTTTCAGGACTACCTTTTATAGCATCTTCGTACAGATAACTTTTCTAATCAATAATGCATCTTATGGTGTGATGGTAATCATAAACTTTGCATAGAAAAATAAGCATATATATATATATATATATATATATATATATATATATATATATATATATATATATATATATATATATATATATATATATATATATATATATATAACGAGGAGGGATCAAATTACACTCGAATAGTTACATCATGAGTTACACTCGTTCAAAAAATTCACATCGGATAATTAATTTTTTAAAATCAACCGTTGGATTGAAACATATTATCATATAGATCATACGTATAATCTTTGAGATTAATCTACATTGATTTACTATGTCATCGAATTACATCAAAATTAAAGTGAAAATGGACTTTCGTAGAACGTTAATTTTGATGTAATTCGATGACATAGTAAATCATTATAGATTAATCTCAAACATTATACGTATGATCAATATGATAATATGTTTCAATCCAACGGTTGATTTTAAAAAATATTTAGTCGAAATGAAGTTATGAACGAGTGTAACTTGTGGTGTAACTCTTCGAATATAATTTGATCCCTTAATATAAATATATATATATATATATATATATATATATATATATATATATATATATATATATATATATATATATATATATATATATATATATATATATATATATATATATATATATATATATATATGAGAGCATATCAAGTGAGAGCATTTTTAAATAAGAGATGAGAGGAAGAAATATCAACCATTGAATTCGTCAAGAGAGAGAATCTCACTACATTAATAAGGCTATTAATTTCTCTTTCTTGATGAATCCAATGGTTGATATTTCTTCCTCTCATCTCTCATTTGAAAATACTCTCACTTGATATGCTCTCATATAAGAACAATGAATCACGACCATTAAATTTTGATTTGTTGATTTTAATGAACTAGATTGGTTTCTTTTTCTATGTTGATTTAAAATAAATATTAAGGATTATAGAAAGAGAAACCAATTCAGTCCATTAAAATCAACAAATCAAAATTTAATGGTCGTGATTCATTGTTCTCATTTCTCATAATAACCAAGTGTTCTCACTTGAGTCGTCTCATATATATATATATATATATATATATATATATATATATATATATATATATATATATATATATATATATATATATATATATAAAAGAAATGCTATAATAACCAAGTGTTTTCCAAAATAAATTCACTCAGAATTAATTTTTTTTTCCAGTAACATCAATATGAGAAATGCTATAGTTACACTAAAACTTACACCTCAATCCTACACCGTATCATATCATATAAGGGATGGATACAATTAAATATAAGCACATATTTTTTAGTGGAAATAAAATTATAAAAATTAAAAAATCGTATAAAATAGGGTGTAATGTCAAAATTTGGTGTAAACTTAGCATTCTTGAATCAATATAAAGGGCAATACAAATTTGAATAACAAGTAAAAAAATTAATATAAAGGGAAATACAAATTTGAAACATTTATACGATTTTAATTATTTCTCTTGAACTCTATAATTTGATCAAGAATCGAGTTTCGAACATGATTCATTTTAGATGAAGAAATTATATATAAATTTTGAGAAGAATCTAAGATTACCGGTATACAATAATCAACATGATCAAGGTTTATGTCTTAGGAGGGTGATATCTTTTAATGTTTATATTTGTGCAATGTATTAGGAAATTAAATTGTTTTGTACTTTCTTAATAACATGTTCAAGTTGGTGGTTTTTTTGTTAACTGATGGCGGCATTATAACAAAAGAAAAATGGAACAAGAGGATAGGGGACATAAACCAAGACCCTATCAGGAGGAGATAAACCTATAGAAAGGCATCCATATCATATTCTTAACAAAATCAGCCCTTAAACAGATAGGAATGAAAGCAAAATAAGTAGAGCTAGTAATATTCAGCCCAAGACTAGCTAAGGTGTCAGCACAACTATTTCCTTCCCGGTAAATATGGGAAACTACAAAATTCCAATTAGCAACTAAACTTATACAGTTAAACCATCTATTTCTAATGAACCAAGGCACAGTGTAGGGAGAATTAAAAGCTTTGACCACCGCCGTTGAGTCCGTTTCCAACCAAATATTGCTCCAATTCTTCTCATAGGCGAACTCAATTGCCATCATGGCACCCGAAAGTTCGGCAATGAGAGAGTTAGCAACACCCAAAAAATCAGCAAATGCACCCAAAAAATTACCGTCAGAGTTTCGCGCAATGCCTCCACAAGCAGACAAACCAGAAGGGCTAGAGGTACCATCACAGTTTATTTTGATCCAGTTCCTAGGAGGGGGTTTCCAGATCACCTCCAAAATATTAGGAGCTTTGCGGGGCCGAATAGGAACATGAAAATTCTTCAGCATGACAAAATCCTGCATATTCAAAAAGGAACCAACAGTAGGGGAGCCACCGGCTAAAGCCACAGAGTCAACAATGGAAGAGATGGAACTTTGAATAGAAGGAGGAGCATCCTGAAATTTCAGCCTATTTCGAGCCAACCAAATGGCATTAAGGATAAAGACTATGGCAGCAATGGAGACAATCTTGCATTGACCGGAGCCGAACTTCCGGCATAAAGCCCATAAGTCAGGCCAATCAAGAATAGGAGAAGAGATATTAAGCATTTTACTCAACCAAGACCAAAGAAAAGAAGCAAACTTACAGCTAAAGAAAAGATGATGCGCCGTTTCCTGCGCTTCCTTACATAAGCAGCATCGCGACGGAAAAGACACTACGCCAAAATAGGTATTTAATAGCACTTTTTTTGGTATTTAATAGCGCTTAAAAGGGCTATTAAATCCCCCGCTATTATAGATCAGACACCTATGATAGCGCTTTTAAGCGCTATTAAAGCATAATCTTTAATAGCATTTTTGGTAAAAGCGCTATAGTAGTCATATCTAAATTTTTCTTTTGAAGAAGAATTAATAGCACTTCTTCACAAAGCACGCTATTATAGGTTCAATTGTTAATAGCACTTATCAACAAAGCGCTATTACATGTTCTTTTTATATTAAAAAAAATAAATATCATATAAAATAATTATTTTAAAAAGAAGAACGATTAATCATAAAACCACTATATATGTCATTCAAATTATTCATCAAAAATGAATCTTTCAACCACATACCAACTCTAATAACTTGTATGAAAATGACAGCTACCATTAAAAGTAAAATTACATGAGTTGCTTTTGCTAAAAGTATTTTACATATATACTACTTTGATAATTTTATACAATTTTTTGAAGAATAAAATTCCAAAATGATAAATACTTAATAATGGAAATGCCAAAAGTTTCTATTTTTTGGTGTCTCACGATACTACGAGAATGCGTAGAAAACTGCAGATTTCATTGTACATCAAGGCCAACAACTCCCACCGCAAAAGCTTAAAATGAAGTGCCAAAAACTGACAGCAAATGCTCGTTCGAAGCTGCAGCAAAACTATTACAAAACCATAGATATTCCTAGAGGTTATTCTCTTACGAAACCACTGCAACATCGCTTACCAAAGCATAACACCATGAATAAGGCACTATAATATTTAATTTCATAAAGGTCATGATGATATGTAAGACTATATATTCAAGACTACTAACTAATAACACCGAGGCATGCTGATTTGTAACTAGAGAGAAGTGATTAATCGATAGTACAAAAACACATACAAGGCATAATAAAAGGTAAAGTTCCAGTTGACATCAGGGAACTTGCCCTTGCAACTACAAGCTTTTCAAAATCTCAAAACTTTTCCCAAGGCATTGTTCCCATCTTCTACCAATGGAATATCCTAAAATCAATTCATCACGGATCAAATAAAGAGTAAGATCACTAGAGTGAAACATTATTAAATCATATGCAGAAAATGCTTGAAGCTAAAACATTGTACCTCAATGACCAACCCTAAAACAATGTCACAATCGATAGATTTTTTTAAGATTTGTTTTCTAAATTTCATTAACAAACAAAGACATAACAGTTCGGTCAAGCGGCTTCATTAAGAAGGAATATTTACCATGAGCAGAAAGTGTGCATATAAATGAGCTTGTGAACACTCTCCACAACAACATCGAGAATGGACTTGATTATCGCAGACTTCAACACCATAAACACAAGTTTTGCCATCAAGTGAAGTTAACAAAAGATACCCATGATTAGTAGACACTTTATGGTAGAAACTACATTAGTGTTTTATGAAAGTTCATATAGTAGTAAAATGCAATGCACCAACGTATATAATACAACCAGGGCCATGTTAAACATGACACTCCAACCTGTGGATATATCAACTCATATGGTATAAAACTAAAATATATAGGTCCAAGTTAAAGTATATAATGTAACTAGAGCCTAGTTAGTTTAAGAATATATTCTTTTACTTCATATTATATTTTTATTTAGAAAATTTATTACCACACCATTAGTTTTAAATTATACCATTAACAATTAATAATGGGTTTTTTATCAACATAACTTTAGTTTATATCTTAGTTAATTGAGTCTAATTAGTACTCTTTGTTTCCAAATTAGAGTTGAAAACATAAAACTATATAGACTAAACAAAAGAAGTTAAATTCTGCATCCATTAGAAAACTCTAGCCAACCAACTACAACTCCAAGTCAAACACATGGAAAAAAATCATAAGATACAGAACCACAATTATGGAATTACTCTTCATTTCTTCTAGAAGTTTTGAAAAGAAAAAAACAAAAAGCGAGAAAACATGCCTTATGTAATCTCTAGCACATGTATGCTTAATTGTTTGTTATGTTCATGCCATGTATTAAACCTTCTGTGAACAAGAAAATAATTAACCTTCCACAAAAAAATTTAAAAATCTCAAAAATCACACATACTCAGTAATGTTTCAGTTATCTCCATTTCCTTAGCAAAATTTAATTGACCCTTAGATTGGTCTTAAACATCGTATCTACTCTTTGTATTACTTGATGGAAGCGTGAATCCCTCTTATCTAAAGAGGGAGCCTAACTAAAATCAAATACAGGTTGCTATAAAATACACAATCCTTAATACTTTGAAAGGGTATCCATGGAATACTTTGTTGACTACGATGAGAAAAACCCCTAAAATTGAAAAAACAGAACATCGAAGAAAGAAGAAATGTTTCATAATTCAATTTCAATTTTGAATAGCTATGAGAAGAACTCAAAAATTTACCAAACACATTCATACACTGTATTAAATATGAAATTCAATCAAAATATAGAGCTACTTACAATATATGTGAAGACGTGAATGAGGATGACGAAAAGTCCTGAAGACGGAGGGCGAACAAAGGACGAAGTCGCCGAGGTGGTTGTTTCAGAGTGTCTTATTTATTTCCTTGATTGACTGGCGGGCCTTCGACTGGAAAAAGATGAATGAAATCTGAGACAGTTTTCTTTGGCTCCACAATTTTGAATTGGACATTGATGAGGAAGAGACAGTGACACCGAGACCCTTAGATGAAAAATTGAGAAGAAGAATTTTATGAAATTATAAATTGGAATTGGATTTGGACTAAAACGATGAGACATTAAGATGGATGTTGAATAGGGTTGTAGAATTTAGGGTTTTGGTGGTGGGTGGTAGAGCTGACGAGAGACAAATATTTTTAGGTTTAGGAAAAAATAAAAGAAAAAAGAACTTGGAATTGTAAAGGGAACACGTGTGTTTTTTCATAGAAAATAGCCTTTATAGAAAATCTAATGTATAGCGCATAACCTGTAATAGCATTTAAGTCAAAAGCGCTATCATTCCCTTCCATAAATAAAGAAAAGTATTTTTTTAATATTCAATATTAGCGCTTTTTTGAAAAACGATATTATGTGGCTTTCCTTATTATAGCGCCCGACCAAAAGCGCTATTGAAGGTCTATTTGTAAAAAATTTAATAGCATTTTGTTTATAAGCGCTATTAAATTAGTGCTATTATAGGTCCAATTTGTAGTAGTGAGAAAAATTTCTTCTATGCCATTGTTCATCCGTAGAAACTTTGCAGTAAAGAAGCTTCCACACGAAAGCGGACTTGGAAGGAGGAATGGATTTAGACCAAATCCATTGCCACCAATCCTTGCAAAGCCTCATTGACCTTTTAAAATTAAAGCTAATCTTGGCGGTAATATCGCCATTCGGAGAATCAGTCCAAACTCTACCATCCGGCCGAGGAACAATCGGGATATGACAGCGTAAAGTTCTCTCTTGAAGATCCAGCGGTATGGGAAACAAGGCTTTGGAGAAGTCCCATCTACCATTGGATATGATGCTACAGACAGATTGCTCAATGATATTAGAAATATCCAAGACAGCAAAGAGAAGCGGTTTCCCGCACCAACTATCAGACCAAAGATTTATAGAAGATCCATTAACAACCATCCAAGTCGTGTTTTCCTCCACAGTAGAAACCTCATATTTCATGCTAGTCCAAAGAGAGGAGTTAATATGATGTTTAATGAAACATCCTTTTCTCAAAACCCTTTGCCTCAGTAAAACTGCCCAAGACTCCATAGAGTTATGTAAATCCCAAGCTAACTTAAGATTGTAAGATTCGCTCACCTTGATTATCGATCGGATACCAAGTCCCCCTTCCTCTAAGGGATAGCACATATCCTTCCAAGCCACCGTAATCACTTTGTTTTTTGTAGTTTCTCCATTCCATATGAAACGTTTCGTTGCACGTTCGACGTCCCGAATGATCGAAATAGGCCAGTCATATAAAACCATATTATGTATCAGCATACCTTGAATCGTTGATTTGACAAGCTCCACCCTACCGACAAACGATAATAAAGACCCTTTCCAAGAAGCGAGCTTGTTAATGACTTTGTCCGTAATAGGCCGTAAATGGATCGCCTTGGGCTTGCCCTTAAAGATTGGCACACCAAGATAGTTAAAAGGATCAGCTCCTTTCTGAAATCCAGAAATCCCAGCTAGAACATTCAACCTAGAAGTGGACATTCCTCCACCAAAAATAAGGGACTTGCTGCAATTTGCAAACTGTCCAGAGCAAAGAGCATAGGCTTCAAAAGTGGATATAAGAATCTTAATGTTTGAAATTTTTCTATTGCAGAAAATAAAGATGTTGTCGGCATAAAGGATATGAGAGGGAACCGTAATATGATTGGGGCCTTGAATTGGAACAAGCTTCTTGCTAGTAGAGAGAAGAGAGAGCTTCCGACTAAGAACTTCTTCGGCTAGACAGAATAGTAACGGCGAGAGAGGATCTCCTTGCTGGACACCACGCCCGCAAGAGAAATAACCATGAAGGGATCCGTTGACGTTGATGGACAGAAGCGCAGACTAAAGAATGATATTAATCCAAGAACAGAATTTTGCGTTGAAGCCAAAGTTCTGTAAAACCTTCAAAAGAAAATCCCATCGCAAAGTATCGAACGCTTTCGAGATATCCACTTTAAGAGCCACGTTACCACACCACTTCTTCGAATCAAGAAGATTAAAAGCCTCTGACGCCAAGCCAATACAATCATGAATGTGCCGACCGCGAATGAACCCGCATTGCTCTTTAGAAACAAGAAAAGGCATAATTGCTGCCAACCGATCAGCAATAATCTTGGAAATAACCTTGAATTTGAAGTTAGAAACAGCGATCAGGCGAAACAAATCCAAGGAGTCAGCGCCTTTGATTTTAGGAATAAGAATAATGGTATTTGCATTGAAGCCCGGAAGCATCCAGCCGGATGTGAAGAATTGAATGACCACATTAGAGACGTCAACCTTGATAATCTCCCAATACTTTTGATAAAAAACAGCTCCAAAATTGTCCGGTCCCGGAGCACCGTTTTTGTTCAAATTGAAAACAGCAGCCTTGATTTCGTCCATAGAGGGAGTTGCTGTCAGAGTAATATTGGAGTCGGCATCCACAGCTGGAGTAATCGTTTCGTGTGCCAATCCAAAGTCCTGCAAAACATCAGGGTTAGAGGAAAACAGAGATTTGAAATACTTGACAGTATGATCAGCTATTTCCTTAGGATCTGTGAGGGATAGGTCACCATCCCTGAGCACCGAAATAGGTTTGAAACTGTTCTTAATTTTGGTAACCCGATGGAAAAACGCAGTGTTTAGGTCTCCCTCTAGCTGCCAAATAATCCTGGATTTATCCTTCCAAAATTTCTCTTCCATGGCTAAAGCATTGGAAAGATTTGCTTGGGCAGCAGCCTCCTGAATCTTCAAGAAATCAGCATTGCCATTCTGTTGAATGCTATTCTGAATCTGAACAAGGCTATCCTCCGCAATCCGAACATTCTCCGTAACATTGTCGAAAGTGGTTTTGTGCCAAGTCTTGAGCTCTTTCTTAAGAATCTGCAGCTTCTTAGTAAGGATGAACATTGGACACCCATAGATATTTTGAGACCAAACTTTATTAATTAGATTACTGCAGCCATCATGAAGGGTCCAGGAACTAAGAAATTTAAACTGGTAAGCCGCCCTAGCAGAACTGACATGGAAGTCAAAAACCAAAGGGAAATGGTCAGAACAAATTTTGGGAAGAGTATAAACTGAGATGTTGCTACAGGAGTCAAGCAAAAGCGGATTTCCAATACCACGATCAAGCCTTCTCTCAACTAAATACAGAGGATTTCTTTTATTGGACCAAGTAAACTTAGCGCCGACAGTGGGAAAGTGAATAAGATGGTTCTTGGCAGTCCAATTCTGGAAATCTGTCATCGGACGCTTCGAAGGGGATAATCTGCCCCTATGCTCATACGAACCCAAGATCGCATTAAAATCTCCAAAGAAAGCCCAAGGCCAGGGGTGACAGGCTTGAAGGGCATCCAACTCCAACCAAAGCTCTCTTCTTTTATACAAGTTAGTGGAAGCGTAAACTGCCGCAATAGCCAACATACAATTATCTACCGTAAAATTGAACGCAACAAATTGGTCCGACAGCGAAATGAGAATAGGATTGTAAGTATCATTACATAAACACCAAAGCGAAGGCTGATTTGTGGTATTGAAAGCGAAGGCTGATTTGTGGTATTGAAAGCAATAGGCACTACGCCAAATTTAATCTTTAACAGCACCCCTACTAAAGCGCTTCTAGTAAAAAGCGCTCTTATAGGTTGCACTAAAAACAAAATAAAAAAACACGCTAAAAAAGCGCTCTTAAAGGGGGGGGTATGAGAGCGCTTCTGAAAAGCGCTGTGGTAGGGGGGTGTATGAGAGCGCTTTTGAAAAGCGCTTTGGTAAGGGGGGGTATGAGAGCGCTTTTGAAAAGCGCTTTGGTAAGGGGGGGGGGTATGAGAGCGCTTTTCAAAGTGCTGCTATAGGGGGGTTTAATGAGAGCGCTTTTTGCTAAAAAGCGCTGGTATAGACCAGGCTATGAGAGCGCTTTTCAGAAGCGCTTTAGTAGCCTTTATTAGTAAAAGTTAAAAACAAAAACACGCTTTCACTTTCTCACTTTCTCTCTTTCGTTTTCTTTTTATTACTGTTTCTCACTTTCTCTGCAACCGAAAAACCCTCCGTCGTCGCCAGCCACAGCCACCACCGTTCGTCCCTCCGTCGCCAGCCACCACCGTTCGTCCCTCCGTCGCCAGCCACCACGAGCAACCTCCGCCGTTCTTCTTCCTTTCAGATCCATAACACACGAGTTTATGGTGAGTTGAGGTTCGTGTTGTTGCTGAGTTCGGTTTTGATTCTGAATCTACAAACCAAAACCGGGTGAGACCTTTCTGAGTTTATTTCTTATTCTCTCTTCCTCTCTCAAATTTCTGAAGGGTTTGTTTGATTAGGAAAGTGATGAACAAATGTTTGGGTTTGATGAATGTTTGTCTGGTTATGTTTGATGATGATTTGTGAATGGTTTTGTTTCTGATGAATGGTTTGCGTGTATGAGAAAGATGAACAATTAGGGTTTTGGTTAGTGTTTGCGGCTGTGTATTGTGATTGTTGTTGGATGAATATGAACAATGTATTTACAGTTTCTGGAGAGGTTTTTCGAAGATGATGAACAGAATTTTTTTTAGGGTTTTTGGTTGTTGGCTCTACGGATCTACGGCTGATTTTTTTTAGGGTTTTTGGTTGTTGGCTCAATTGACTTGTTCTTTTATCAAAAACTATTTTTATGTGCATGTGGTTGTTAATTGATTTCTTATAAATTGGTTTCTGTTCTGGTATAGCACTATGTGCCCCTTTTATGTGGTTGTAGGTTGAGCTTCAAACAGTGGATGGACTGGTAAAGGATAGAACACAATGTGCCCCTGCCGATTATGTTCCACAGAATAAGAATCAAGTAATGTACCCCGAAGCTAAGTCTTCTGTGGCAGGATCGTTCAGGGTACAGTTATTTGATTCATATTCTGTGACACAATACAACATAGCTCAGGTGACTACTGGTTCTCCACTAAAGCATCAATACAACATAGCTCCAGATAATACAGGAAGCGTACATTGGTTGCATAAGAACTCGGAAGTTGTTTCCCATTTAGTTGTTTTGGTTTAGAAATATGTGAATTGGTTTAGTTGTTTTGGTTTATAAATATGTATATATGTATTTTGATTTACATTAATGGTATATAATATAATACTTTTTTGTATATAATCGATATCGATTATAATGGTATTTATCGATTTGAAATGATAAATTATAGGTTCATGAAAAAATACTGCCAAAAAATAGTAAATTACAGGTTCTAAAATATTGCTGCCAAAAGTGCAGGTTTAGAAATAATAAAAAGCATAAAAAAAAAAAAACGCAACATACGAAAGCGCTTTTGAAAAAAGCGCTCTTATAGGGGTGCCTACCAGAGCGCTTTTTCTTGAAAAGCGCTCTTAAAGGGGGGCCTACAAGAGCGCTTTTTCCAGAAAAGCGCTCTTATAGGGGGGGCCTACCAGAGCGCTTTTAAAAGCGCTTTCGTAGCCTATGCCAGCGCTGGCTTTGGCAGCGCTTTAAAGCGCTGTTAAAGGCCAAAAAAAGCGCTTTTAAAAGCCTTGCGCGTTGTAGTGAGGATTGTAAGTATCATTACATAAACACCAAAGCCAAGACGAGAAAACCAATTCTGAGGAAAATTACCGAAGTCCATTTTGGGTTCCGCAATCATAATAAAATCCGGCTTGTGCACTATGATGAGTCTCTTCAAAGCTAACCTGGAGGAAGCGTTAGTCACACCTCGAATGTTCCAAAAAAGGCACTTCATTGATAATTGAAATTAGGTCCTGCTTGAGACCTCGATAAGTTTTTCTTCTTCAATCTAGCTAAATGTTTTTTCTTGATAACGGAAACTGCATTTGTAAAAGCTCCATCGCCGCTATCGGGCTCATCCACAAGATCCGCCCAGGAGTTGTGAATCGGGACAGGGACTGCAACATCCTGTGTATTGGGAACCAATTCCTGAGTGGCCTCCACAAAAACAGAAGGTTGCGAGCCATCATCATCAAATGGTTGCGACACAAAATTCTCAGGGTTCTTAAGGATCATGACTGGATCATTAACTACCAAGGTTCCCTCTGGTTGTTCACCAACATCCTCCATCTTATCCTTCTTCTCTTCCTCATCACCCTGCAGTGATTCAACAACAATAGGGGCAGCCACAGGTTTAAAAACAGTCTTAGAGTTTTGCAGACCATGGGACTTAGGAGCCGAAGGGACACTTCTCAGACTCTTACAATCCTGCACAGTGTGACCCGTCCTCTTGCAGTGATTGCAAAATTCTGGAAGATTTTCATACTCGATATCTGAGAAGAACGCGAAGCCCTCCCTTTCGACCAGCACATTATGATTTAAGGGGAGAGCCAAGTCCATATCTATCAGCACCCGAACATACTGCCCAAAGGTACGATCAACTCTGGATTTGGAAGAGGCAGCATCAATGCAGATTGGAGTACATACACAGCTAGCTATTGCAAAGAGAATTCGAGGTCTCCAGTATTCTTGTGATAACCCAAAAAATCTGACCCAAACTTGAGCAGAAGTAATGTTCTGTAAAGACGGATTGAAGTCTCTAGTCCAGGCGAAGAGCTTTAGAGAACCAGGAATTAGGTTAATAGAACCTGAAGCCCTGACTCTGCGCATATCTTCTGTGCAAGAGAATGTGAATTCATAGTATCCCTTTCCTAAAGATAATTAACCCCAGTTCTTCACCTCAGTCCAAAGCATTGCAAGTTTGTCCTTAAGAGCTAAAACAGTGAGTGGTTTGGATCCCAGTTCTTTGAAGTGAGCATGTGATCGAGGCAAAGAATACAATAGTAACAGCACTTGATCTTCATCATTGATCTTCACATCAATATTTTCAAGATCAAGAATCAGCTTGTTGAACATATCCAACTGCTCAGTCAATACTTTGTCTTCAATCATCTTGAATGAATACAAAGCTTGCTTCAGGTAGAGTCGATTTACCAGCGATTTGGTCATATACAAACTTTCAAGTTTCACCCATAACCCTGATGCCGTCGTCTCCTTTGATACCTGCCGGAGAACCTTATCACCAAGGCTCAACAAAATTGCGATGTGTGCTTTCTCGATCATATTCGTCTTCTCCGATGCCGTCAATTCTGCATTCATGGCTGCCTCTCCCTTCAACGCTTCCAAATAACCCTGCTGAACCAGTAGGGCTTTCATCTTCAAGCGCCACAGACCGAAACCATTCACTCCGGTGAACTTTTCAATCTCATACTTTGTTGAAGGCATCTTCTCCACGCTCACCGCACCAATTTGTTGTGAATTCAATACCAAGAACAAAGTATAATGAAAGAGAAGAATAAAGAAGAAGAAGAAGAACAGGAACACAAGATTGGTTATAACTGCTATTCTTTTACTTTCTCTTAAAACAAGATTACAAGCTTACAAGAATAACAAATAACCTCTGTCACCCCAAATTAGGATTTGCAGCTTAGCAATGATGAGAGACTAGTATGTTATTTATAATAAAACCTAACATACTAACTAATGGGCTTTTTCCACAAGGCCCCTTACACAAGCCAACTCAATAAACAAGCTAACTTAACAAATTAGGGTTTAAACACTAAAACCTAATTTAACATGCTAACAATCCTAGCATCTTCGACACAAGCATGTGAACAACCTTCGACTTCATGCTTAACCCTGTCGAACCAAGAAGCTACCCTTCGGCTATACTAGAGTTCGATCCAATATCTCACAAAAATGATAAGATATATTTCAATTCTGTGACATATTTTGTAGTTTGTGTGTAAAAATGATACATGCAGGTGAAAATAAGATTTAAAAAAAAATGTAAATTTGGTATTTGTTGGTTAATAGATTTATAATAATATGATACAGGCCAATGAAAATGATACAGGAAAAAATGATACAGGCCAGTTAAAATGATTCAGGCAAAAAATGAGATGTAACCTCTCGGTTATAACATAAAATTGAGGTAAATGAATATCTTAATACCTCAGTCTTTAAATATAACCGAGAGGCATATGACGTGTGTAACAAAATTTAGAAAATAAAAATATGCAGTTGCTAGGGATTGAACTAATGACCTTTTAATTTATAACCTCGGTTTTAAAAACACTAAGGTGTTAAGTGATAGCTTTTCATGTCGCCCTTTGTAACTTCGCATGGGTAAATGAGGTTAAATGCATTTCGCGGCTGATGTTATATATGTTATTTGTAGTAGTTGAGGTTACAGCACTTGTTGTATGAGAGTTGCTTGTCGAATCGCCCATAACTATCATGAGACAAACACATAAAAACAAAATGATCAAAAGGCAAACTAACGTATGAACTCCTAGACAAAATGATCAAGAGACAATTTCAGTGAAAAACAAAATGATATATAAACCATTTCCGTGAAGAACAAACCTGTTGCAAAAATGAATATTTGCTGGAATAGTTTTTATGAATATCAGCTTGAAGATTTTTTTAAACAATGAAAATCGCCTAGGTTTTTTGCAAAATGAGTGATGAAATGACGCTTAAGCGTTGATAGGCAAAATGAGTGATGAAATGACGCTTAAGCGTTGATAAGTATCATTTCTTTTTCTTGTTATAACTACCTAGTAACTAACTCGATTTTATTAAATCACAATGCAAACATTATGGTCGACCATCCAGATTGCATTATACATGGGAAGACTATACAGCACTTCATTCGTCTAGTGTGAACGGATGCGTGTAGTATCACAGGTGATAGATGGAGTTATCATTTCAGCTGATGTACCTGCTACACCTGTTCCAGTCTGCCTTCTCCATCTGTTCCAGTCGAGGGGCCTTCTCCATCTGTTCCAGTTGAGATGCCTTCTCCATCTACTACTACATCACGGAGGTCTCAGGATGATGCTGAGGGTTCCTCACAGATGCCCTTGACCCGCATACGTCGACGGGGAAATTCTTCTACTTCTGTGCCTATACCTGTGACGGCCGATGCAGGATCTTCGGTGCCATTTGCTAAGCTGAACGAGGATGATTCGGTGCCAGAGCATGTCTGATACCGGGGGGTCCTATAGATGCGTCCCTGTTAACAGGGTATGCAGATCATTCAGCTAGGCATATCTGGGAGAGGGAGGTAAATTTTCTATAGTTATTACTTAATATTTTTTCTTCAGTTTATTAGCTTTGCTTATTAATAAAAGTGTTTTTTTTGAAAAATTTCAGGATAGGGATCCCTAGAGGTTCTACAACCACGACCAGAAGATTGCCGCTCTCGCGCAGCCTGATGAGTCGTGGTTCCGGGATGCACTCACAACTTTTGGGCTAAGGGACCTCTGCACGGTAGGCTTCCAGACGATCCATAACGGGATGCTGATGGCATTTGCAGAGAAGTGGCATCTAGAGACCTCGTTCTTTCATCTTCGACACGGTGAGATTACCATCACTCTGGACGACATTGCATGCCTCCTCCATCTACCTATCAAGGGTATCCTCCTTAGTCACAGTAGGTTGACGAAGGAGGAAGCGATGGAGATGCTGATTGAGGAGCTGGGGAATGATCCTACTGTTGCGCTTCAGGAGGTGAAGAGGACCCACGAGGCACACGCGAGGTATCACACCTTGCAGCAGATATATGATGTGGAGCTTCTTGCGGCACATCAGGCTGTTGGTGAAGAAGTAAAGGCGGATATACATAGAGAGTGGGTGTTCAGATGTTACTTACTATATTCGATAGGCACTCAGCTCTTTGTGGACACGAGTTCGACGTACACAGACATCGTTTACCTAACGTACTTGTCAGATATCGCACGTGTCCATGAGTACAACTGGGGAGCGGCTACACTGGCGTACACCTACCATAGACTCAGAGAGGGATGCATGTGGAAGGCAGG
This sequence comes from Vicia villosa, assembly GCF_029867415.1. Lineage (NCBI taxonomy): Eukaryota > Viridiplantae > Streptophyta > Magnoliopsida > Fabales > Fabaceae > Vicia > Vicia villosa. Next base: position 117,132,943 of record NC_081186.1, on the reverse strand, counting down.
GAATGTGGCTGCAAGTTGTATCCTATTAGTGGTAACAATCTTATATCCTTCTACATTTGCTCAAAGTTTATTATATATTTTTTGATAGTATAATTGATCACCGTGTTTTTTTTCAAGGGTTGGATTACACATCACTTCCCTGCCATTATTGGCTGGGGAGAGGTGTTGGGTTACACTGACGACATGCCGCGTGCTAGGGCCGCCTTCACCCCCTCAGAGGGAACCAGGTATTGGATCCTTACAAGCGTTGTCTTGACTGCATGGCTTCTGAGGACGTCCACTACGACTACTACGCTGGTCACTGTGAGACGGTTCCATTTCATAAGATCGTACTATATTCTGAATGGTTGGCTTCTGGTTCGATCATCATTGTTCACTATCTTCCGGAGCGCGTCATGCGTCAGTTCGGCTACCAGCAGACGGTACCTCACCATCCTTCTGACTTCGCTCCTATCGCCATGACCCGTCGGCAGCTAGTTGAGGTCTTTACAGATAGGGAGCACCACATGGTTCCTGCCGAGGCTCGGGCGACCACATCAGAGAGAAACTGGAGTTGTGTCGACGGGCACATCACCTGGTACTACATAGTCTTTCTTTGTCCAAACCTTTCCCTTAAACTAAAAAAGAAATAAAAAAAGAGGGATACCTGTTAGAAATACACCCATACATGCTTTTCACCGCACCTGGTTCACCGCCCACACTAGCCAACTAGGATATTTTGCGGACTCATCATACTCGGAGGACCACACTTAGGATGTTCTTCCTTGGTGTCGTGAAATAATTGACATGGCGCAGGCAGCCATTGTCGATGGTTTATTTCCTGAGGGGTCTGCTGGCCTGCGTCTATTGGAGGATATCATTAGGGTGGCAGAGGAGGCATATTTGTACCGTAGAAGTCGTGCCAAGACAGGTGGGGCACTCGACGGTAGAGGCTGAGCAGCCAGCAAATGGCGCGGTGAACGCAGAGGCGGAGGCGGGGTCAGAGGCAGCGGAGAGGCGCAAGATGATGTCCGACACACACAATAGTGATGCCTGTGATTTATTTGATATATGTATTTTGATTTCATTTATGTACGAGGTTTTGATATATGTATTCGACATTATTGGCCGACAATTTATACGATGTATTTTTTTGGTGTACTATTTACTATTGCCTTTAAATTGCATTACTTTAATTTATTGTAATTAGGTTTTCCATTGTTGTTATAAAAATTGAGTTTTTGAGTGAAATGTATGTCATTTGAAAATATAGCAGAGTGTACCATAGGTTTATCTACATAAAACTCTATTTTAACACGTTCCGTAGATGCACCTACGGAAAGAAACAATTTTTAAAAAAAATGCTTTTGGATGTGCATCTACGGAAGCGGGGGGAATAATTAGAGTTTTGTCAGGTGGTTAAGAGATTCAAGAGGTGAATTGAGATTTTCTCTTAAAAAAAGCATAAAATGCAGCAACTCGGTGTCGAAGTGAGCCCCCTTATAGCTATATTCTCTCGATTTTCTTAAAAACTGTGGAAAAATATTATTTATTTTTTTATAAATAAATAAAACATGGTGCTCCCATGACCTGTACCCTTATTTTTCTATTGTTCGAGAAGTTACTTTCATCATAAAAAACGTCATTGATAATAGTGTTAGTAAACCAAACAATAATATAACAAAGTCCTTTTTTAACATTTTAAAAATGCATAGATGTTTGGTTGGTTTTTCTAAAAAAAATCAACTTAATACATAAATATTAATAAATATTGTTGTTAAAATTTTAATCTATCTTTTTTAATTGATCTTTTTTTTTTTTATTTATCATTTTCTTATAAACATTAAAATAATTTAAATATTTTTTACAATTAATTTTATTTTTTATTTTTTTCTATATTACTTTTAATGATTTATTATTTTATTTAACCTATTAATCTATCATAAAGATAAATAATTAAGAGTATTACCGACAAATATATAATTAATATTGTATTGTCGTTAAAAACAATAAGTAAATATGAACGATGTAGTTTGCAAATGAGACAAGTAATAAACAATTTGAAGTTGAATTTTCAATTTGTTTACAACAATTCAAAATGAGTAAAACAAAAAAACAAAAACAAAAAATCTCCATAAAAATTGATCGCTTGACCAACAGCTTACACTCATCTATTTCAAGTACCATATATAAGTTGAGTTACTCAATCAACCATGAAACTGAATTATCTAAATTTTTTAATTTATGCAAAATTGTCAAAATGAAAACATTCACCACTTTAAAAACTATTATTTATAATCAAAATAAAGAAAGCATAATTAACCAAACAAATACAATATTGGTGAGACATTTTTCCTCACCCTCATATTTTCATTTTTCATTCGTATAGTTAGAGTGATTAACTATTCCTCATCTTTGTAGAAACTAGCCTTGTTCTTGTTTCTGGAAGTCCAATGAACAACTCAGTCTCCACATCTGAACTTGGACTACTATCATCTACATAGGGTTTTCTTGCTTGCTGTGATGAATTCACCTTCTCAGAGAGCCTGATATTTTCAGCAACTAGGGTTTTTTCCTGAATTGTATTCAAAACATGCTTTTAGTAAGAGTCTTTTTAATCAATTGATAATTTTGCGTATTTTCATAGGATATTACACCGGATTTTTTTGAGCCGCAACATTAAGGTTATGACTGTGTCCGCAACTACATCAGGCCACAATTGCAAATGTAACGTAAGAATATGCAAATGTAACATAAAAACTGTTTACCTTTTCTTTTAGCTGAACAATTTGTTCCCTGTAAACCTGAATCTGAAAAAGAGAAAGCTCTTATGTAAAAAAAAAATATAAAGTTTTAAATTTTTTTAGTCTTTTTGATCATGCTAACCTTTTTTGCTCGAACTTTGGTTATACTCTTCTCCAACTGTTGCTCTATCCTTTGTAGCTCATCAATGGAACAACTCCCTAAACCTTCTCCTAAAAATTTTCTGCAAACGCGGCATATTTTCATATTAGACATTGAATATTGTAAAAATATTTGTCAACATGAATATAAATTCGAGATGTTTAACCGTTTCGAAGTCTCAAGAAGATCAATCCTTTTCATCATGCTTTCTGCTTCTTCCTTCAAATTCTGTAATAATATATACATTAGTTTTCAGCATCTACATTTATTTTTTAACCAAACAACAAGAAAATCAATCATGCTAAAAAATATTTAAATTAAGAAGACAACAATAAAAAGAGGAATATGTAATTAAGTTAACCTGAGTATTTTCAACTGATTCAGATGTTGTTTGAGTATTATTAATTCTGCTATGACTGCGGTATCGTTCAATTGTGTCTAAAATGCTGCAACATTGAAACAAAATCATAATTGAATTAAAACCAGTGTTACAGATTGATTCAGGGTCCAAAATATTTAGTAGGTACTTAATATTAGTTAGAAAAGGAGAGCACGCAAGGGTACATGTGTGGGAAATTGAAAATGGGAAATAAATATTTTTGTTGAATGAAAAAACAATAGAACAACCCAAATGAAGAGAAAATAGAAAAGTAAAAAACTCACTCATTGCCTTTCATTAATTTAACATACAATAGAGAAGAATTTTTTTTTGTAATACTATATAAAAAAAAACATGCCCTAAATTCATTTATTTCATTTTATTTCATTTTTGGAGAGATTACACTGTAATAAATCTATTCTCCACCATCTTCTTTTTATAGGTTTTATTCTAACACTTTCTGTAATATTATTGTTTTTAATCTTATTCGGTTTAGTCTCACCAAACATCCAACACAATATCCTCATCTCCGCTACACTTTCTTTATATTATCGTTTTCATTCTTAACCGTCAAATATTTTGCCTCGTACAACATCGCAGGTCTAACTGTTATCCGATAAATATTTTTCTTTGGATTGAGCGGTACTCTCGTGTCACATAAAATCTTTGAAGCTCTTCACCATTTCAGCCACCCAGCTTGAATCTGATTGTTTTGTACTGCGGACCCAAGATATTTAAACCATGTAACTTGTGGGATGATAAGGTCTCTAACTTTCACCTATAGATTATAATCGCTTCTCCTTTTGCAGAACTACATTCCATATACTCTATCTTACTTCTGCTTAGATGAATGACATGTGTCTCCAAGGCTCATCTCCAACCTCATTAAAATCCTCCTTTGACTCTCCAAATAAGACTATATCATCTTCAAAGAGCATACATCTCGACGCTACCTCTTAAATGTGTCACGTGAGTACATTCAAAATTAAAGTGAAAATGTAGGGGTTTAAGTTTGAACCTTGGTGCACTTCTATTGTAAATGAGAAATCATTTGTCTCTTCACGTTATGCCTGGACACTCGTCGATACCCCTTCATAAATATATTAGATATCTCGAACATAGGCAATACCTACCCCTTTTTTCTCAAGGATTTTCCACAAAATCTTTCTAGGTACTCTATCATACGCCTTCTCCAATTCAATGAAAATAAGTGCAATTCTTGTTTGTCCATCCGATACTTATCCATCACATGTCGTAGTAGATAGATCGCTTCTATGATCGATCTCCCAAACATAAAATCAAAATGATCCCATGTATCGTTTTTTGGTTTTGAAATGGTTTTTGGGTAGGGCATGGGAGAACTCTTGCATCTTCACGGATTGTCTTCAGAATCCTATCCTTTACATGCACCTATAGTGGATCGAGGGTTTATCCTTTTCACTACTACAAATAATTCATTTTATGACGAAGCTTTCACCTCATCCAAACAAAGAACAATGTATTATGCCTAGGCGTCCCGTGTTTTATTTTTTTAATAATAATAAAAATAACATATTCCCTCAGTTTTTAAGAAAACCGAGGGGAAAAACAAATCAGGACACGCTTCTAATCCCAGCTTTTGCAGTTTATGTTTTTATTTGTTTATAACTGTAAATTAAATGAACTAACCCTTCAGTTTTTTTGATATAACGAGGGATCAAATAATCAGATTTTATTTTGAAAACATTTGTCAAACAGATTTTAACGTAATCCTTACTTATATAAAGCCGCCTCAAACTCGCATGCATCATTCTTTGGGATGGATTGCAAGATAGAAAATCTTCAATATTCTTCTATCTAGAACAAAATATTTTTCCTGCCCTTGTAATCTATCTCACATAATGGTGTTGTTGTTGTTGTTGTATTTTTGCTCATTTGATAGATTGCAAGTGCAGAAAATGATTCTTGCTTCAAAGATTTGTTGTACATTTCCAACTAAAGAAATAGTAGAACATTTCTTGTGTACTCCACTTTCTTCAAACAAATAGACTGCTAAAAAATGGTGATTTTGAATGCAAAGTTCAGACATTCAAGCATCATTCTTTTAGAAGTTGGAACTTAAACAGAGAAGGGAGTGTAACCTTTGAAAAGATTTGTTGCAAACAAATTATCTTAATATTTTGAGTAAACAATGTAATATTTATAAAAAAATTATTTACCCCGGTTTTAATCCAAAATAAAGGTGATAGTTTAAAAGAGAATATAATTTACCTCAGTTATATAGTTAACTGAGGGGTATAATAATCATATTTTACTATAAAAAATTCTCGTTAAACAGATTTTACTCGGATCTTTAATAATATGAAGCCAGCCTAAAGAGAGGAAGCATTTACCACCGCTACAACATATCTCTAGGATGGATTGCAATTGCAGAAAATAAAAATTCTCATTGGCCCTAAAAACAGATCTCTAACATCTTGCATGGGATCTCTAGCATCTAAATATTGATATCATCAAAGATTTGTTACATACAATGTACTTTTAATATTTTGTGAAAATAATGTAATTAAAAAAAATAAAATGTGAATTCACCTCTGTGATTTGTCATGATCGAGGTGATAGTTAAGTGTTTTTTCTATACTATATACACCGGCCTTAACAATGCTCAAGACATTGTCATTAGTGATCCATGTGAAACCTAAGGGACATTCATTATTAAAGCATGCTGAATCTTGAAAATCTAACCAAAATGAAACGTATGAAGCGCTTGAAATCTAAGGATGTTTGGAAAAGTTCACTATGATGGATTGCAAGGGCAGAAAAGTTGCTGGATTCAAGTTTTGTTTTCTTAAATATTTATTCAAACCGAAAATGATTTGATTTTTTATATTAATTATCTTACCTTTTTTTCCACCAGGAACAATTACATGTAAGATCCAACAAAACATCTTTCCCAAGATTCAATAATTTGAAGATGTAAAGTCTAAATCATGAGAGAATTTGATTTATATCTAGATCCATGGGGAATTTGATTTTTATCTTGAACTTTAGGGAATTTGACTTTTATTTTAATTTTAATATTTTGTGTAAACAATGTAATATTGGGTAAACAATGTAATATTATTGGTAAACAATGTAACAAATTTTAAAAAAATAATAATCATACCCCTAGATTTTTTAAATATACCGAGATAAAAGATACGCTAGTTTTGAAAATAATAAAAGTTAAGCTGTTGGGGTTCAAACACATGTGCATATAACTATACCCTTCGGTTTTTTAATCACACCGAGAAGTTAATTGGAAACTTTTCATGATGCCCTTCGTTACCTCGCTACTATAGCCGAGGTAAAACACATTTTGGGTCCGAGATTAAAAGCGGTATTTGTTGTAGTGTTTTCAAAGTGTGGTGGTGGACCTTCAGCTCCTCTTTTGCTGGGATCTGATATGTTGACGGTGGATCTGATTGGTTCGAGTTCTAGCCTGCGAGTTTTGAGGTGGTTCTTTAGTAGTTGTGGTTGTGTTTTTGTTTGATTGTTTATGTTTTAGTTCTTCCTGCTTTTTCTAACTTGTATTTTTTTTTTTGCACTTCTTGTGCGTTGAGCTACTATTATTGGTGTATCTTGACTTCTTTTTTAATAAATTATATTTGTCGTTCTAAAAAAATCATTTTTCCATTACTGCATGGTATGACTCATAAATTTAATCGCACTATAATTTGCATAATTTTGTATATCCCCCTTGTTCTTAAATATTGGAATCGAAGTTTCTTTTCCATTCATCTAACATTTGCTTTGACCTCATAATTTTATTAAAAAATTGGTGAGTCACTCAATGTCGTTATCTATAAGAATTTTTCCACACATCAATATGTATGATGATTTACCCAATCTTCTTATTGTTACTCGTCCTTTTTAATGCTTCTTTTACTTATTATTTTTTAATCAGACTGTAGTAATTATAATTTCAATCATTTTCTCATATTCTTCATTTAATAAATTGTAGAAATAAGTCTTCCAACTATTTGTTATATCATTTTTCTGAACTAAGAATTTTCCATCTTCATCTTCAATACACTTCACTTGATCCAAATTTCTTGTCTCTTTTTCTCTTCCTTAAACAAACTTACATATAGATTTTTCTCCCTCCTTGATTCCTGAAGATCGATATAAACCGTCAAAATCTTGAGTTCTTTCTTCACTCACCACATTCTTGGTCTCTATCTTAGATTTTTATACTTTTCCCAAATTTCATCTTTTCTACATCTCGACTATTCTTTAAAACGTTCGTTTTTTACTCTAACTCTACTCTGAACACTTTCATTCTACCACCACAATTCTTTACCTATAGATCTAAAATCTCTTTATTCTTCCAATGTCTCTTTAGCGACTTTTTTTATCTTAAAGTCAATCTTGTTCAATATATCATTCACATTTCTTTATGGTTGTGTGAACCTTTCCTCTAAGACCATTCCTCTAAGACCTTGTGTTGGAAACACCCTAGTTTTTCACCCTTTAAATGTCACCACTTGATCTTTGGAGTTCCCATGTGATTTCCTCTCTTCGCTCTCATCTTGACTCATACTTGCTATACAATAATCTATGATGAGTAATCAAGCTCTTTGCAAGTATAACTTTATAATCTAAGAAAATCTTCATATCTGACTTTCTATTAAGAAAAAAAAAACTATTTTAGAACATGACATTTCCTTTTTATATGTAATAAAATGCTCATCTATTTTTCTACAACAAATATTAGCTATAGTAAGATTAGAAGCCGATAAAAACTCCATGATGGATTTTCCCACCATATTTATCTCCCAAAGGCCATACCTCTCATGCATGTCCTTAAAAATCTCTTATCACACTTCCTACATGTCTATTTGGATTTCCTCCTAAAAAATTATCTCTCTTTGTGGTATATCATGAAATAAACTTTTGGAATTGCCCAAAATTTTACTTTAAAGTGTATATCTTAAATGGTGTATATCATGAGGTGCAAAAATAATTAATAACATTAATTTTAATTGATATATCCTTTTTAGTCAAAATCTTCAAAAGAGTTTTTAACCCTAAAAATGTTTTGTAGTGAAATGCACAACCTTCAAATTTTACTTTAAAGTGTATATCTTAAATGGTGTATATCATGAGGTGCAAAAATAATTAATAACATTAATTTTAATTGATATATCCTTTTTAGTCAAAATCTTCAAAAGAGTTTTTAACCCTAAAAATGTTTTGTAGTGAAATGCACAACCTTCAAAGGTGATTTTCTTTTTATGCTATTTTTTCATAATATGCCTCACACTCCATCATATCATTTAAGTGGATAGGAGTAAGAGTATGAGGAGAATCACATTACTTGTTGTGTTGTGAATAAGATTGGGTATGGGAGCTTGATGTCGCACGTTCTTGGTGAATAGGCAATGCCTTTAAGGAATACATTTCTTGAGATTTTAACTCAATCATTGAAAGTGAAAATTCAGTTTACAAATGTGGATTGGCGAATATTTTGTATTTTACGGTGAAGAAAATTGATTTTGAGTATAATAATTCTATAAAATTAGTACTTGTTAAAAGTGAGTTGAAGATAAAATAATTTATGTTTGAATAATTATATACAAAATTGAATTGAACGGTAAATTTTAGTATAAAAATCACATTTAAATTCAAAACCTACAAATTCTAATTTAAATTAGAATCAATTCTAAAGATATAATGAATTGTTTTGGTCTTGAATTGGGTTTCCGATGTTCCGTTCAAAATCAAGATGTTCGGTTGGAGATGTTTAATTAATAGGCTTTCTACCGAGGACCTTCTTAATCTTAGAGGTTTTGTTTCGCCAACTCCTCGAAAGTGCGTTTTATGTGGGTTGGTTGGCGAATTTTTGGAGCACCTACTGCTCAAATGCTATGTAGCTAGATTAATTTGGAAGGATGTCGCGGAGTGGCTCAATTTTTCATATGGTCGTTGTGTAGGGATAAACGAAGTTTTATGGTTTGGTTCTCTCTTTGCAAAGATAACAAGGTGAAGAAAGGTAAGGAAGGTGTTATTTGGGCGGCTATTTGTTGGAACATATGGCTGCTTCGTAACGGGATTATTTTTAGGGGAGTTGAGTGAAATGTTTACGATACGGTTTGGAAAATTAAGGTTATGATTTGGCGGTGGCTTTTATCGGTAATATTACTCATTCTAATTGCAACTTCTACGATTTTAGCAAGGATCTGATATTCTTTCTATCGTAGTTCAATTGGTGTGTAATTTTGCTTTCTCTATAATCGGTTTTGAGAATGTTTAGTTCTTATTTCAATATATTTCTTGCTTATTAAAAAAAATAGTTTAGAAAAATCAAATATGTAAAACCATTTCAAAATCAAGTTTACACTTCTAAAATTAGTGTTGGTCAGAATGGAAACCAAACATACACTAGACAAATTAGAAGTGTAACTTTTTTTTTGTCTGTTTACACCATAAGTTGACAAGAATTTTTTCTATTTAATAAAATAAATGTTATTGGGTAATATTTAATTAATATTGGAACACCATATTATCTGTAGTAAAAGAAAAGTACAAGAATAAATCAATAAATAAAACCATTATCATATTCAATCATATACAAATTGAGAAAAAAGTAGTCAATAAATAAAATATAAAACAAGTACATGAAATACATACCTTGAACTTGCAAATTCATAAAGTTTTCCTCTTGTTGAAAAAACAATAAGAGCAACTTCAGCATCACACAAAATTGATAACTCAAAAGCTTTCTTCATCAAACCATTTCTTCTCTTTGAGAATGTTACTTGCCTACTTGTTGCATTCTCTATACGCTTCATTTCTGTCTTCCGTCTCCCCATCTTAATTTGCTGAAATCACAACAAAACAACAAAAAGTGGTATGAAAATTATTATAATAAAAGGGGGTGAAAATCTGTAAGTTTAAACCTTCAAAGGAAGAGGAGATGAAAGTGTAATTGCTTTTAAGATCTAGAAAATCTAAGGGAGATGAAAAAAATGCAAGAGATTTATTAGAATCACTTAGCAACCAACAAAACCAAAAGAACAAGTATTCTTAGGGTTGATTGAAAATGAATGATGGAAGAAGCAAAGAAAATTCAATCTTTTTTATACTGATTTCAATGAAAAGAAAGTGAGATTAACATAATTGTAAGAGTCTTAGATGAGTAAATTAAATGTTGTAACATAGCTTCCTAGAATAATGGATTTTCTGGTTAATAATATAGGTGAGCTTACCAGCAAGAAAAGCAACTTCAAAAGGAAACAGATTTGCACCAAATATTGAGAAAATGAAGGAGATAAGAGATAGGAATAAAGGGTTGAGTCTAAAAAAGGAAAAGAAAGTTAAAAATAAATAAGAGCTAAGGAATAAGAAAAATAAGAAACTATGCACCCCAAAAGTAGTAATACATATAATTTGGATTTGACTGTTTTTTTAGCTAAGAGAGAAAGCAAATACACAAACCTACCTTTCCTTATTAATCAACCTCATCTCATCTTGCTACCCCACCATAATAACATACAAATCATTTTTTATATATTAAAAAATGGAACCTCATATTAAGCTTGTTTTGGTAAAATCAGACTCTACTTGGCCAAAAAAAGAAATTTCTAGATTAAAATCTTTTTGAAAATGATACTGCCAAATTTTCTTTGAATGGAAAAGGAAAAGGAAAATATATGTTTTTTTTTATTGTGCAGGATTATTGGTTGGTGCAAGGACAGATATAGGTAGTAGTGTTATGAATGAATTCATGATCTTTGTTTCAGACTTTTTCAATTCATTTCCCAAAGCCAGGTTTTGATTTTTTTTGCTGGTAAAAGGTTACTTTTAATTTTTTTTTGGCTAAATTATAGTTTTGGTCTCCCTGTTTTAGTATTTTCACGATTTTGGTCCCCCTATTTTCTTTTTAAACAGTTTTGTTCCTCATCCCAATTTTGAACTAACTGTTCATGTACTGTTCATGTACGGTCATCTACTGTTCATGTACGGTCATGTACTGTTCATGTACTGTTCATGTACGGATCATGCACTGTTTATGAACAAAATTGGGATGGGGGACTAAAACTGTTTAAAAAGAAAATAGGGGGACCAAAATCGTGAAAATACCAAAACAGGGGGACTAAAACTGTAATTTAGCCTTTTTTTTTACCGAAAACCTAAACCTAAAACTATGACATTGTTATTTATAATTGGGTTAATACTAGTTTATCCGCTGTAATATGAGCGTGTTTTGGTTTATCCTTCACCGTTGTCAAAAACAGATTTTGATAACGGTTTTTTTGAAAAAATCGTTGCCAAAAGGTAGGGAGAAGCAAAAAAACAAAATTCGCTAATATTACAGGAGTGAAATACTATTAACCTTTATAATTTATAACTATTATTATTGGAGATATATAGGATAGGTGATTACATGTTTATTTAGTATATTTTATATTAATTTTATGTAATTTTTTATTAATACTTTATGTTTTTTTAGTTTTTAATCAGAATTTAAAGAATTTTTTCAAACAAGTAGTATCAAAATCACTCTAATAAAGATGTCTCCTACAAAGATGTGTGGCTCAAAGGAATGTCTCACAAAGTAAGAATGTCCATTGCTCAACTCTCTCCCGATTGTTGCGCCAACAGATTATATATAGATATTTTGTTTAATATAATAATCATTATAATTGAGACGATAAAATGAAGAAAATAAAAGAGGGAGAATAATTTTTAACGAAAAAATATGTTTGAAATATATAATTGATCAATAAGACACTCCTATTTAAATTTTAAAATATTAAATAAGTGGGAAAAAATTTCAATAATTTTGTTTTATATTTTCTTTTATTTTTTTCAATATTTTAAAAAATGTTAAATCTTAATCATTTAATGGGTTGGAAATATTTTACATTTGAATGACTTGGACGCTATGCAACAAATCATCATAATCAAAATTTTCAATAATTTTGTTTCATATTTCCTTTCTTTTTTCCCAATATTTTCAAAAATGTTAAATATTCATTATTATATGAATGGTGAAAATACATTTGAAGGACTTGGACTCTATGCAACAAATCAACATAGTCAAAAAAATAATTATTTTATTTTATTTTATATTTTTTTTACTTCAAATTTAATGATATAACTTAATGATTTGAGGAATAATTTACAAAACTTGTATTATATTGACTTAAATAATATAACTATATTGAGTAAGCGGATACGATTAATTTTATTTTTTAAAAATATATTAATAATGATGAAATATATGAAAAGATTGAAGAAAAAAATATAAATTATTTTTAAAAATGTAAAATTATTTTATATTGAAATTATTAGTAATTAGTTGTGAAATTAATAGATTTTTATTGTTAGTGGGTGTTGAACGCATGATCTCTAATAGAAAATAAACTTTTTAAGAAAGTGAATATAGGTTTTAGAGGTGTCGCATAAAAATATATTTGATGTGGTATCAAATTGTGATTCATGATATTATCTGAAAAACATAATTCATTGATGAGTAGCATTTGAAATCGCCTCTTGAAATTCTCATTGATAAGCAGAATTTGAAATCAAGGGGAACAAATTTATAGTTGGATAACATAAGGTTGCTTTGTGCCCCGGAAGACGAAAAATGTAATTGGGTGAGGGAAGAATATGGCTGCATTCCTATTCCATAAAAGACCAATAAAATTTTATTTGTCTAAGCATGACACACAAGAGAATAATAAGAGAATTTGTGTCTTCACATTAATGAGAGAAATTATAAAATAATATAAAAATAACATTAAGATATTATAAAAAAATTCCTTTTATAATAGAAATATAAATAGAAAAATTCAAGAGAGTGTACCAAGTGACAAATTTGCTAAAATACTCATTTTATTTTATTATATTATATTGTATAATGACATAGCGATCCGAATAACCTATACATATATTTTTCTCTAATCAAGGTTCAATTACAATCTCACTACTCCTACGAATGAATGAATAATTTAACAATTCAGAACTTTTAAATACATAAAGAATAAATAAATTAGTCAAAAACAATGGAAATGGTACAATGTTATAAACGAGTCATTTTTGTCCATTCAGTAACGTACATGAAGTAACCAATGAGGAATCGAAAACGAATCACCTTGTCTGCAAGTGTCATGATCACCATTATGTCCCATCTGAATGCTTTTTCTATAATTTGTTTCAGTTCAACCTTTTATAGTATCTTCGTACTAGAACTTTTTTCAATCAATAATGCCTCTTATGGTTGAATGGTAATCTTAAACTTAGCATAAAAAATAAAAGCAGAGAGACACAATCATATATAGGGTCGCGCTGCCTATACCTTGTAAACCGGCAAGTGCTTCCCACCTTTCTCATTATGATCTTAATTAAAGAATGGCCACACTAGGAAAATTTATTAAGTTTAATATTTATGTCTTAGAGCATAATAATCGGTGTATTTTAGTTGTTGCTAGACAGTTTTCAAAGTTACCATATCAGAAACCGATGGATATTTGAGAGAAAAAAATTTCTTTTATTAGAGCTTGTTTGTTCAAACTTTTTTAAGTCTTAAAAGTTACTTTAAAATTAAAGTTAAAAATAAGAGCTTTTAAAATAAAGTTAAAGTTGTTTGGTTATGATTATTTTTTAAACTTTAAAATTATTTTTAATTTAAAAGTTATTTTTTAATATATATATATATATATATATATATATATATATATATATATATATATATATATATATAATGCGTATTGATTAATTGTTGTATTAACATATATAATTTAGTGTATAGTATAAAAAAATTAATAATTATTATTGAAAATCATTATACAATAAAATAAGATATAATATGCAAAATGAATAAAAAGTTGGACAATACTAGCATCTACAAAAATGATAATGTAAACAAAAGAAGAAGAAAAAAAATAAATAAAATATAACTCTAGATGTTATTAACCATAGAAAAAATTGAAAAACTCACAGTCTATAGTAATAGTGCCATTTTTTTTAAAGAAAAGTGTTTTCAATGGGATTCGAACCGCGACCACATGTTTTAAGCTTTGAAAAAGTTGATTTCAACTCCTTTTTTACAAGCTCCTTTTACTCAATTTTTTGTCTTTAAAAAAAACTACTTTTTTTCATAAGAGCTTCATAAAAAATGTGTTTACCCCTCCATCTCCTTATAAGGAGAAGAAAAGTAGATAAAAAGTCGGGTCAAACAAGTCTACATTGTATTATTTGAGAGAATTTCTTTTCTCTTTCTTCCAGTTAAAATATTATACTTCAACTAGCAATAATTATATGGATATATATTTTTGGGTTTTGTATTCTAAATTTTTTATGAGTTAGATGGATATTCGAAAATTATAGGTGAGTTGTTTAAATAATTTTGAGATGTGATTTAATATAAAAGAAATTAAGTGGGTCCATTTAAAGAACTCAAATGGATATAATGAATGTGGATACTCTTAATTCTTTGAACTTTAAATTATTTCGACTTTGGGTATACAACATTCTAAGTGTATAATTAGTTTTGCTATTATCAAAGATGATTATGAATGAGTTATCCTCCTATAAAATGGATTATTATTAAAAGTGAGCTGAAAATAAATTGATTTATTTTGAGAATTTCTTTACCCACTTCCCTATGAGGGTCACCCGCAGCGAAAATCCTATTTTACCCCGCTTCGGAAATGCATTTCCGAAATATTTTTTTTTCTAAATTTTTCCAAACATCGGAAGTGCATTTCCGAAAAAATCCCAAAAATTGAGACTTTGACTAATTCGGAGATGCATCTCCGAAACAACAAAAAAAAATCTCAAAAATTAATTTTAGGATATTAATTAATTCACATATCATAAATTTGATATAATTTATGAGTAATGAATAATAATAATTATATATTTTGATATAATTTATGAGTTATGAATAATAGTTATTATATATTTCTATCCTGATTCATATTTTAAAATTTAAAATAATTTTAATTAAAAAAATTAAAATAATTTCACTTACAAAATAAGGTATAATTTTTTATTTATATATTTATAATAATTGTTTTATATTTATAAAAAAAATAAAAAAATGAGTGTTTTAATTTATATATTTATATAATAATTATAATTATTATTATATATTTATAAAAATTATTATATATTTATATATTTATATATTTATATATTTATATAATAATTATAAAAATTAAAAAATGAGTGTTTTACTTTATAATAATTATTATATATTTATATATTTATATAATAATTATTATATATTTATATATTATATATTTATATATTTCACTTACAAAATTAATAATTATGATTATATATTTATATATTTCTATTCTGATTCTTAATTAAAAATGAGTTATAATTTTTTATTTAGTTTAAAAAAATTAAAAAAATATTTTGTCTTAATTTTATTTAAATGAATAAATTTTATATTTAATTTTATATAATTCAAAATTTACTTATGAAATTAAGATGTTTTTGATTTATATAAGTTAGTAAAATAATTTTTAACTTTAAAATTGTTTAGGAAATTTTGATTCACCTTGATTTTATTGATTCACCTTCATTTTATTGATTCACTTTCACTTTATACCTATTAATTGTATTGATTCACCTTGATTTTAATTTTTTAATAATTATTGAATTCTTCCGGAAGTGTATATCCGAAACATTCCAAGACCAATTTGGTCTTGGAATATTTCGGATATGCATCTTCGAAAACACCCCCTCTCCCAAAAAGGGTGTTTTCGGAAAAAAAGGTGGTGTTTTTGGAAATGCATCTCCGAAAACACCTTTTTTTCGTGTTTTCGGAAGTGCATTTTCGAAAGCACATTTTTTTCCAATAAAAGTACGTTTTCGGAAATGTATTTTCGAAACAAGGAGTATTTTGGTAAATTCGCCAGAGGTGACTAAGAAGATTAGTAGGTGGGTAAAAAAATTCTCTTTATTTTTATATATAAAGTTTAGGTTTAAAAGTTAAAAATAATTGCTTTTAAGTATAATAAAATCGGTTAAAATTTAAGTGCGAGTGATTTAAGATTTTGAGTGAATAAATAATTTTAATATCTCTTTATTTAGTTTCGTTATCGCTCTCTCATTCTCTTATCTCCCTAACAAATTATAATGATAAAATAAATTATACTTTTAAAAAAATCAAACATACTAATATTAAGTCCAAATTTACAGAATTGTTTCTATCTCTTTGAAAAGTCTAAAATTTGTCACTTAAATTACAAAGTTAAATTTTTTTATATATAAACTAAGAGCTAATCAACAAAAAGTACAATGCAATGAGTAGTATTTGTATGAAATGGTGAGAAACATAACTTATATGTAATAATTACTATATTAAGTAGAAAAGTGTTTTGTTTGAATGGTTATTTTGAATAAAAAACAAAATAAAGTAAAATAAGATAATCTCTTCAATAGAAAAGTGTTATATATATATATATATATATATATGTATATATATATATATATATATATATATATATATATATATATATATATATATATATATATATATATATATATTGCCAAGACTCATGTTTATAGATTTTAGGGATAAATAACCTTCACCCCCCTGCCATATAGGCGAGTTTTGAGTTTGCCCCCTATTAAATTTTTTTTAAAGGATGCCCCCTTATAAAACCCAGATTACAAACTCACTAACCCCTACACTCATGTGACGCTGAGTTGGCTAGGTATTATCCCTGTTGGCATTTAATTATTTGCTGACATGGAAATGATTTGTTTATCTTGTTGGTAATTGGAAAATTAGGTTTCAGATTCATTCCCAAAATTGTGCTCTCCATTGTTCATCGTTGTTCTACTTCATCTACTTCATCTGTCCTGTTCTTCCTCAACCAGTCATCGTCCCAGCTGCAAGGAGTATGTCGTCTAGGAAATCGATTGGAAGCAGCACAAGCAATACATTTTCGGGTCCCCCCAGATGCGGTTGTGACCTAGCTATGAAGATGTGGGTTTCGTCGACAGCTAGAAACCTAAATCGCAAGTTCTGGAAGTGTCGCAATGCTGGGGTAAGTTTGAGTTTGAATTTCTAGCATTGTTGAACATGTTTCTTTCTTCTCTCCAATGTTTATAATCAGTAGGTTTTGGGTTATTTATACCTGTTTCCTTTGTCTTTATGCAGAATGAGAATAGCTGCGAATTGTTTATATGGGATGATGAATATGGAGACTCACAAAAACGGAATGGTAATATTCAATGGGACTGTAAAATCTGTGACAAAACGGAAAAGGAGTTACAAACAGTTTTGAAGAAATTATCGAAGGCCAAGTTGAAGGTTGAAGAAGAGAGGAAGACTTCTGTTAAGCTGAAGATTGCTCTTGTTTTATCTTGGGTGTTGTTTGCATTTATGTACAACTTAATGTAATGGTCAAATTTATCTTAGGTTGAAGTTTTATGTAACTGTCAAACAATTGATGTATGAGATTAGCTACAATGTTATGAATGAAATTGTTGATTTATGTTCATTCCAAATTGTTTGAATAGTTTGATGACTCTTGTTAAGCTGTTAAGCTGTTTGATTTAGTGCACCAAAAGTGTGCAATTGTCATTACATAATATTGTACCAAAAGGTAGATCCTGTCATTACAAACCAAAGCACCAAAAGTGTGCAATTCAAAACAAAGCACCAAAAGTGTGCAATTCAAAACAAAGCACCAAAAGTGTGCAATTCAAAACAAGAGTACCAAAATAAGTTACAAATAACATTCTTCTTCTTAGCCTAAAGAGCATAAATAGACTAGAGATCATTGACAGACTTCTTCTTAGCCTTCTTAGCAACCTTTCTTGCACCTTGAGCTTCATTGCAATCTTCTTCTTCACTTAAAGTTATTGGTTGATCCTCTGCACCTCGACCAATGATTGGTTTTTTAAACCAGAAAAGTTTGATCCTCTCACTTTGCCTCTTTCTCTTTGGGATGGATTCCTGCTTGACTTTCTGTTTGCCCTTGCTGATTTTGCTTGGTACACTTTTGGCAGAGCTTGTTTGGACATCTTGACTGATGTCTGGTATACTTGCAAGCATCTCATCAGTGATGTCTCCAAATACATCAGCAGTAGAGGCAGTCTGTGTTGCAAGTTCAGATTGACTTGGGACACCATCAAGGGTACCTGTTTCAGCTGCACTTACACCAGGTTCAGACTGACTTGGGGCAGTCTGTGTTGCAAGTTCAGTTTGACTTGGGACATCATCAAGGGTACCTGTTTCAGCTGCACTTATACCAGATTTTGCCTCAGTTTGACTTGGTCCATCAACAGGGGCACTTGTTTCACCTGCACTTACACCAGACCTAAGCTTCTTCTGCTACAATACAAACAATAAGCTACAATAAGCATCAGAATTATAAGCATACAAATCACAGTAAACATTAGGATGACCATTACCTTTCTCTTCAGAGCATTAGGATGTTGTTCCTTGCTCTTGCATGATTTCACATTGTGCCCAACCTTATCACATTTAGTGCATCTATATGCTACACCAGGCAATCTTCTTCTAGCCCCTTCCTCACCTGTTTCTCTAATCCTCAGTTTCCTAGGTCTGCCTGGACCTTTCTTGTAGTTGGGGGGTAAAAGATCCTCAGTCTCAACCTCAGGCCACATTTCCTGACCATTGATAGGGCTCACAGCAAAACCATAACATAGTGCATATTTATCCCTAGAGTAGCATTCATCAACAAACAGTTCTGGATTTTGTTGTCTAAAGCTTAGTGCTGCAACTGCATGCCTACATGGTATGCCCACTAACTCCCAGAAGTTACAAGTACAGGACTTTCTAGTAATATCTACAATAAACTGTTGTTTGTTATAGGAGTGTGTGACTTGAAATTTTTCATCCATGGCCCAAGTAGGTAACCAATGCCCACTCATAGCCACTTCAGTGTCCAATCTTTTCCTAGGTATTGGCATGATAGTGTGTGGCCATTTCTCAAGTTTCAATGCAGAGTTACTACACCTATTCATCAAGTATTTTCTAATCCATTCACACATGGTTAGAATGGGTTTGTCTCTAGCTACTAAGATGGTTGCATTGAAAGACTCAGCAATGTTATTCATTAGTACATCACACTTAGAGTAAAAACTAAAAGCATGCTTACACCAACTATTTGTAGGCACTCCCATTAACCATGCCCAAGCCTTTGGATCTACTCCCTTAAGTTCATTCATCTTTTGCTGCCATCCTTGTTGGTAAGTAGCCTTGGCTGCTCCCATCATGATGTCTCTAATCAATGCACCTCCTCCAAACTTCTTCTTGAAGTTTGCATAAAGATGCCTTAAACAAAGTCTATGCTCAATTCTTTCTGACATCTCCTCGAAAACAGCTACCAAACCCTGTCAACCAAAGTGTATGCTCAGTTACTTTACAAAACTACAAAATATTACAAAGTTAAAGATTTATAAAGTTCATACTAACCTTTTGCTGATCTGAAATGAACACATATCTTTTATCCACACCAACATCTTCCATTAGCAACTGAAGGAACCATTTCCAGCTTTCCTTTGTTTCTGTTTCCACAACACCAAAAGCCAGGGGAAAATACTGGTCATTGGGGTCTCTGCCAACAGCTATCAGCAATTGCCCTCCATATTTGGTCTTCAAATGACACCCATCCACCCCAACAAATGGTCTGCAACCATTTATGAATCCTCTTTTACACCCATCAAAACAAAAATAAAATGAACCAAACCTTGGCTGAATGGTTGGGATTGGTCTATCAATGTTAATCTTCACTGTGTTCCCAGCATTTACTCTTTGAAGCTCAGCAGCATACCTCCATAAGTTAGCATATTGGTTGTCTGAATCTCCCTCAATTATCTTCTTAGCAATCAACTTTGCTTTCCAGGCCCTTCCAATAGTTATACCCACTGAGTGATTTTGCCTCATATCTTGGATTATATCAGAGATCCTAACTGTGTTTGTTGTTTGCATTTTCCTCACTACATACTTGGCCACCCACCTAGAATTTGCAGATCTATTTTCTAAAACCCTAGCACATGTATGTGTGTCATTTATAGTCTTTATGGCAAAAGTTTCTTTCTGGCCCACTCTAGAGCAAGGCATGGAAAACCCACAATTAGCCTTACACACTACCCTAACCCTGTACCCCTCATTCTTCACAAATTTTATTTCCCTCCCATTTAAAACAGTCCACTCACGAATTGCCTCCCTAAAGTCATCAAGGGTATTAAATTGCATACCCCACTTGAATTTAAAGTCCTTATTAAATTGCTCTTTTCTAAACTTTTCAAACTTAGGCCCTTTTTCATCCTCAGAATTATCTGGATCTGAGCTATCTAACTCCTCACTAACATAATCCTCATCTTCCAATTTCTTCTTTTTGGGACAAGGTGACAACCCATCCATTGTTGGGCCCTCCCTAATTGGTATAGTAACATCAGGTCCATCCAAGCCAAAACCATCTACAAGAGCAGTAGTCCTTTCATCCTCACTATCATTCAATCCTTCAACAGCTTCTTCATCACTGACATCTTCATTCAATTCAGTAACCTCATTCACACATATAGGTCTCCCATTAGATGTTACCTCACTTACATCATGTTGAACAAACATAACCCCATCCACTTGCTCACCAACAGCATAAGCAGCCAAATCATATGCATCATCGTCACTCTTGATTTGAAAAAAATCTTTATCAATAGCATATATTCTAGTCCACAACATGTACGACCCATCTAAGTATCCCCACCCATTAACCAGATTACCAATTTTACTCAGATTCCACGTTTCCATTTCTTGCTTATAAACTGTTGTCGAAGAACCACCCCTGTATACGACTTCACCATCACCCATTCTTACAAACTCTCCCCCATGGTGGAATACAACGTTAAAAAGTGACAAATTCTGAAATAAAATGTGATACTATTAAATATTATTTCAGTGACTCTAATCAATATTCAGGGAGACGATATTTTGAAACTAACCTGACTGTGTACCGCATCGTCGCCGCCGTTCTCAGCCGCCGTATTCACTTTCGTCTCCTGCGAAGTCTTCGTCTTCTTCTGCGAAGTCTTCGTATTCTTCTGCGAAGTCTTCTTCTTCTTCTGCATTGCCTTCGTCTTCTTCTGCATTGCCTTCGTCTTCTTCTGCATTGTCTTCGTCGTCGTCTTCAACAAACCGGAACCCTAAGCGCCGTCGTCCCCAAATTGTGTTCTTGCAAGAAATAGTAACCCTAACATTCACGGGGGGGGATCTGAAAAGTTTATTGAAAAGTTTGAAATGTGTATGACCTGGCAACAAAGATAAACAAATCATTTCCATGTCAGCAAATAATTAAATGCCAACAGGGATAATACCTAGCCAACTCAGCGTCACATGAGTGTAGGGGTTAGTGAGTTTGTAATCTGGGTTTTATAAGGGGGCATCCTTTAAAAAAAATTTAATAGGGGGCAAACTCAAAACTCGCCTATATGGCAGGGGGGTGAAGGTTATTTATCCCTAGATTTTAAAATTCGTCCTCATTTACTGGCCGAGGTGTGACTCTCCCAATGAATTAGCATTTTTGGTTTTTCTAAGTCAAAGTAATCTCCGAAAAACCTTCTGAGTTGCCTTGGATTTGTTGGAAGAGTTGTGATTCGCTCAACAATTTTTTCTCGTTTTCCAACCCAAAATTTATATTATGAATTCGTTCGTGGATGATTCGCTCCCCAAGAGTTTTAACTTTTCATGCTCATGTCATTTCACTACAAGAAATGTGCTCCCTAGCCACATGAAATAGTGACGTGATTTTCACGTGTGTAAAATAAAACAGTTGTGACGTGAAATTCAAGTCGCAACATATTTATAATATTTAAAAATTAAAAGTAACGTTAATTAAGGGGGGAGTCCGAAATTTTATAAAAAAAATGTTGTGACGTGTAAAACACGTCGCAACTTAAAATAAGAAAAAATGGAAAAATAATTGGCGTCAGATATGCACATGGGGGGAAGTTTGAATTTTTCAAAATTCAGTTGTGACGTGTAAATCACGTCGCAACTAAAAATTGTAAAAACCCAAAAACGTTAATGCCAGAGTTGACTGACAAGGAGCACGTGGGCTGGGACCGTTGGTTTGTTGCGACGTGAATTTCATTTCGCAACGTAGCGATGTGGACATCATGTCGCTAAAGTCTTTATTACATTTTGCCAAAACGCTTCTTCCTCTCTCTCGTTCCAGAACTCTTCTTCATCCCTAAACCCCATTTTCTCTCAACCCATTCTCCCCATTTTCTCTCAAAATTTCTTCTCCCATTCTCTCAAATTTCATCCTCTTCCTTCCCAATTGCAAAATAGTTAAGGTAAGTATCATATCTTTTTTAATTTTCTGTTATTTTATTTAATATTTTCGTTTTTGTATAATTAATTTGTTTGTGTTTTAAATTTTTTTTAGGTGTAATATTTGTGATTGAAGGAGCATTTGAAGAAGATATTTGAAGATTGATAGAGGAAGATAGAGGTATTTTTGGCATTTTATTTTTTTTTAGGTTTTTTTATTGATGAATTAGATTGTAGAAAATTAGGTTTGTAGAAAATTAGATTGAAGGTTAAAATTGATGACTGTTAGTTTTGTAGAAAATTTGATTTGTAGAAAATTATAGTTGGAAATTAGATTGAAAATTAGAAATGAAATATAATGTTTGTATATTATATTTAAGTTTGTAAATTAGAAAATTATAATTGATCACATTTAATCTATGCAATCACATTTAAGTTTGTATATTATAAATAAAATGTTATTGGAAATGAAATATATTAGGTATGTATATTTAAAATAAAATACAATAGAGTAGAATTATATTTTATATTTCTTAAAAGGAATAATAAGTTTGTTAAGAACAAAATAGTGTGAAGTAGTATTTTTTAAACAACATTTTAAAAGAAGGTTATTACATAGTTATTAAAAAATAATATATTATTTTGTTTTAAAAATGTTTATTATAGTGTGAAGTATATTATTTTGTTTTAAAAAAAAATATAATAATATTTTGTTTATAGTTGATATAAGTAAATGTTTAATTATTTACTTATAGTTGATATAAGTAAATGTTTAATTATTGTTACTAAAAAGAGAATGATTGGATATATGTGCAGTATGGAATATTATTTGTATTATCGTAGTTGGATGTACGATAGAGTGGAACCAGGAAGACATGCACTTAAACTCAATTTTATAAAAGGAGTTAACGGGTTTATCACGTGGGCGTTTGCTCAAGAATGTTGTCGAAGCGAAGGAGGAGTTAGGTGTCCCTGTCTTAAATGTGAATGTAGACCTATAATTAGTGACCCAGAGGAAGTGGTCAGGCATTTGTATAGAAGGGGTTTCATGGAAAATTATTGGGTTTGGACGTTTAATGGTGAAAAATTGCCGAGTAACGTACCAGAGACTAGCAGTACGCATGCTTCAAGTAGTCGTCCGCCAATGGAATGTGAGGAAAGACCGCCTATTGAATATGAGGAAAACTTTAATCAGATCGGTGACATGGTTGAGGATGTTTTTGGTGTGAACGTGACCTATGATCAACCTGAAGATTTTGATGGGGAAGAGATGTCGAACGAGGAAGCGCAGAGCTTTTATCAGTTGTTGAATGAGATGAATACGCCGTTGTTTGAAGGTTCGTCTAACTCAAAGTTATCAATGTGTGTGAGATTATTGGTCGCCAAGTCAAATTGGAATGTTCCTGATCAGTGTTTGGAATTCTTTGTAAAAATGATGTTGGACTCAACTGCAATGAAAGACAACTTCCCTACAACATTTTATGAAGCAAAGAAGTTGGTGTCGAAGTTGGACTTAAGAGTAAGAAAGATTGATTGTTGCATTAATGGTTGTATGTTGTTTTATAACAATGAGTTTGGTACTCAAGATGGATTGTTGGAGGAATGCAAATTCTGTATGAGTCCAAGATATAAAGTTCGCAGTAGAGCCATTAACACTAATTAAGACCGTGTAGCAGTAAAGTCCATGTTTTATCTTCCGATAATTCCAAGGTTAAAAAGAATGTTCGCTTCAATGCACGGTGCAAGTCAAAGGACATGGCATCATACAAACAAAACAAGTCCAGGCACTATGCGGCATCCATCTGATGGCGAGGCATGGAAACACTTTGATCGAATACATCCTGATTTTTCCGCAGAACCTAGAAATTCCAGGCTTGGATTATGCTCAGATGGTTTTGCTCCTTATGTTCAAGCGTTGGGAAGTGCGTATTCTTATTGGTCAGTTATTGTAACCCCTTACAACCTCCCTCCCGAGATGTGCAAGACAAAACCATACATGTTTTTGACGTGCGTCATTCTAGGACCTTCGAGTCTAAAAGTCGGAATTGATGTGTATTTAAAACCTTTAATTGATGATTTGAAGAGGTTTTGGATTGGTGGAGAATGGACTTATGATATATCACGTAAACAAAACTTTACCATGCGAGCTGCCTTGATGTGGACCATCAACGACTTTCCAGCATATGGCATGTTGTCTGGTTGGGGTACACATGGCAGAATGGGTTGTCCGCATTGTATGAGATACACCAAGGCGTTTACGTTGGATAAAGGGGGAAAAGCTCGTGGTTTGACTGTCACCGTAGATTTCTACCAAAAAATCATCCGTATAGAAAGAACAAGACAAATTTCATAAAAGACAAACAGGTAACAGATATGCCTCCGCCCCGATTGTCACCAGGTGCTGTATGAGACCAAGTTTGTGGGCTACCAAAAATTACAGATACTGGAAAGGCATGTAGAATTGAAGGATATGGGGCCGATCACAATTGGACAAAAAGAAGTATATTTTGGGACCTTCCATATTGAAAAGATAATTTGTTGCGCCATAATCTAGATGTTATGCATATTGAGAAGAATTTTTTTGATAATGTATTTAACACCGTGATGGATGTTAAAGACAGGACGAAAGATAATGAGAAGGCTAGACATGACATGGAAAAATGGTGCAATCGAAAAGAGTTGAAGTTGAAGCCTCAACCAAATGGAAAATTATTGAAACCGAAGGCTTGTTTCAGTCTGACCTCCCAAGAAGGTAAAGCGGTTTTTCGGTGGTTAAAAGAATTGAGAATGCCCGACGGCTATTCTTCAAATTTAGCAAGGTGTGCTGACGCTAACACTGGGAAGTTGCATGGTATGAAAAGTCATGATTGCCATGTTTTTATGGAACAATTGCTACCAATTGCGTTTGGTTCTCTACCTAAACATGTGCTTAATCCACTGACTGAAATTAGTCAATTTTTCAGAGATATTTGTGCTTCAGCTTTAAAAGTAGATGACATCATTAAGTTGGATCGAAATATTTCAGTCATTCTATGCAAGTTGGAACAAGTATTTCCGCCTGGTTTTTTTGACTCCATGGAACATCTACCTGTGCATCTTGCCTATGAAGCTTATCTTGGAGGACCTGTTCAATATAGGTGGATGTATCCGTTTGAAAGGTTCATGGGTGATTCAAAACGATCAGTGAAAAATAAGGCTAGAGTTGAAGGATCGATATGTGCACATTACTTGCATCGAGAAACATCACATTTTTGCAGTCACTATTTCAAGCATTTGATGTTAACTCCAAGAATCATTCAAAATCCTGTCAATGTTAGTGAAAGGAGTCGATTCACTTTATCGGTCTTCGGGCTTCCAGGCCATCCATTTGGAAAAAAGGGTGTGCATTGGTTGACCCAACAAGAATTGTAATCTGCCCATGTTCATGTCTTGACCAACTGCGTTGAAGTTAAACCATTTCTTGAGTAAGTATACAGACCCCTAACTTTTAATTTTCTTTACCATCAAAAAACTCATTACTCTGAAAATTATAATATGTTTCTTTTTAGGGAATTCAACAACACCTATTTTCATGCTACTGGTGTACAATCAACATCTGGTGTCATCCATGCTCAATTTACAGCATGGTTTAAGGAGAGATTGTATAGCATTGTTGCACCGACTCCCGAAATACTCCATTTGAGAAACTTGTCTCAAGGCCCTATTCAAAGCGCAAATGAATGGCACACATACTTCGTGAATGGATATAAATTTCACACTCATACATGGACTGAAGGGAAAAAGACCATAAACATTGGTGTTTTTGTGAAAGGAGTTACAGATGGTGGTGAAGATGACTTATATGGTTTTGTCAAACATATCTACGAGTTGGTGTACACTTACTTGGACTCGGAAAATAAAGTTGTCTTGTTTTATTGTGAATGGTATGATCCAACTAGAGGCACAAAAATAGATAGGACATATGGTACTGTTGAGATTCAAATGGACCAGAGGTACAAAGAGTATGACCCTTTCATAATGTCACATATTGTTAGGCAAGTTTATTTGTTCCTTATCCTTCATTTGTGCCACGTAAACGAGGGTGGTGTGTTGTCATAAAAACAAAACCAATGGGTCATATTGAATATGACGATCTAGTGGAAGAAGATCTTGCTTTCCAAGTTGATGAAGTGGAACAAATTAATGATGTGGTTGCAAATGAAAAAACTACAAGTTTGCCTGATACAATGGCTGAGGGGCATCTAGTTGATTCGTCTATATTGGATGAAGAGCATGAAGATATTGCATCTGAGGACAATATCACATCAAATGATGAGAATGATGTGGATGACGAGCATGAAGATTTAGAATAATGAATATGTGTTGTTGAAAATGTATTTTTATAATTTCACTTAATGAACCATGTATTGAATGTGTTAATGAAAACCAGTTGTTGAGATTATATTTTTATAATTTTACTTAGTGAACCATTTGTTGAATATATTTATATTAATTGTGTAATCTCTATAAATAGGTAAAATTCCACCCCGACCTGATAAAGGTAAGGGTGTAGCTGATAGTGGTAAGAAGAAGTCCCAACGCCCACGAGTAGTAGTACGTCAGTCACCTCAGTCGGCCACGTGTCCTCCCCCACAGAGTCAGGTTAATCGTATGTCCATGGCCAGTACTCAGGCTTTTCTGCCACTACTCTCCTCTCCGTATCCATATGACAGTCCGTCTTTTATTACCCCACCACCACCTGGTTACCCATCCTTCCAGCAGACACAGATGCCCCCATCCTTCCATCAGACACATATGCCCCCATCCTTTCGGCAAACCGGAGGATTTGGTTTTCCACCTCCCACACAGATTAGTCCCTCATCTTTCCAGCAGACTGGAGGATCTAGTTTTCCACCTCCCACACAGATTAGTCCCTCATCTTTCCAGCAGACTGGAGGATCTAGTTTTCCACCTCCCACACAGACTGGTCCCACCCCACCATCTTTCCAACAGACTGGAGGATCTAGTTTTCCACCTCCCACACAGACTGGTCCCACCCCACATCCCCCACATGTGCCCCCACAGGATGATGATCAGGCGGAGGATGAGACTGCGGATGATGAGTTGGATGGGAGTGATCTTCGAGGGGATGATGATCCGAAGGAAGCTCGTAAGTTTCTTATTTATCAATTTTTATTTAAGTATACGTTTCCATTTTTAATAACTTTATAATTAATGTTAATTCAATTAATGTTATTTAGATTCACGCCGAGTCGGACTGCTGCCAAAGTTATAAGTTATATAATTCAGCAAAATTATAAAAAACTTATAAAGACTTTTAAAGATGTTAAGGGCGAGGATAGAGAACATTGGTTTACGCATTTTCAGGTATACTTAATTTATTGTTTAAGTTATTGTTATTTAAATGACTTTTTCACTACAGTTATCTAACTTTTATTTTATCTACTTTTATTGCAGGAAAAATGTGTGTGGGAACCAATGAAAGAGAGACAGATTAAAAAAAATTATTATGGCAGAACTGCAAGACGACTTTTTGACATGCTACGACGTGTTAGAAAGCGTTGGGAACTTCATGGCATCCGTCCTAGTTGGATAGGAACTTCATGCTACGACTTTCTGACTATTAATCCTCAGTATACTCCAAGACCGGGAGAGCCGCTTCATCCGGATGTGGATTTTTATCTTTGGACTAAAGTCATTGGCGGCAAGGGGCCTAACGGGTGTTTTTTTGGTGGTGGAAATTTGGCAGGCACCTTGAGACCTGATGATAGAACTCTATATCAAAGAGTTCTCGACGAGGAAGGAGGTTCACGTCCTGTAACTTTAACAGATGAACAGAGAGAAACCGTAAGACAATTGGCGGTAAATGAGGTGAGGCGTGAGGTGGCGGAACGTGAAGCGACACTGAAAGCCCAAATGGAGGCCCAAATGATGGCAATGCGGAATGATCATCAGCGGGAAATGGAGGTCATGGCGAAAAGACAATCGGATATGGAGGCACAAATGCGACAATTTATGCAATCTTTTGGTGGAAACCAAAATATGGGGGGTTCTGCGCCGACTGATCAGGAAAATCTAAATGATGATGAGTTTTCCGACCCGGACTGATTGTTGATTTAATTTAGTTTTTATTTTGTTGTTACTTTTGATTTTAAATTTGTGTAAACTATTAATTAAATTATAATTACATTATTTAGTAATATTAGATTTATAATTTTAGTTTCTTAATTTTTATATTTTAGTATATTTAGTTTATTGAATTAATTTATAAATTTTATTAATTTTAATATATCTAGTTTATTAATTTAATTATATATATATATATATATATTTGGTTTTTTGCAAAAAAAATATTAGTGACGTGATTTTCATGTCACTAAGTAGTGACATGAAAATTACGTCGCAACATTACACATTTAAATGCGCTTTTCATTTACTCCTAGGCAAATTTAGTGACGTGATTTTCATGTCACTAAGTAGTGACATGTAAATCACGTCGCAACTAAAAATGCTTTTTCTAACCTAAACGCTGCTACGCCTGCTCTGACTGAATGTGCATTAATCTCTGGTCCACATTTTGCTACGTGATTTTTACTTCACTAAATAGTGAAGTGAAAATCACGTCACTAAAAGTTGCCACCTTGCCTCCTGCGACGTAAATTATCACGTCGCAAATATTAGTTTGTGATGTGTTTTTTTGGTTTGTGGCGTGATATTCACGTCACTACTGAGACTTTTTTTGTAGTGTTTTCACATCGTTCTAGATTCGATGGTCGAAATTCCCCCAACGAATTTGACTTAACTTAGGCCTTCAAGACTTTGGTTATTTTTCCTCATTTGGCTTGCTTGTTGATCCTTACCACAATGCTTTTTAATCCATCAATTTAATTAATGTATGATAATCAAAAAAAAAAAAGATCAATGAATTATTTAAGAGTAACGTTATTCATACACCTAATTTTTTAAATCAATATTTACACCTAACACTGTTCATCGTATTTATACGGTGAATAGTGTTTTTTTAACTAAAATATTTTATAAACAGTGACATGTACATAAACGGTGAACAGTGATAAAATTGATTAATGAAATAAAAAAAATTGGTTAATGAAGTGATCAAGTTGGTTAATATTAAACGTCAACATGTTAAAAAAAGTTAGTAATAAAACAAAGTTGATTAATAAAAAAATAAAAAATTAGTTAATAAAGTGATGAAGTTGGTTAATAAACGCCCTGATATTAAAAATAATTTTTAATAGTAAAACAAAATTGGGTAATAAAGTGTAAAATGTTGATTCAAAAAGTTATGAAGTTGGTTAATAAACACCTAAATATTAAAAATAATTTTTGGTACTAAAATAAAGTTGATTAATAAAATATAAAATGTTAGTTAATGAAATTATGAAATCTATTAATGAAATGTATAAATACAGTAAATAGTGTTGGGTGTAAGTATTGGTGTAGAAATTTGAATTTTTTTCCCCACCTGCCACAGCTGGGAAATTATATTCCCCAAATGCCACACTCTGAAAACAAATTCCCAGAATGCCACAGCTGAGTCCCATGTCGCCATTCAAGATGGAGAAAAGGGTGGGCCCCATCTGCTGAATGGACCATGTCGCCAATCAGGGTGGAGACGTGGTGGGCCCTGTCTGCCACAAGCCTGCATGTCGCCATTTGAGGTAGAGACAAGGCCTTTTTAATTTTTTTTTTCGTGTTTGTTATTTTAAATATTTTAGTTATATATTTAATATATTTTTAATATATATTTATGTTATCTGAATTCAATAAATTATTTAAATGGTATAAAATCATTATTTTAATTAATTATAATTATAAATTAATTTTTTTAAACATAATTAATACTAAATATTATTTAATACGAAATAAACTTTAATACAAAATATTAAATTAAAAACAAATATTATTAATCATAATTAATACTAAATAATACAACAACATCTCTAAAGCACTCAAGAATGTCTAACTAGTTAGAAGGACCTGCTGCACTTGGCCGATGCGGACATTTTTTCCGCATATGTAATCCTTGACAGATTCCACATCGTCTTTTTACTTTCTCAACGGTGTCCATTTCAGTCCTAATGCGAGTGCTGTTTGGGCGACCTCTTTTGTTTTGTCGCATTCTTTCATTGTGTAAAAGAATATCACCTTGATAAGGAGTCCATTGATCTTCGTCATATAACATTTAATCGCAGGTACTTCAACGACGACGACGTTATAATTGAAGAAATAACACAATTAGAGACCGATGAGGATGTGCGTAATATGTTTTATGATTTTATGAGTGGTTTTAACAAAACGTCATTTGAATTGTATGTTAGATTTAGTAGATCAGCAGATGAAGTGATAACATTGTGTAAAAAACCGATTTAATATAAATTTATGATTCAACTATGTTATTTATTGTGCCATTTACTTTTCACCCACCTACATTTATTTTTTACCCACCTATATTTACTATCCCAACCACCTACATTTTCCTATAAATACACCACAAACTCTTATCATTTCTCACACACTCAACCAACTTCTTATATCTCTAAAATTCTCTACACTTAAAAAATGTCAAACTTGCTTTGGATCGGTTCAAAACATAGAGGAACGAGAGAAAATATTGCTAGTGTAAGTATTTTAGTTTATGTTTAAGTTCTTAAATATTATTCGTAAATATTTTTCATTTTAGTATTTTAGTTTATGTTTAAGCGCTTAAATATTATTCGTAAACATTTTTCATTTTAGTATTTTAGTTTATGTTTAAGTTCTTAAATATTATTCGTAAATATTTATCATTTTAGTATTTTAGTTTATGCTTAAGCGCTTAAATATTATTCGTAAATATTTATCATTTTAGTATTTTAGTTTATGTTTAAGCGCTTAAATATTATTCGTAAATATTTATCATTTTAGTATTTTAGATGTAACATTACTATTTTTTTATTACAGCTAGATGATGAACATGTACAAGGGTTTAGATGTAGAAGTCACCAAAAGTTGGAGTCATATTCTGCAATCATCCCGTATCTAATTTCGTCAGGTTTATACCACGTAACAAATATACCCTCAACCCAAATCGACAACCGTTTAATTTTGGCGTTATTAGAAAGATGGAGGCCAGAAACTCACACTTTTCATCTTCCGACTGGTGAATGCACCATCACATTGGAGGATGTTAGCATGTTACTAGGCCTTCCTATTGAAAGTACGCAATTAAACGGTCCTTATGAGCTAGATGATGATGTATGGCCTGCAATCGTAAGGGAAACACCACCACAAAATGCGTTACATGGTTCCGCTGTAAGATTGACATGGCTTAAAGACATTTATCAAGCACAAGCAAATATACCAACATAAGCTTCAACAGAAGAGCATAAAATGAGATATGCTCGAATTTATATAATGATTCTCATTGGACAACTTTTATTTCCCGACAAAAGCGGCAGCCACGTCCATCCAAAATGGTCACAATTCCTCTTTGATTTTAATCAGTGTGGCACATATAGTTGGGGTTCTGCTGTTTTGTGTTACTTGTACAGGGAGATGTGCAAAGCTTGTGAATTCAAAGTAAAAGAAATATCAGGATGTCTTTTACTTCTTCAAGCTTGGGCATTTACACGCATGCCTATTATTTCTCCTCAAACTGCATTCGCTCCATCCTTTCCTCATGCGTCGAGGTAAAATATAATTTAATTTCATTATTTAATTTTTTTAATTACTTTTTTTAATTTAATTTCACACCTATTTCGAATCCAAACTTTGATTCCCCTTAAATCCAACAAAACCCTTCAACCTCCTCATACAATCAACCACCCACCACCTCTTACTTCCCAACCGTGATCCACCATGACCCACCGCAAACACAATCCACCCCAAACTTAAACTTGGATCTTAATATCAGTGATTGTGTCGTCAATAATATTGATTTCATAAATCAAATTTGGTATCCTCCTCCACCTCCAACACAAGAAACACAAGAACAAGACGACCTTGCTCAAGCTGAAGAAGAACAAAATTTACGTCATGGTGACCGTGAGCGACGAGCACCTCAATGTGGTACTGATGGTTATTTGCATCGTCACCGCCAACACTGATTTTTCATTTGTATGAAATGTATGAATTTCGTATTTGTATTTTTAGTATTAATTATGTTTAATAATATTTGCTTATAAATTAATATTTTGTATTCATCGTTGTATTAATATTATATTATTCAGTTTAAATATATTTGTTTCTAAACTACTATTTTTTTATTTATTATACATATTAAGTTGTATTCATATTATTATTATGTTTTAAAAAAATATTTTATAATTTTGTTAATTAAAAATATTATAACTAGTATTAATTATGTTTAAAATAATTAATTTAATTTTTAATTAATTAAAAAAATGATTTTAAAGAATTTAAATAATTTATTAGATTTATATAATATAAATATATATGATAAAAATAATTTATACAAAACAAAAATATTTAAATTAACAAAAACGAAGAAAAAAAATCAAAAAAGGCCTTGTCTCCATTTTGAATGGCGACATGCTTCACTCTGCAGGTGGGGCCCATCATGTCTCCACTCTGATTGGCGACATGGTCTTTAGAGCAGATGAGGCCCACCCTTTTCTCTATCTTGAATAGCGACATGGGGTAAAGGTGTGGCATTCTGAAATTTATTTTCAGAGTGTGGCATTTGGGGAATATTTTTTCACTGTGGTAGGTGGAGAAAAAATACTACTCCCTCCGTTCCTTTTTAAGTGTCATTTTAGAAGAATTTTTTTGTTCCTATTTAAGTGTCGTTTTATAATTTAATGTTATAATTTGTCATTTATATCCTTATTTTCTCAATAACTCCACCTCAAATTTTTCAATTAGTTATTGAAAAAAGGAAGTGAATGATTGAATTTATTTGGAAAGAGAAAAATAAATAAGGGTATAATATCTTGGTTGAAGAGCTTTTTACTAAAACGACACTTAAAAAGGAACGGAGGGAGTAGAAATTTGGTATATGAATAGCGTTATTGTGGAAAGTGTAAGAGACAGTCATGTCACGTGTCATATGCAGTGGGAATGGAAAAAGTAGAGAATGCTATCTATGTCAAAGTACTAAGATTTCTTCTATGATCGAAACGTGTTCAGTCTCTGACAGCATTCAAGCAGAGTAAAATAATCAAATTAATCCAATGATAGAACGTTAATTTTAATGTTTTGTTTGGAGGGGACCATTTAGCGTGCTGAGTTGTTTCGATGCTTTTTTATTGGAATCCACAAAAACTTAGCCTTTTCAACAAATGTCAGACCAATCAGATCATATAGTTGCATTCCATAAATATATGTGTGCTCCCCATTAAACCTATTTACCTTTTATAGTGTCTTCTGGAAAAAATATTTCGTACAGTTTTTTCTCTCAAAATTTTTAACATTTTTAAGTGAGTTTGCAAGTGCTATTGGGGGCTCGCCTGTCCTTTTTTTTATTCTCATTTTTTAATTAAACATATTAATTTTGTATTCCTATTAATTACTCTCTTCTTTCCAAATGAGTGATTTATTTGGAATAAAATGATGTCTTAAAATGAATTATCTATTTCAATTTCCAATATACTTTTTTCAATTTCCCTCTAATTAATAAAAATTTCATCATTTCCAATACATAATAAGGGTACTATAGTAAAAATATTATCTTCTCTCTTACTTTTAACAACTTTTCTTAATCTGTATGAAATAGTGGCCTGAATCACTCATTGTGGAACGGAGAGAGTATATGGTATTAATAAAATAATTAATAATTAATTATTAAATTATTAAAATTATTATTTTTAAATTAATTGATAAAGTAATTATTTAACAAATATTACCAAATTAAATATGTCATATGCTTGATTACAAAATATTAATATATTAACTTAAAGTAACAATACAATTGAAATAGTTAAATTTTACTTCATAATTATGTTTATAAATAAATTTATTATTAATATTACTGTTATATTATGTTTTTTATTTTAAATTAAAATATAAACTAAAAAAAATTATGATTCATAACGTTTTAAAAATAAATGTTTTCACAAAATCTATGTTATTAGATCAAATCAAATAAATCAATACAAATAAACATTCAATCTTCTTATTTAAATATTACTTGAATTTGATAATTTATGTATGTTCAAATAAAATAAATTTTTAAGTAGATTAATAGACAATATCTTCTAAAAAGATAGACTCGGACATAAAAATAAGACTTTAAAAATGGTAGACTCACATTAAAATTAGTTTTTGAGAGACTATAAACAAATTTAAATTTTGAATTTTTTTAATAGGTTAAATTTAAATTTGACTAAACTTAACTTGATCTTGTCTATTCCCATCCATATATATATATATATATATATATATATATATATATATATATATATATATATATATATATATATATATATATATATATATATATATATATATATATATATATATAGAGGAGGGATCAAATTACACCCGAAGAGTTACACCATGAGTTACACTCGTTCAATAACTACATTTTAAATTAATATTTTTTAAATTCAACCGTTGGATTGAAACATAATATCATATAGATCATATCTAAAAAGTTTGAGCTTAATCTATAATGATTTACTATGCCATTGAATTACATCAAAATTAACGTTATATGAAAGCTCATTTTGACGTTAATCTTTGGATATCTTGATCGGATAGTAAATCATTATAGATTAAGCTCAAACTTTATAGGCATGATCTATATGATATTATGTTTCAATCCAACGGTTGAATTTAAAAAATATTAATTCGAAATGTAGTTATTGAACGAGTGTAACTCGTGGTGTAACTCTTCGGGTGTAATTTGATCCCTCCTCATATATATATATTAAATACTTTTTAATAAAATAATTATTTTATTTTTTTATTATAGTGATGTGTGTATTTTTTTTAAAACTAATTTTATTTGTTTGTAATAGTGATGTGTGTATTTTTCCATTAAAAAGAAGAGGTATGTTCATTTAGGTAACATGAAATTTAAGAGTGAAACTTATTACATTATTAATATTAATAACAGAGATATTAATAACTATTTTATGTAAAATGTAAATTATTCATTTTAAAATTATAAAATGAAATTCTTACAATTAAAATCAAGTAGCTCTTATAGGCATAAGTCAATAATATTCATTCCAGAGCAAAACTTATGGAATTGAATATTTGTTAACAAGAAAGTTTAGCTAAACAACTAATGGCCTAACATATATCAACCCATAATCAAGTAGCAAATGTTCTGCTAAAAGCTTTTTTATCAACTCAACGTTTCTGTACTACTAGAAATAATCAGTGTTGACTAAGCCGGGATCACCATGATAAAAGAGGGTGTTAGGAGTATAGAGAAGTCATGTTGGGCCTTTATGGATTGGACACTTAATGGGTCAGTGTAGTTTCAAGCCCTCTTTCTTAATGGGGATGTCATGCTAGATTCTCATTCCTATCACAAAGTTATATTAACCACTTGAATACGGTTGTGGATGTTACAGGCAATGAGGCACAAGATTCCTATCATAGAGTATGTTCATTGAAGATATACATCTTTTTTTTGGTCAACGCTAGAATTTTTGTGGACAAAAGTGTGACTGTCGACGTTGTATACATTAAATACTTCATGGATTTGGAGATGATTCACGAGTACAACTAAGGGGAATTTGTTTGGTTTACTTGTACTCCAAATCAGTTGAAGGTAGTTATGGAAGACGAGACAAATGACATGAAGCAACAGTCTATTTCAGATAATTTATTCACGCCATTACTGATATTAATTTCACAGTACTAATATTAATTTCAAAATATATGTGAAACGTTTGTCTTGGTTCAGCATATGGCTTATTGTTTTCTTGTTGTTAATATGAAATTGTAGTTTTTATATTGTTTTTTATAAATGATGTTGTTTATGTTAAAGTAAGTTGTGGTTTTTGTTGATAAATATTGTTGTTTGTATTGAAGCACGTTGATAAATGTTGAAGCATGTTGATAAATGTTGATGAAAGTTGAAGCATGTTGATGTTTTTGTTGATAAATATTGTTGTTTGTGTTGAAGCATGTTGAAGTGTGTTGATTTTTTTTGTTGATAAATGTTGTTGTTTGTGTTATTGTTAATGTTATTCCTTGTATATTGCAGCTTTCATTTTGTTCCTCCAACATGTCTTAGAAGATGAGTTTACTATATTCTATGTGGTTTGAGTGTTTTGTCAATCCTTCACTAAGAATGTAACATTCGGATTGAATTAGAAAATAATAGGCTAAATTACTCCAAGAGCTCTTTAAGTTATTTAATTGTAACAGTTTGGTCCTTCATGTTATTTTCCCTACAACTAGGTCCTTTATGTTATCAAATGTGCACACCGTTATCCTTTTTTAACAAAGAAAATGTGCTAATTATGGATGCAATTATATTGAGTGGTATAAAAATGATGAAGTGCAACCAATAATACAACAATCAACATTTCTAAATGTTTAAAATGACAGAAAAATGAGGCAGAAATCACCCAAAATGACTAAGTTGTTACAAAAAAAACTTGAAGGACCAAATTGTTACAATTAAATAACTTAAAGGATCATGGGAGTAATTTAGCCAAAATAATAATATGAAAAATTAAGTTATATTAGAAAACAACTTACACTAATCAATATTTTCGAGATTT
Source organism: Vicia villosa (assembly GCF_029867415.1). Taxonomy (NCBI): domain Eukaryota; kingdom Viridiplantae; phylum Streptophyta; class Magnoliopsida; order Fabales; family Fabaceae; genus Vicia; species Vicia villosa. Next base: position 117,095,679 of record NC_081186.1, on the reverse strand, counting down.
CGGCAGCCTATTATTCGAATCTTACTCTTTAATGGTTAGAATCTGATTTGATGCTTCTAATTCTTCTGCTATCACTTCCTTCACTATTAGTTTTCTCTTCAAAGTAATTAATGCTTTGAAGAATGAACTAGTAGAGAAGGAAGTGTTAGTTAAAAAATTAGAAGCATTGAAACAAATTCTAACTGTTAAAGAGTAAAATGTGAATAATGGGTTGTATATCAACATTGTTTAGTGTAACTTGTTCTTCTAATATAACTTAATTTGTCAAATTATTGATTTCTAAATGAAATTGAAAGGTTGTATGTTTTGCGAGCAGTTGGTGAAATAAGCATTCCACATACGATATAATAAACTCAAATGAACACATCGCAATGGTTGGTAGGTATAAGTATAACTATGGTGAAATGGTGTATGCTAAATCTTTCACAACAGTTGGACGTTTAACCGTGAAATGTTGAAAAATATCTCAAAATGCTAGTGTTGGGTATCGAACCCTTGACCTCCATATTTCACTGTCATTTCTTTCCACCATTGTAATGATATATTACGCGCTACTAGATTTTTACGATGGTTACTTGTTGTGGTGGTAAATAGGACACATACTATCACATCCTACGTAACCACAGTTCACCACTGGTGAAGATATCCCTTTTTCAACTATGGAATAAAAAACCCTTTGTAGTAGTGGCATTTTTCAACTATGGTATAAAAAACCCTTTGTAGTAGTGGCATTCTAGAGAATGATGTGTAATGTGTTTCACATCGTACAGGGACCACCGTCGGACACAATCATTGGAGGTGATATCCTGATACACTAAATGGTTGGTTTATAAGTCTCAACTTATATACTTGCATCTACTTGAACGAGACTCTAAATGGTTGGTTTATAGGTCTCAACTTATGTACTTGCATCTACTTGAATGGTTACTGCGCACTTCCGATATTTTTAAGGTATATTTTTTACTTGGATGAGAATGTTTTTCGAAATTCTAATAGTGTATAATTGATACGAATTTCTATATCTAAACAGTGTGAAGGACATTTCTATAGTATTAGTTATAACTAACTAGATATAGAGAATACTATCCATATTAAAGGATCAAAATTACAAACAAGTCAAACGAGAATATAATTGCTTTCTAAGACTGCAAATCATTCTTCATTAGATTCCAACACACCGCTAAAATTACAGCGATAATGTATGTTACAGACACATAGATCAAACCTTGGACCATATTGACCCCAAATGCCAAAATGGTCCCCCTCAACCAAAACTCAAACAGTTTAATGGAAGTCTATCTGTGTAAATCTGACCCTTTTAAAACAAGCCAGAAAACACATATTTTCAACAAATGATAATGTTTTATATGAGTGAAAGTTAATAAAGAAAAAAAAAATTAGGCCTCTGCATCCTATATTATGTGCATGTAATTCCAAGGGACCCTGCCATTTTCCTCTTTTTGAACTTTCTGGAAGAGTAACATCTTACAAATTCAGAGGTTGTAATCTCATGTAAAATCCATCCATCAAACTATCTCCAGCACTCCATTACCACAAGATTCCTTGAGCTCCGGTTGAGGTGTAAAAAGAGCTATGAGAAGAGGATTTCTTCTAAGGCATGAAAGAAAATCTTCCTTGTAAACTTTTTCATCCTTATCCTCATCAAATAACAGAAAAAGACGATGGACCTGCAAGTATCCAGCTAATGTAAGTTAAACTATAACAGAAAAAGAATGTGGTGGCAGAAAGACAGGAGAGAATAAAAGTATTTTAATAGAGCAGAATGGGTTACTACCTCGTCCTCATTCCAGCTAAGGAGAGCGGATTGGATGGAATCTCGGAACTGAATTTTAAAAAGAATGGAAAGAACAAGTTAGAGTTAGTTCAAATTTCAGCAAAAGTTGTAAAGGAGAATAGGTGTATGATAGTTAATTACTTCTTCTTCCACGATGTAGCCCTTTACTGCACCACCACACTCAGCAAAGGCTATTTCACAGGCTTGACAAAACCCTGGCTGCTTCATGACATGTGCAGAACCATACAAGAACTAGAAGCAGATATGTGCATAAGAAGAGTGTCATGATCAATAAGGATATTTGAAACCTAAATATGCAGTTAAAAGTTTTTTGTCTTAAAACCAGTACAGATATTTATGTGCAGTATTGATAGTTCTATGTAGCACAGAAACAGTAAATTATTGGAAATAGCAGTTACCTGTTTGAATGTAATTTTCCCACACTTCTCCACATCAATGAATGCAAATATCTGTAATACAAAGACAGGTGTGACGGATGGGGAAAGGAAGATATAAGAATATCATGAAGCCAAAAGTACGGGGGCAGAAAAGAAAAGGAAGAAAAACCGAGTGACAAAATAGTTAATAAATTGCAGCAGCATCCTGATTGCGAATTACTATAAATAGTATAAATCTTACGGATTAGAATGTCAATTCTGGATGGAATTAAAATTTAATGCCATAATATTGAGAAATCTTGAGCCATTTGGTAACTAACCTTTTCAGCAAGAGGACAAGCCCTGAGTCTTAAAACGCTCAAAAAGCCACGATATTGAACATGACCACTGCTAATAAAATAAATAAATAAGTAAATAAAAGATATACCTTGCAGAAAAGCATGGCTTCAATTTCAAAAGCCATTATAATTGGACTAACCAATTGAACCAATCAGGTACCCATTTTAACTTAAGAACCTAATTCATCCATGTTACCCTTGCCCCTAAGAGACGAGAGAATATCTTTTATATAAATTTGGTGAACATTATTGCATCCCTTACACTTACTCCTGTGAAGATTTGTTACTTCTGATAGAGATTAGAGGTTTTATATGGACAATGGGAAACTCCATAAGAATTTCAATAATCATTTCTAACAAATAAGGTAGTTCCATTATTACTAACACAATCATCTGAAGTAAGTCAAAATTGGATGTCATCAATATAATCTGTTTTTGTTTTAAACCAATAGTACCTTTAAGAAATGGTTTTAGTAATGATTTAACAATCAATTGCACAACAAAATATAAATATCAATTATAATTTTGTTTCCCCTGTAACTGAGCAAGAAAAGTTTCACCGTGTAATTACAGCTTATAAGAATGTGACAGTAGTACCTGGGATCGGGATTCATAGCCAAGAATTTATCCAAAAAGTCCACAGCTTCCAAGCTGCTGATATGAAATAACTGGAACGAAACACAAATTGTTCTTTATCGTTCTTTTCAATATTACTATTAAGTATAATTTTGTTAAAAGAAAAAGATTAATCACAAACAAAAAAACAAAATGGAAATCTCTTATTTAGCCGTTCCCACGCAGGGATGTTCAAAATTAAATTGGCGATACCATACAAGCAGACCAGTCAGAGAGAAAGGATGTATTGACTACTGTCATCCCTAATTTTATTTTAATTTTGCCCCTGCTTCTACTTTAAAAGGACTTAAAAGGGAATAATAATAGACATAACCAAATACCAGAGAACATAATAAGCATTGGTACAATAACTGGTGTTGCTGACATGTCACTAAGATCACATGTTCAATTAATGGAATCAGCTTCTTGCACGTGCAAGGTCAAGCTGTCAACAGCAGATCCACAATCATTCTGTCCCTTCCCTGGACCCCATCATGAAGGGATCTTTATAGCACTAGGTATCCTGATTTATATTATATGTCCAGATAGACCAGAAACAAAAAACATAAACTCAAAAGCATTATGGAAAGCAATTCTACTAGCAAATTCTTTGAGCAGCACCCAGAAGGCAATTTATCGCTAGCATCCACTGGCATAAACATGTGGATACCATGGCATTTGCATATACTAGAGGAGAAATGGAATGAACTGTTTAGCCTAAATATCCTACTCAGACAAACTGGCATGAAGAAAAATAAACATGGATTGATAATGGCTAGAAATTAAATGGCACATTTTAAAAAAATCAAAATTGATTCAAGCTCAGTTGTTTAGGGACTCACTGATTCCACTTTGGCCATTTCAACCATAAAACCCGATGGGTTCTCCTGCCAAAATCGACAAGGTGAAATGTTAGTGACTACGAAAATCGATTGCAAATTGTACCAAAACAGGAAAAGCATAACAATCACAACATCTATGGGAAAATATAAGTCGGAATACATTTAAGAATTATTTGAAATTTTTAGCAGAATAACATGACAAATGAGGAAATATTTAATATGATCCTAATATACCTTAGATAACCATATTTCGTATTAGTTGGCTACTTCACCATCATTCCTTAAGGTTGTTAAAAATTAACTAATACATCAATTTAATCCAAAACAAGACTCAAAGCAAGCATCTCAACATGTGCAAGAGTGCCTGAAAAATGGTTTGGTGCGTTGAAACTATAAGAGAGTAATCTTGGGACTGAGCATATGAAATAAAGAAAGGTCAGCACGTGAGAATTATGACTTTATTTGTGTGCTAGAACTTGGAAGTAAGAAATCTGAAACGTCTTACAATCTTTGGGTTGTATCTTGAAGTATTTTAGAAAATCTTAGATTATATGTTAGGATAGAGTTACATATTTCATGACTAGCTTCCTTATTTAATTAAGATTATTAGTCTAAGTCTAATATTCGTGATTATTAGTTTCCATGTTTTATCAGGATTAGTAGTCTAGTCTGGTACTAGTATGATTGTGGAATAGTACCGAATCTATTGTAATCATACCGCAAACATATTCTCTTCCCTCTTTCATATCTAAAACCCTATGATTTCAACATGGTATTATACTAGTAAAGTGTTGACAAATTGCCAGCACCATGGCATAGCGGATTCTGTGCTAACTGCGGAATTTGTTGCTTGCTTCCATAATCCGCCATCGGTAACACTCTAATAGTATAATACTTGTCCCTTACTCTTTAGTATCAAATCACAGTCAACTGAAAGTCTTCACTCTTGCGTTTACCTATTTTCTTGTCTAGGACCTTTTAATTTCAGCAAGGTACGCAGATGTCTAGCGCCCTACAAAATATAGGTTTATCACATAAAATCTGCATCACTTACTTATGATGCATTTCCTTTTATAGAGATTGCATACAATAGACAATAATACTGATATCCCAAAATTATAAATATGAGAAACTCTGGATTCAGTAACACAAGTACTAAATTTAAAATCACAATTCATTTTTGTGTGAAGATAGTCGCTGAATACCAACCAACCTGATACTTGTTTTGCACGTTTGAATTTGACCAATACGTACAAATGGAATGCAAACAAATTTCAAAATGCAAAAAAGCAATTAAGTATTTAGGAACTAGGATGAAGCTATACTTGTAACGAACAATAAAAACTGCACACCTGTTTTGCTTCTTGTGCTCTCATATGAAGCATTATATCTCCATAAGAATGTCCAGTTTGGACAGTATTCAATGCAGTTGCAATAGCATGGCTAGTCTGCAATTATACATATATTGATTGTTAAACAATTGACTACTCACATGTATACAGACTAAATTCAACAAATCATCTAGTGTATTCATTCTTAACAACAGGCAGGATGAAAAAGAAATAATAAATACAGATAGGGTAAAAAATGAAGTGATCCAAAAATATTAGGCGAGTTCCCCTCAAATTTCCTTTAACAGGTGCACCACCACTGCTACTCTAACTATCTCTTAAGTAAACTAATCCTAGTATTTTCTTCTATGGTCACTGTTGGAGAGTCCAAGGAGCCCCAGGAGCAATAACAAACTTCAGAACCTAGACCACCAAGAGAGTTAGATACTATATCTCCACCAAAAAACTTGGCATTAAGTATATGAGTAGTCTCTCTTATACATCATTGATCATTGATTTAGTTCATTCCTAGTCAATGTGAGACAAACCACTCACACTTAAATTCCAACAATCTCTATCTCAAGTGGGAGTCTTCCACATCACTATACTTGTACCGTCGTTACCAACTAATGGGACAATCACCTGACTCCACCACGTAGTAAAAAAGACTTTGGATACAAGGATCTCTTGTATATCTCTTATTTAACTCATTCATAGTTGATGTGAGACTAACCACTCACACTTGAATTCCAATCCAACTTAGCATCAGGATCACCTTGGCATATCACAATATTATTAGTAATTTGCATGCCTTTGTCCAACATTAACTATCATTGAGAATAGCCAGTCTAAACAGCTAGCTGTTCAGGAGAATTTTACTTGTTTGATAAACACTTTTCATTAACTAGTCTTTAAAGCGTTTCTCAATCCCATCTAGCCTGAATCCTATAAGTATATGTGACACTGCCATCACTTCATAAGATGGTTACGAGATATCCAGACAGAGAGTTGTGCTACAATATGATTGCTTATTCTCACCTGACTTTTCTCCAATACCCCCGCTCGTGCCAAGGACTAATGGACCTATTGTATGGAAAATACGGGGGGCCCAATAAAGAATCCAGAGATTTAAGATAGACTCTTATATCATCTTAGATTGTTGGCCTATCTTAGGTGAGACTTGGACTATTGGGGAATTTTTCATCTCATTTAAGTTCAAATTCAAATATATAAAGGTTTCAAAGATCTAAATATCAAAAAAAAATCCTAGGTTAAAAGCTTCAAACATCCAAGAAAGCTAAATAAAGAATTTATTGACTGTATGTATAAACTACGAAACAAAACAAGAATGCTCACCCTTTTACGAAAATGCACAGCGGTTTCCTTATCATCTAGGGGTGAAATGACAGGAAGATATTCTACCTGTTAAATTCAAGTTGAAAGTTTACAATTACTTCAAGAAGAATAAGTTTCCAAAGAACATAGTGAATTAACCACTTAAAAGAAAAAACATAATCCATAGAAAAGTATACCTCGAAGAAATTGTGGAATTGAGTGAACATCCTGAACATAAGTTGTCCCAAAGAAACATTACCCCTAAACGTAGAACAACATGAGTGATATGTTAGGCCAACAAACAGCCGTAATGAAATGGCAGAATCTTCATAAACAAAATGCCTACCAAGATTGATCAAAGTGCACATGAGGATAGCGCACAATTATAGGCTGGATTGGATACCCGGGGATAAATGCACCGAGTTGGAAGGAAATGAGGTTCCGGCCGTTTGTAGTCGTTCCCTCGGGAAATAAAAGTACTCGAGGAAATCTATCGCAAGAAGCCCTTCTCTGTTATTCCAGTCCTTAAAAGCAGATTTATATATCAAACAGTTTATAAAATTGATAACATGGCAGATTTGTATGAAGAAATTATGATCTCAGTAAGTATATCTATTGTTCAGTCCTTTTAGTTCAAATTAATTCTTGCAAATTGCTATTTAGTTCCAATATCAGATTATCGGAAGCAAATGTAATTTTACAATATCTAAAATTTAGTCAACTTTTAGCCTCTCTTCCACTTTATATGGCCAACTATATTTTTCGTTACTTGTTTTCAATTTCAAGCATCCATGTAGCATACTGTATCCTAATACATGTTTATATACATCTTTATTGAGGCAACAAAAACAAGAAATAAAAAAGAGGACCTTCTATTAGTATGTCTTATTGTGCCACTGATCTCACTCAATCATATTCTTCCTAAATTTTCGTCAAATATATATTAAGAAACTCTGCAAAGGCTTGGTTACAAAATAGGAGTAATGAAGGCAATAAATAAGGTTATGAAACTCCTGAACATAGATGGTATCCAAATAATTGTGGTGCCACAAGCATAATTGAGAATAGAAAGGTAAGTAAGCAAACAAGCATCAATTGACAAACTGACAAACATACTAACAATTGAACACCAGAGATAATTTTAGTATGCACATTAAATTACAATATGCAAACTAACAGAAATGTTTTACCTTTATTTCTCTTACAGCCTGCTTCCTTGATGATGGTGAGAACCTATTAACATAAATGACCTGCAATAAAACAGTGGGATAACACAGAGAATGGTTTAATACCATAATTTCTTATAATTTGAAATTTGCATAAACAACACATGACCATGAAAACAAAATACCTGCATTGCTCTAATGATTGTGCCAACAAAAGGTATGGAGTCATGAGACTCGGATGCCACAATGGTGGCAAATAATTCATAGAAATAGAAGATAGGCTCAATATAAGATACATGATTAGATACAATTATTGGAGCAACTTCCCTTGGGGCAGGTTTTCCTTTCCGTTTTATCCAATGATAGCTGCAATGGACAGAAAGAAACAACAATACAGAGAAATTCATGGTTAGCCTAGTGTATGTATGTACAAAGAAACTAAAATCAACATTCATGGAGTAAAGTATCCCAAAAACCAATATTCTCCTTTCAGGTAAGACAACATAAACAGGGTATCTAGCTGAGGTTTATCTTGACACAGCATAACAATTTACCATCACAACAAAACATTACTTTTTATTCGTTTAAAATATCTAAGCATATTTCATTTCATTTTATCTATGATCTATCCTTCTTCCCCCCTAGAAATACCAATAATCTTATCATAAATCAAGCAGAGATCATCAGTGTTGTCAGTGGTGGATGGTGAGCCAAAATCCCGCAATTCCAGCCGCTTCGCAGCGCCGTTATAGCGGATTATGGCGGAAAAACCTGAAATATCGGGCGATATTTACCATTGCAATGAGCCCAAAAATTTCCATGTATATCCGCCACGGAGGATATTTGATAGTACTGATAATCATTCAAACAAAAGCCAATTCTATCCTCCAATTACATAACATGCATTTCATCTCAACTCTCTCCCCTGTCCTAAACCTCTAATTAAACAAAGAACTCCATTAACACATTAAACAAGGCATCCACCCACTCCAATAACCACAAAATCCCACACCTCATTTCCATGAACAACAACAAAAAGGTAAGCCACTTCCTCAATCCTTAGCCAACATATTTTTCCTAAACAACCAAAAAATTAAATCCCTACACCATTCCCTCCATTTCCTTAAAGCAAATTGTTAGTGGTTAATTAGTTAAGAGGGGGAGAATTCGTTAGTGTAGGATCAAACCTTAAATGTCCTACATAATACACTTTCACTCTCCAAACCCATACCATTGAGCTACTCCAGGGAAACATGGTCCCCTCATTAACAGTATCATCAAATTGCAAATATAGTGCCACTATAGTATTGAAATGTAGCAGAATTCATTCATTAGTATAACGGAATTCGAACAAACCGCAAATCTCTCCACAATCCGATATTGACAACACCCTCCTTACCATGAGATTCACAATACAAATAATCAGTAAAGATCCTAATCATGATTTTAAATTGCACTCCGCAAACGCGTCGCAAACGCAAAAACAAACATGAGTAAGATCTAAACTTTTAAAAATAAATAAGATCAATTTCAATTATATCATGATTCATGAAGTAAAGTAAGTCAATTACTAAAGTCTATACCATACCTAACTTAATTAACTCTATATTCCTAGTAAAAAAACAAAATAACAGGAGAGAGATTCAAATTCAAGCATTGAATGAGGAAGGTACAAACCCAAAAGAGAACAATATGAATCTGGCGGCGATTCTCGTGACCCACATAATTCCACTCCTCCACCTAGGCATAGGATTTTCCTTATCTCTCCAACGATAAAGTGCCAACTTAGTAGCCACATACCCTATCGCCAAACACAATCCAAATATCACCAACCGCACCAAAGCCAAAGGAATACACACAATCGTCTTCACCCATTCATAAACACCGTTAATCCCCGCTTTATTGTTCTGGAACGGGTCCACCGTAATCCCCGGCGGCACAGTCAACTCCCCGCCGCTGAAACCTAAGGTGGCGAAGGGGTTGGAGATTGGGGAGACGGTGGCTGTGGCTGTGGATGAGGCGGAGCTGGAATCGGAGTCGACGGTGAGGATTAGGTGGTCGGAGGGGAGTAACGGAGAGGTGAGGGCGGTGTGGTCCGCCATCGACGGAGGAATGGGATTATACGGTATACGGCGTATAATACGAATGGAATACGGTTGGAAATGGAATTATTGTTATATTAATGTGAAGATTTTTATGTTATGTGTTGTTTTAGAGTGTGAGAGGAATGGAATTGAAATGAAAGGAATGGAGCATCTTTGATTTGAGATTCTTTGCAGTGTTTATAGGGAGAGGGGAATGGGAAAGTGATTTTTCTTTCGCCTAGGATCACGATAAATTTATTTATTATTATTACTTCCTCCGTCTCATAAAATACGCGTACAAATAAGACAATTATTATGAGACAGGAAAAATTTCATTTGATTTTATTAAATTATTATTGTATTATTATTATTATTATTAATTGTGTTAGGATCAAATTTCATATTTTTTTTGTTTTCTTATTGTTTAAGAAACAAAAATTAGATTTGATGATTAGCTGAAATGGAAAATAGTTATATGGTCATAATTTTTTTTACTTATTTTAGTTTATTTATAATATAAAACAGATTTGATGTTTATATTGTGTTACAAGATTGTTGAAAATTAGATATGAATATGTTTTTGAACTAAAATTCTAACTTTGATTTTTGTTTTGATGTGAGAGTTTGTTTAACCAGTTTCTATTTGTGGATTGATGTTATAAATTATCATTGATATATGTTTAGAACATTGATATATGTTTAGAACATTACTAAATATATGACTTAAATTCAAAAAGTTAATTTTTTTTTTTTTTGTTTTATGGCTAAAAAAAGGAAAAGAAATAAATCATAAGCTCAAAAAGAAAGTATATGCTATGTCAAAAGGAATGGCTTCGCTCTAGTGGAGTGGAAGTGTGTTCTATAAAATTAGGAAAATGATATCTTTATACCATTTTACAACACCTACACCGTATTTTTATACACAAAACATACCACTTTCATTTTTTAATAATTTATTTGGTCTTGATTTGTGTGCAACATAAATTATTATTTTTTTGGCATTTTCAATGTAAGTTACGATGTACACAAAACAAGTGTACACATAGTAGACCTCATAAAATTAAGTAGGGGTGGACAAAATACCCGGACCCCATGATCCGCCATGATTGATCTAAATTTTAATGCAACAGTGGATACCGTTGGATATTGGATGAAGGAATTGAAAAATTCGAGTTATGTTAGATTGTACTGGTTGGAAAATTCCAGTTATGTTAGATTGTACTGGTTGGATTCGGATGTTAACTATTGATCCAATTAAACCCAAAATTCAATCGAACATATAGTAATATTTGAGTAAGGATCTACTCCATTTCTTAAAAAGAAATGGAGGGTCCATTACTATAGTTTTATGTGCATAAAGTTAAATAAATAATAAATATCTCACATGTCTTAGAAATATGTGTAATATACACACAAAACTATAGTAATGGAAAAAAAATGGAGTTTAAAAAATGGAGTGGATCCTTACTCGTAATATTTATAGTTGTTACTTATGACCTTAAGACCCGTAATTTATTATTTATTTAATTTGCTTCAAATTCACGTGTGCTTTATAAGTACACCTAGTGAGTATAATTTATTTTTTCGTTCATATCCCTTGTTTTCATTTTCTTCTCTCACTCATAATTGCTTTTCTCTCCTAGACACTACACAACTCATAATTGCTTTTCTCTCTTCATACACTCAAATACTCCCTCTGGCCTTATTTATAAGCAAATATTCTCTTTTTAGATTCATTGAATAATGAATGTATCTTGTCTTTTATGTAGACTAGATACATTCATTATTCAATGAACCTAAAAAGAACATTTTTCTTATAAATCAAGCCGGAGTAGTATTATTTTTAACTTCTCATTTTAAAACATGACAATCTCTATGATGAGAGTTTTCTCTTCCACAATTTTTAGTCCATGATGAAAGCTTAAGTTTACAACAAGTATTTAAGGAGAGTTTTCTCATTCATCTATGAGTTTCTCTCTTTTGGTTGGAGATTTTTTTTAATAATTTTGATATTTTTTCACTTTGTCTAAATGAAGTCACGGAAGAACACACCCGTCAAACCCGTTATCCGATAGAATTATCACCCGCTGAAACCGTTATAAAAAACAGATGGTAGCGAATTGGATATTAAGGCCATTGATTTTTTGTGGTGGATAATTTTTTATTCGAAATCGTCCGTCCTCGGCCGTTGTCCACTTCTATTAAGGTAGTTGAGGTTGGGAAGAGGCAATTAATTTCACCATAGATCTCTTCTTTTATTTTTCTTTCTCTTTTATTTAAAACATGTGTAGTACAAGAAAGAAAATTAAAAAAGTAATGATAAAAAGAATAAGAAAGATAAATTGTTACATTTTTACGAAATTATTAATTAAAATTTTAGAAAGAAATTATTTGGTCTAAAGCACATTTCGTAAATGTACAACATAAATTTGATAATCTCTGCTTAGTAAGATATAAATTTGAGCTTATATTTTATAGCTTATAGTTTATAAACTCATATGACAATTTAGACTTGTTTAGTAACAGTCTTTTTATCACTAGCTTATAGCTTATTTTTCAGACGCTATTTAAATAGCGTTTTAGCTTATAACTTATATTTTCTTCTTCCTTTTTTATCCTTATTATTTTAGGATAAATTTATTTTTATCCTTTATAATTTATTTTAAATTTAAATTAAATAATTATGTATTAAATATCTTTTATGTCAATTTATTTATTTTAAATTTAAATTAAATAATTATGTATTAAATATCTTTTATGTCAATTTTTCAAAAACAATTTATGACACATGTGATTTTACCAATGTAATACCACTACCGATGTAGGTGCTCTTAAACAAAATCATATATATATATATATATATATATATATATATATATATATATATATATATATATATATATATATATATATATATATATATATATATATATATATATATATATATATATATATATATATATATATATATATATAATTTCCCATTCACTAATTTGAGAATTCCCTCTCCAAGCATCATATACTTGAGCAGCAAACTGATAAAGTGACTAATGTGGAAGAGAATTGGCTTGTTTTTATGTAACAAATGTGGTTACAAGAATTTGAAATTTTTATGTAACAAACATGGGTACAAGAATTTGAAGATATTCTCTTTTCTATATAAAAGAGACATTCCAAAGCCTATTCTTGTAACCATGTTTCTTCTTATAACAAAAACAATCCATAGGATGAGTGGTTGTTATATATGATATAAGCACATACCCTAATCCCTAATAGTAACTAAGTATTTTAAATCTCTTCATCCACTAAACCAGAATTCAAAAGTGGTTTTTGATTCGATGAATTATATTCAAGCAACTTTGTCTTTCCTTTTTTTTATATCTCTTTCAGTTATTTTCAAAGAGCTTCATTCTCCATCATAGCCTTTTTGTTTCTGCATATCAAAATTTTGTATCATTAAACTAACACATATATTATTTTTACAACATTTAAATAAAGCATAATTGAAGAAGAATGTGAGTTAATCAATCTCTTAAAATTGTGAGTAATGTCAAGTACTTGTAATCTAGATCTCTTAAGTTGTTCAACAAGCACTTTTTTCTACAGCATTATAACATGTTAGTCAATTCAACTTTATAATAGACATTTGTCAAAAAAAAACTTTATAATAGACATAAATGCATATGAAAGCACGTGGATTAAACCATTGATATGAAGTTATTCAAATTTAATATGAGCTTCATCATTTCAATTTTTCTTTTATTTTCAAAATCAAAACATTTCAATAGCTTATATAATTACATTGTACCTTCTTGTTTTTTACAACTAATATTCCTTCACATAGTTAATTTTTTTGATGTTGCAGTTCTTTAAATCTCAATCGATCAAGCTCCTTATCACTAATTCTTCTTCAAATTATCACAAAAAAAAAATGAAGAAAACTAGAAAGGGGCAAATTGGCTAATGTAATGGTGGTTGTGGTGGTTCTCAAGGAACATGCAGCAAAATGAAAAAGCTTCTCTAATACTAACTAGCACTAAGTCCCACATCATTTTTTTAACAAATTATATCAGGGTTTATAAACCTTAAGCATGTATAAAAATTGCTCAAGTGGGTTAAGGTGATGTACTGTTAGAGGCCAATTTGTTGATACATTTGTTCATATTTTTGAGGTCTTTTGCAACTTATAGTATGGTTTTTTAGTGTTTAAGTTTTCAATTCATGTAAATAAATAAAGTTTATGTTTGTATATATGTTGGTTTATTTACTTTTCTTTTGCATTTTGTAGGTTTTTTTTAGAAGATAGCAAGTTTTGGAACTTCAAAATTGCTAGAGGGGTGCTTAGAAGAGTCAAGAAGTCTAAAAGATCAAAGAAATTTTTTTCAAGCTCACTTAGTGCGGATGCAGCGCGCTTAGAGAGGGAGAAACAGAGAGGAGCCACATTTTTGGGTTCGGTTAGCTCGGCCACCTCGCTTAGAGAGGTCCTCTTTGAAAGACCAAGATATTTTTGCAAGCTCGCTTAGCGCGCCTAGCTGACTAAGCGAGAATTCACTTTTAGGCACTTGAGTTAGGCACTTGGAGATATTTTCGTGTGATCTTATCTTAATCTTTTTCCACCAACTTTCTTCATAACTTTTTCTAGGACAAAAATAAAGAGGAGAGAAAAATATATTTGGAGATTTTCATCAAGATTTTCAAGCATCATCCATCTTCATCTTTGATCTTTGATACTAGTGAATCTTCTTTTGTTGCTTGTTGTTGAAGCTATCATGACTATGACTAGCTAAACCTCTTTTGTATCAAGACAAGATATAATATTCCTTTCCTTTGTATGTTTTCCTTTGGATTATTATGTATGAACAAGTTATTAATCAATATAGATGGTAATATTTGCATTTCTTGGATATTTATGGTTTAAATGTTTGTGAAATACAACTTTTGTATCTTGACCTAACTTTATCATATATCAAAGACTAAGTCTAGACATGGAATTAATGTTTGATATTCACTTTGTATCGGTTTATAAATGTTATTTGTGTTGTTTAATCAGTTGATAAATCGTTGGTTGAACAATATGGTACAACTTGCTATACCGTTTCGGATATTGACAGTATAGACGAACGATACATGATAATATTGATTAGTAATAAGTTCATATGCATGATTATTGGAAGACATATAATTTAGGTTGATGAAATCAAGTCTTGCTATGTTTTCAAAACCTTAAAACTTTCTGAAATTTACTTTTTGCTACTATAAATTTGTGAATGAACTTTGACAAAACCAAACCTAAAGTAAACTCTAACTCACGACACTATAAACTGTAGAACGAAGGTAATATCTCATCAGTCCCTGTGGAAACGATAATTAAAAAAATACTCCAAATATACTTTCAACAAAATGGAGTCTTTGTTGGGGATTGTTGTTTAGATATTGCAAGCATTGCAATAGTTTATTCTGTTTTGAGTTTTATTATTAAGCCTTTTTATCTCAAATCTTATTCCTTGTGTTTTTTTATTTGCTTGGTTAGTGTTTCAGAATTTAGTTAATGCAAGGAAGTGTACCTGCAGATCAACTCCTTTTTTTATTTTGAGATTGAAAGGACTACTTGTAGACTTAATAGCAAAACCAGAAGCGAAGACAACTAACCAAGGAAAGGAGACTAAGACAAGAAGCTTCTACTTCTTCAACTCCTATTCAACATCTGGTTGAAGAAGATATGGCAGTTAAAGGGACTTGCACTAATAGTCCTTGTTTGAATGCTCAGTTTGCGAGAGATGCAAACAATGGAAGAAATTTCGAGATGAAAACGGGGTTACTTCAACTGTTGTATGCAAATCCCTTCATGGGGCTTGATCACGAGGATCTATACACTCATCTTACTAAGCTCTACGATATTGCCGGAACAATCGGTGCTCCGGAAGAGGAACAAACGTTCAAGAGACTATTCCCTCATTCTTTGATAGGAAAGGTAAAGGAGTGGTATATTTATCAGCCTAATAACATCATGACAGATTGGAAAGAATTGGAGGAAAATTTCTTGAAAGATTCTTTCCTCGCAATAGGTTCATGGAAGCGAAAACTTCTATTTTTTGTTTTCTCCCAAGGGTAAAGTGAGTCATTCAATGAAGCTTGGGAGAGGTTCAAGTCAATGGTAAGGAAATGCAAAGGTCATGGTTTTGATGAGCTTACACAAATTCATATTTTAGGCATGGACTTCAACCACTACCTAAACTCTTTTGGATGCTACCGCGGGTGGTTCTTTAATGTCGAAGAGTGCGACAGAAGCAATAGCTATTATTTATAGAATGACTCTCAACGATCATCAAGTAAAACACAACCGAAGTACTTCTCAAAGAAAACCAGCAGTCATTGAGTTAGGTACTAATGATGTAGTACTTGCTCAAAACAAGTTATTGACTCAACACGTGGAGTTGCTCACTCAACAAATGTCAAAACTTCCACAATAAATTAAAGAGATGCATGAGATTCCTAACAACAATCAACAAGTTGTTTGTGTTATGAGTTGTGTAGAGGAGATCATCAAACTAGTTATTATCCTCCGATTGGAGAAGAAGCAAATTATGCGATTAATCCTAATCAAGGCTATGGAGGAAGACAATAACCTTATCAATATAACCAAGGTTACCAACAAAGGGGAAATAACCAAGTTTATCAACAAGTTTGGAGACAAGATGTCGGAACTTCAAATCATCAAAATCCTTATCAAGGTGGTTACAATCAACCTTCTCAACCTCAAGGTGAAAAGCTTACAATGGAAGACACTCTTAGTCAATTCATGAAATTGTCTATTGCTAATCAAAAGAGTATCGATGCGGCCATCAAAAATCATGAAACGCAAGTTGGTCAATTGTCAAAGCAATTAGCCGACCAACATAAAGGAGTTTTTCCGATGAATATTCAAGAAAATCTGAGAGAGCAATGTAAGTCTACTCTAACTCGTAGTGGTAGAACAATTGATATTGGAGTTGCTAAGGAAGTTGAGAAAGATGATGGTGTGGTTGAAAAAGAAAAGAAAAATGATGAGATTGAAGTAGAAAAAATATTGAGGGACATTTAGTTGAAAAAGAGAGAAAAGAGAAAGAATTAGTGGAAAAAGAAAATATTAATGTGGAAGAGAAAAAGAAATTGAGAGAGAAAGAAATAGGAAAAGTGAAAGTGAATTCAATTCTCATTCAACATTTACCATACCCTCATGCTCATTCTAAAAAGGACAATGCTAGGCATTATGTCCGGTTTATGGACATATTCAATCAATTGCAAATTAATATTCCATTTTTCGAGGTGATTGAGCAAATTCCCACCTATGTAAAGTTCATGAAGGATGTTCTTACAAAAAAGAGATGATATATGGATCAAGAGACAATCACACTAGATGCAAGTTGTAGTGCGATCATCCAAAGAACTCTCCCGAGGAAAGAAAGTGATTCAGGACGAGTTACACTACCGGTGACCATAGGCAATATCTACATTGGCAAGGTTTTGATTGACTTAGGGTCTAGTATTAATTTGATACCGTTGCTCGTGGTGAAGAGTTTGGGAAATATTGAATTGATAGCAACAAGGATGACTTTGCAATTAGTGGACAAATCCACTACTCATCCTCATGGAGTAGCGGAAGATGTTATAATCAAAGTTGACAAATTATTGTTTCCAATTGATTTTGTTCTAATTGATATGGAAGAGGATGATGATGATCCCTTGATTCTTTGAATGTCGTTCATGAAGACCGCAAGAATGGTGATGGATATCGATGATGGTCTTATGAAGGTGCAAGTTCAAGATAAGGAGGTTTGCTTTAACTTATTTGAGGCCATGAAACATGCTAAAGATAAGAATCATTATTTCTCCATTAATGCTACTAATGAAGCAATTATGGAAGTGAAGAAGCAAGTTCATGTGTCTACTCCTCTTGAGAAAGATCTCAGAAATGATCTCAAAGTCCTCAATGAGGATGAAGAGAAAGAAATTGAAGAGTGTTTAAAAAAATTGGAAGCTTTAGAAGAAATTCCTCCTTGTGATGATGAAGTTGAAGTTTTGAAAAAAAAAACGATTGTGAATGAATGCAAGCTAGAGTTGGAAATGCTTCCTTCGCATTTGAAGCATGTGTTTCTTGAGAAAATGGAAACAAACCGGTTATCATAAGCAATGCCCTTTCTAAGGGTGAAGAAGAGAAATTAATTATTGCTTTAGAAAAAAATCAAGATACAATGGGTTGGACTCTTTTCGATCTCAAAGGAATAAGTCCATCCTTTTGTATGCACAAGATTTTATTGGATGACGATTTCAAACTGGTGACAACCACAAAGACGTTTGAATCTGGTAATGAAGCAAGTTGTGAGAAAAGAAATGGTTAAGATGTTAGAGGCCAGAATGATTTATCCAATTTCGGATAGTGCTTGGGTTAGCCCCATTCAAATGGTTCCTAATAAAGGTGGAATGACGGTGTTTCAAAATGATAGGAACGAGCTAATTTCGACTAGAATTGTAAAGGGGTGGAGAATGTGTATTGACTAGCGTAGGCTTAATTAAGCTACGAGAAAATATCATTTTCCTTTATCGTTTATGGATCAAATGCTCGAAAGATTATCCAGTTAACAATTTTATTGCATCTTAGACGGTTATTCAAGGTACAATTAAAGAGTTTCAAATCTGGAAGATCACGAGAAGACGACTTTTACATGCCCTTTTGGTATTTTTGCATATCGTAAAATGCCTTTCAGGTTATGTAATGCACCGACAACATTCCATACACCAGCGATCTTTTCTAACTTAATTGAGAAGTTCATTGAAGTTTCCATGGATGACTTCTCCGTTTTTTATCCTTCATTTGAATTGTGCTTGAAACGTCTTGATACCGTTCTAAGAAGGTGTGTGGAATCGAATTTGATCCTAAATTGGGAAAAGTGCAATTTTATGGTGACAGAAGGAATTATTCTAGGCCTTAAGGTTTCTTCTAAAGGCCTTGAGGTAGATCAAGCCAAAGTTGAAGTTATCGAGAAGTTGCCTCCTCATTTGAATATGAAGGGGATTTGAAGATTTTTGGGACATGCCGGCTTTTATCGAAGATTCATCAAAGACTTCTCCAAAATTGCAAAGCCTTTAAGCAACTTGCTTAACAAAGATAAGTCTTTTATTTTCGATGATGCTTGTATGTTACTCCCTCCGTCTCATAATAAGTGTCTCATTTGCATTTTTTTCTATGTCTCAAAATAAATACCAATACAACATTTATTATTTTTTCACTACTATACACCTAGTTATTAACTTTCGTGTTTTTCAACTACTCCACTATCTATAATAATAAGAGTATTTTACTAAATGATATTAATTTTTTCATTAAAACCAATACTTCTAATCATTTTCTTAAAAACCGCGCAATGCTCAAATAAGACACTTATTATGAGACGGAGGGAGTAGCTTTTAATGATTTGAAAGAAAAATCGAGTAGTGCACCCATTATCATTGCACCAAATAGGTCTCTTGACTTTGAACTTATGTTTGATTATACGGTGGGAGCCATTTTAGGCCAAAGAAAGAACAAAGTTTTTCATGCAATTCATTATGCAAGCAAGGTTTTGAATGATGCTTGTATGTTAGCTTTTAATGATTTGAAAGAAAAATTGAGTAGTGCCCCCATATATTTGTGGGTGTGTGTGAGACAAGATCAAATGACACCAAGGTGTCAAATTAAGTAATATGACACCTCTGATAACTCTTTACCACATATGCGTATAACAAAATTCACTGTTAGATTGAAAGCTATTATGATATAGATCATGTCTATAAAATTTAACATCAATCAGAAATCATTTGAGATGTCAATGAGATGCAGACAAACAAACGTCTAACAAAACTTCAACAAAACTGTTAATTTTGATCATTCTCTTTAACATATCAAATGATTTTTGATTGATGTTAAATTTTATAGACATGATCTATATGATGTTAGCTTTCAATCCAACAGTGGATTTTGTTATACGGATATGCGTCAAAAAGTTATCGGAAATGTCATGTTACTAAGTTTGACACCTTGGTGTCATTTGACCCTGTCTATATAGGTGAAGTGGCCAAATCGTAAAGTATCTTGTCCAACAACCAACATATCCATGGAGAAAACAAAATTTTGGAACTTTTCTTGAAATTTTGATGACATTAATGATGAGCATATGCCACATCAGCACCAAGTGTAAGTCAATCAATTATTTATTTTAACTTTGACTAACGTGACACTATTTAAAGACATAAAGGATCAAATTGATCCTTTTATAAATTAAGGGATCATAAAGGATCTTCAGATAAAATCAAGGGGAAAAAATATAGTTCATATTTCATCAAATATAAAATCTGTAAAAGCGAACTGATATACTGGACTGTCTTTGAGGACGTGCAAGACGAGTTACCGCACAGGGCATCAATTTTTTTTACAATTAAATTATAACTAAATAAAACCTCATAAATCTTAGTTATTGTTAAAATGAGGTTAAATAGAACCTCTAATTATTTTGTCATGGTTGGACCATGATAAATCTACACAGCCTTGCTGATATATATTAAAGTCTTAGCATTTCTCATAAAAGTTGAATAGATGGAGGAATTTTAATGAGGATATTTTGTGTCACAGTTGCGGGTAGCAATGGCATATATAAATGTTATAAAATTCACCACGGATCTAAAGACAAGTGTACTTCCTACTACTTGGATGCACTTTTCGACAGAAGTGAAAATGGACAGAAGGGACAGAGCAATGCGCATTGTCGACATGCGTGACACCCTGCACAGGGCACGTGGTTACATCATGTTCCAACGTATAATCCGTCAAAAGAAATAAAAATTAGTGATAATAGGAGTAATGTTTTTCCCTTTATATTTCCTCCATTTGACTCATCATTTTCTGAAATTCTCACCTTGAATACTGAATATTGATTCCTCAAATTGTGGGAGTATAATTCAACTCTATTTAGTAAACAACAAGTGAGATGGAGTAATTCAACTCTTAAATTAAATGAATGTGATTTGTTGATCTTGAGTTTAATTTTATATCACCCACTAAGCAAAAGTCACGTTTATATTAAGATTTACACATTTTAATCTTAAATAATAAAAATATTAATTAATAAAAAATAAAATAAATAGGATGTGTGATATAAAGCAAAACTCATCAAACATTTAACAAAAAAATTTTTAAGTCTAGTCGATGATCCAACCCGTTTAAAGGCCTAAAGTAAATTTTAAAATGAGATTTTTAAAATGTATTTTAAAATATTAATTTAGAAGTTGTTAAGAGTTGAACCCAAGACATAAAAAAAAAGCTTATATTTTATCAATTCAACTACAATAATATATATAATATATAACTCAAGCGTCATTATATATTTTTATAACTAAATCAAATAAATTTGAGGCCTTTTTTAGTCCCGAATTTTTGAGGTCTAAAACCCTATTTTGAGTAGTTTAACCTTAGAATATAATATTTGTAAGATATTCTCATAGTATAGATTTTTTTAGAATCTTTTCAATAGCTTTATATATGTGTAAAATATAAAATTGTTCTCTTATATCTTATTATTATTAAAATTAAAAATAAAAATTATTATTCTTCAAATAACTTTTGTTAACATAGTAACTTGGTGAGTGAAATTTTTTAGTGATATTGGTTGTAATTAATGTTCTCTTAAATATTTAAAAATAATCAAATATCGGTTGATAGCTGTCAATATTGATTCATTTAGTGAACTTTGTCCCTAGTTTTGGATTCCTTAGTTAGTCCAAAGAGCTTAAATATGGGTGTAGAAAATTTAAATGCTAATCTAAGACAACAACAATTAAATTTTATTCCACTATGTGAGGTTGATAACATGTGAGATATAATTTATTGATATATAGATTGCCATATTTATTTAACTCTATTTCTGTATTCTCCTAGAATCCACTGTGAAGAACAAAATGTAAACATTAAGCAGATGAATTACATGAAATAAGTGTTACACATGATAGTAGGAAATGCTACTAGTTTGATTATGGACTGTAGATAACAATAGGGCTTCTAACAATGTAGCGAGGGCTTCTCCAAATAAGTGAACCTGATAAAATTTTCATGCTTGCCATAGATTTCACTTTCACTACTACCTTGAAGCTCTTCTTTTGCAGGGTGTGAGAGAAAATAAGACTAGTTGGCTTCACTATGATTTCAACACCTTTCGGAGATTTAACGGTCGCGTTATAGATGGTTGGTCCAGGACCTACATCGGTAACTCTTCTCCTGAAAACTCCTATTGTTCTATCTGTCTTGCTTTTCACACTTAACTGCATGCTAGGATAGTTGATAGCGTCATGGCTGATCCCCGGAAGCAAAGAAGTGCAGTTTATAGGAAAGCCGGTTAGTACTGATAATATGGGGAGGGGAGAGAGGTGATGTAATGATTACTTGGCGGCAAAGTTGTTTTCTTGCATCCAAGTTCATGCACCGAGAACAAAACAAAGACTTAATTTTACACATCCGACCCACAAGATTGAATACAACTTGATTTACTAAATCTACATGATTGAATACAAATTTACCATGAAAATTGAACCTATATAAATAAGCGACTAACTAGAATTATCATGATTGGATTTGATCGTGATACAGTTTGTGAATCACTTAGTTATGACATGTTAACTTAATGAAGAATTGTTAGCAAGTATGTTAAACTTATGGCAAAAACTAGGTGATTTGAATTTGAATTGAAGAGCAATATTTGCGTAGTCTTTTTGAAGCCAATGGAGAGTCTATCAATATTAGAATTCACTTATCTTCTTGTATGATTCTTGTAATATTTCTCAAATGTTGTTATTATGTGTAAATGAATCATGAATAGCCAAACACCTCTTTTATAAGGAAGGAGTTCTGAATTTGAATTGAACAAAATTTTCTAGTTTCTGCCTTTTTCACAATTGGAACTCAATTATCTCGTATGGTTTTTGTAAGTTTTCTCAAACCTTGTTATAATGTGTAATTGCATCATGAATAGCTAAATATATTTTTTGAGTAATGAGTTCTCCATGACATTTGGGTAATCAATAGTTTTATAAATCATAGTTTTTAGTGTTATATCTTTCAACCAATTCAAAAACCTATTTGTTCAACTTCTCCAATGTTAAGCTTTATTAATTTCAATCTTCAATACTTAGTTTCTTTCACCACGATATTACTTTCATTGAATTGGTACACTTGTTGGATTGTCATCAATAACGAATCGGTTGCCAACAAGGTAACCCTTATGCAAACACTTAAACTAGGCCAGATGAAGAGGTCAACAAGGTGTTCATCAATAGCAAAGAAGTTACAAAGGAAGCCAACCAAATCAACATGGACCTCAACAAATGAAACTAGATTGCAGGTCACACTTGAACCATTGGTTGTTAAACGACAAAACAAAGGGAAATTAAATATTAAATTGTTGTGTTTACTCATTATTATTATTATTAATGATTTCCCTTCAATATGATCTTGCATATGCTAAATAAATTCAAATTCACTAAGATACATATAAAATTGAACATTGTATGATTGTAAATGTAAAAACACGTAGAAAAACACTTAGGCTATGTTTGGGAGTTTGGAGGGAAAGGGAGGGGAGGACTTTGAAAAATAGGAAGAATTGGGTGAAAAGGATAAAAAGATTTTGGGTAGGAGGGTTTTGGAGGGTTTGAGTTTATTCATAACACCAAAAACCCCATAAAATGGGGGAACTCAAAAATTGTATTGAAGGAGGGTTTTGGAGGGTTTTGAAGGGCTTACATAAATTTTCCAAATATCTTTTAGGTTGTTATAGTATGTTGAAAATTAAAAATTTAGTAATGATTATGACTCTTTTATCATTCTAAACAAAATCATTTTTTAAAAAAATGTCAAATATTTTCCTATATTTTTTTAAAATTTCGTTTTTGGAAGCCTTCCCTTCCCCTCCCCTCCAAACTCGCAAACATAGTCTTAGAAAAACACTTGTTTTATCATTAAAAAACCATTGAACGAATACTTGGTTGATTTATAAAGAGTTTTTTTTTATGGAAATAGAAATTCATTCAAATAGAAGGAAGCAAAGCAGCCATACAATCAAACCAGGTTCTAGACCCAAAGGCCTTAACAAACCCAACTAAGCTATGAACTTCCTCATTACAATTGCAACTAACAAAACTAACATAAACATTAATTAAAGAAGAAATGAGATTAATACAATCCTCAACAACAAAGGCAATATCAGCCAAAGCCAAATGCCAAGGATGCAGTTCGCCACAGAGAGATTTTTAACGAAGATGACGACGTTCTCCCACTTGAAAGCTTGAACCAGCTCCAACCCCCAATGCACCCCTAAAGCTTCAGCAACCAGCGGAGAAATGGACATAAGTTGGCGCTTGCAAGCACTGAAACAAGTGTGACCATCAGCAATCTTAACCATGCAGCCCCAGGTTGTGAAACCATCGTCAAAGCATCATACATCCACTGAAACTACAGACCTAATTCCAGTAGGATTTACCATTCCAAGATTATCCACAACACTCAGGCATCCTAATGGTAAATCATCTGCTCTTGAAAATTCCTCTATCGCAGCACCAGTATCGCGCACCACTTCCACATGAATGAAGGCCTTGTTATTGAACATCATCAAATTCTTGCTTTGCCAAATTTTCCACAGGGAAGTGCAAACCAGCATAGTGCCCTTGTCATCCTTGCATTTTAGCTAACTCACAAGCCAACATCGAAGATCAATGCCATTTGGAATGCATAAACCCAAGGGAGAAGCAAACCATAACAACTTAAACATATGGAATCTAAGGAACAAGTGTTCCTCAGACCCAGGTTCAGAGAAACAGAGAGGGCACACAGAATCAACAGACGTACCTCTTTTGTTCAGGTTGGTCCTAGTTGGGAGAACACCTTTCATGAGACGCCAAAGGAAACTTATAATCGCATTGAGACGTCTGATTTTCCAAATCCCCTTCCAAAGTAAACAATCATTATACACCGAAGAGCTAGCAAGAAGTCTTCTCTTATCAGAACCAATACATTGGTAGGCAGACTTTACTGAATACTCCTCATCTTTTTTTAAGGACCAAACGAGTCTATCCTCCGAAAGACTTCTAGCAATTGGGATGTTACGGACCTGTTGAGCATTGAACTCATAAAAGAAAACCTGTCTCAAGCTTTCATTCCAAGCCTTTAGGTCATCATAAAAAATATCAGCCACTAGAGCATCACCACCCACACTATTGTTAATTCTGGTATCAACGAAACTAGGACTTAGGAGATGAAGGCAACCACTTGTCCTTCTAAATCCTCACCTTCTGCCCATTGCCAATCAACCACTTGCAACCACGCTTTAACGTTTCTCTCGCACTCAGGATACTACGCCAAGCATAGATTGGAGAGAATCCCACCTTAGCCTCGAGAAAGCCGTACTTCGGGAAATGATGAGCTTTGAAAACCTTGCCAAGGGAATGCTCTCACCCTCTAACAATCTCCATCCTTGTTTGCCCAGTAAAGCGGTGTAAAGCGCTATTGAAATCAGTAAAATCCCATACCTCCTTTACTTTTAATAGTAGCCAGCCTATCCCACCGTAACCAATGAAGCTTCCTTTGGCCATCTTTCGCTCCCCACCAAAAATTCGCTATCATTTTCTCCAATGAAGCACTTCTCTGCCTGCACCCAAAAGAGCTTTTTGCTTCCATCCCTTTAGCTTCTTCCAAACCCTCTCAACGACAAAGGAAAAATCTCCTTTTTGATCTCCCAAAGATAACTGGAAGACCCAAATACCTAGAGTCATTTGTCACCTTCTTGATTCCCATATTTTCAGAAATTAGATCCCTACAACTTTCCTCCATATTTCAGCTGAACGAGATCTCCGATTTGTCGAAATTAACCAGCTTCCCATAACCCACTTGATACTTCTGAAGGATATTCAACGACACCTCATTTTCCTTAACATTGGCCCTAGGGAAGAGAATACTATCGTCTGGAAAAAATAAGTGGGAGATGGTCGTGGCACTTATTGTAACTTTAAGCCCGTAGATGTTGTTCAATATAGCTTTCTGCTTCATCAAACCAGACAGGGCGTTTGCACATAAGATGAAAAGGTAAGGGGACAAAGGGTTCCCTTGTCACAACCCTCTTCCTGGAGAGAAACCCCTAGAAGATGACCATTAACAAGGATCTGATAGGAAGCCGTAGAAACGCACCTTATGATAGTCGCCACAAAGTTTTCAGGAAAACCCATAGAAGAAAGCATGATTTTCACAAAGTCCCACTCGATTCTATCGAAGGCCTTCGACATGTCAAGTTTAATAGCCATATGGCCCCGTTTTCCTTTTGTTTTCTTCTTGAGCCAGTGGAAGCATTCCATGTTAATGAGACCATTATCAGTTATCAAACTCCCTTGGATGAACGCGTTTTGTTCTTCATCTTTGAAAGTATTTTTTTTTTTGTAAATTTAAATTTTTTCAGAGATGTATTTACGGAAGTATTTTAAATTGGAGAACATTTAGGAAAACTCTTTAATAATTCAATTAAAAAATACTTTTGAAGAGACACCTCAAAAAATAGAATGACAAATTTAGCAACCCACGTGATATGCGAGAAACTATGGGATGAGATAAGATATTTTTAACAAAAATATAATTTATAAAATATTATTATTATAAAACAAATTTTTATTACATAACATCAACCAAACGTCACAGAGTGGATTTGAAGAGGTCAAACTTGTTTCTAAAATTTGTTGGCACTGCATCAAAACATACGATTTAAAAAGAGATTCAATCTAATATTATAAATCTTAATAGCTTAAATTTGTGTACCCCTTTCATATTAATATTTATGACTTTATTTGTTCTCTTGTATTTGCATAAACTGTCGGTAAATTTTTAACATGCGAAAAAGTTATCATATACACTTTATGAAATTTTAAGAAATGTTTGTAGCTTTCTAAGGCATACTTGCGAAAAAGTTTCAATTGTTTGAATGATGTTTTTCTCGAATCCATGTCATAAATTAAGTAAGGGATTCTTTAAGACGAGAGTTTAACTATGTCAAAATATTGTGATTTTTCACAATAGGGTATTACTCATTTCTAAATTCAAGTGGTAAAAAAGCCAAAATTCAAGAAGGTCCTTAGAACTAGGTGAAAAGAGACTTAAATTTAAAACACTTTTATAAAGAGTGTCAATACTAGCTAAGTTTGTGTTGCAATTTAACTTATTCTAAACTAAACAAGGACTAATGGTTAAATCATTAAATATGATATAAGATATTTGATCAGTACCTAAAAATAAAACATTTTTAGAATTATTCAAACTTATTAAGTCCATAGGTTCATTACACTTACAAGTAGTATCTTTAGAGGAGCTAATGCCTTTGAGCATTGTGTGTTGAACATATGAAAAATTGATTTTGTTTTCTCGGGAGATCAAAGTTAAAACATAAAAAATTATAACTATGCAAAATATTATTATTAATGCAAAAGTGTTGTTTTTCCATCATCTCCAATGGAGAAAATATAACTATCCATATCGCTCATATGTGTATACACACTCGAGTAAATTATAGACAAGGTTCTTAGAGGATTCTAAGAAACTAACCAATCACAAAAGAAAAACATAGGATTAAATAATATTGACATATAGACATTGATAATATGAAAAATTAAGTATACAATGAGATTACTAAATTGCATTTAGAACCAAACGAATATATATATATATATATATATATATATATATATATATATATATATATATATATATATATATATATATATATATATATATATATATATATATCAACTATTGGATTCATCAAGAGAGAGAAGATAAAAGCCACATTAATGCATTAATCTTCTATAAATTGCAATGAATGTTTTACCTTGTAAATTGTATATAATTGGTAAAAGGTAGCAGGAGCACTGAATATTTGAGCAACATCTACAAATTGATCATTTTCAACTATAGTACCAATGCCACCTATTGCTTTCACAAGAGCATCAGTGCCCCATGTTCTAAATCGGCAGTAAACAATCTTTCCTTTCACTTTTTTCGGATCTAAGGAGTCGGCATCATCACAATACCTGCCAAAGTATTCAAGTTTCCTTGTTATTTAAGAAACTTAATCGCATATTGTTGAAAATAAAAGCGGAAATTACTTAGCATTTTCCTTGCTTGAAGAGTCTCGCGCTGCGTCCATTCCATTAACAAGAGGGTACTGCTTTTGTTTTGGACTGAAAGTGCTTACTCCTTCTCCCTGCATAATTCTCAATGTTAGGTATGAACACATTAGGTAAATATAACTACTTTTGGGTTGGACTGAAAGTGCTTACAGAAACATTTTTTCTACTTCCCATCTCTATAATGCTCTGGAAGTCCCTATCAATGCCACTAGCAGCTACTGTGACAATCCACGGCGCATTATTTACGACAGTTGCCACAGTTGGACCACCATTTCCAGCTGAAGCGACCGTGATTATACCTTTCCTCATGGCATGAAATGCGCCAATCGCTATACAGTCCCGCACATAATTTGCATTTCCTCCGCCTAACGAAACCGAAATTACATCCACGCCGTCATGTATGGCAGCCTCAAATGCTGCAAGTATGTCCATATCAGCACATCCATCTTCTGTCCAGCACACTTTGTAAATTGCCAACCTGGCTGAAGGCACCGCCCCACGAGCTGTTCCTTTTGCTAATCCAAAGAGACTTGCATTTGGAACAACATTTCCTGCGGCTGTTGATGCAGTATGAGTTCCATGCCCTTCCACATCTATGGGAGATAATATATCAGACGGATCAGATCTTCCGTCAAGCTTGAAGTATCTGGCTCCAATTATCTTGCTTCAAGTTTTCCATCAAGTGTAGATGCCAAGGAAATTGTAATACTTAATGTTAGCTTAACTAAGTTACGCTAAATAGTTTTTCTGATAAGAACTTGTATGATAAACGTTTATGCTATATGCGCTTAATAAAGGTTAGGGATGTTACTTATTGCAGCCTGAGAAATTAACAAATTTATGACAAGTTCCTTTCCATTTAGCAGGTGGAGGGCCAAATCCATCATCCTTGAAGCTTTGAAACTCAGGAGTGATCCGTACATCATGAATTACAATTACATATAATCTATCATAAAGAACAAACAAAAAATGAAAATGAGTTGAAAGGTATGTATAAGAAACCTGTTGTGAAAAACGATACCAAGAACAAATTATAATAGGGAATTAGGGAAGAGAATAAGAACACAAGAATTGGTTATAACTGCTATTCTTTTACTTTCTCTTAAAACAAGATTACAAGTTTACAAGAATAACAAATAACCTCTCTCACCCTAAATTAGGATTTGCAGCTTAGCAATGATGAGAGACTAGTATGCTATTTATAATAAAACCTAACATACTAACTAATGGGCTTTTTCAGCAAGGCCCATTACACAAGCCAACTTAATAAACAAGCTAACTTAACAAATTAGGGTTTAAACACTAAAACCTAATTTAACATGCTAACAACCCTAGCATCTTCGACATCTGCATGCTAAACCCATCTTTGACTACAGCATGCACACTTCGACACCAGCATGTGAACAATCCTTCGACTTCATGCTTAACTCTGTCGAACTGTCGAACCAAGAAGCTACCCTTCGACAATACTAGAGTTCGATCCAATATCTCACAAATCTCCACCTTGGACCTAACTCTACAACGTCAAGGAACAGACTAGCTTTCTTCATGCAGCTTTATCAACTGCATACAGTGGAAAAACTTGCAACTCGGCAATGTCTTGGTGATCATATCAGCAGCATTGTCTTCAGTCGAAACCTTCAGCACTTGGACTTCTCCACGCTCGATTACTCCTCTGACGAAATGCAGCCTCACATCAATGTGCTTAGTTCGCTCATGATAGGCTGAATTCTTTGACAGGTGTATTGCACTTTGACTATCACATTTAACAGTGATACCTCGACCTTGAAGTTTCAGCTCCTTCGCAAAACCTTCAAGCCACAATGCTTCTTTCACAGCTTCAGTGAGAGCAATATATTCCGCTTCAGTGGTTGATAGAGCAACAACCTTCTGAAGAGTTGCTTTCCAACTAATTGCTGTGCCAAACATAGTGAAAACATATCCAGAAATAGACTTTCTAGAATCCATACAACCTGCATAATCAGAGTCGACATATCCTTCTATTGCTGCTTTACTATCTTCACCCAAGGCTCCACCATAAATTAAGACTCTGTTTAGAGATCCATTTATGTACCTTAAAATCCACTTCAATGCTTGCCAGTGAGCCTTTCCAGGATTCGCCATGTACCTGCTTACAAGACTTACTGCGTATGCTATGTCGGGTCTAGTACAGACCATAGCATACATCAAAGAACCAACTATATTAGCATATGGGATGTTATTCATATAGGCTCTTTCGACATCAGTACTGGGACACTGATCAACACTCAGCTTGAATTGAGGGTTTGTTGGAGTCACAACTGGCTTCGAATTCGACATACCAAACTTTTCAAGAATCTTCCGTAGATATGCCTCTTGAGATAGGCATAACTTCGACTTCTTTCTATCTCTTCGAATGTCAATTCCAAGAATCCTGGAAGCAGCTCCCAGATCCTTCATATCGAACTCCTTATTGAGTTCAGCCTTCACCCTCATCACATCTTCAACACTGTTGCTAGCTATGAGAATATCATCCACATAAAGCAACAAAATAACAAATGAATTACCAGGTCGAAATCTGAAGTAAACGCAATGGTCGAACTGACTTCTAATGAAACTTATGCGTGCCATGAACTTGTCGAATCTCCTATTCCACTGTCGAGGAGATTGTTTCAGCCCATACAAAGATCTCTTTAACTTGCATACATAATCTTCCTTCCCCTTTTCGACATACCCTTCAGGTTGCCTCATCAGGATCGTTTCATCTAGATCACCATACAAGAACGCAGTCTTCACATCCATCTGTTCCAGTTCAAGATCGAACTGTGCCACCATGGCAAACAACATTCGAATGGACCTATGCTTCACAACAGGAGAAAACACATCATTGAAGTCGACACCTTCTTTCTGAGTGAAACCCCTTGCAACTAACCTTGCCTTGTATCTTTTCGACGTCACTCCTTCAATTCCTTCCTTAACTTTGAAAATCCATTTACAGCTGACTAACCTTGCCCCAACAGGTTTATTGATCAGTTCCCAAGTATGATTATCATGAAGAGATTTTATCTCATCATCCATGGCCTTCAGCCATTCAGTCTTATTTCGACTCCTCATAACTTCCTTATAGTCTCTGGGTTCTTCGTCTAGAACCTCACTTGCAGAGATTAAGGCATAAGCTATAAGATCTGCATATCCAAGTCTTTGAGGTGGCTTGATGACTCTTCTCGACCTATCTCTCGACAATAGGTAGTCATCGTCAGTTTCCTCAACTTCAGCATCTTCTGCTTCTTCTTCGACTTCATCTGGGATATGCAATTCAGCATCAACATGCTCCACCTCAACAGGAATCTCTACCTGTTCCAGCTCTTCGTCAGATGTTTCTGTACTTCGACCAACATCATCAGTTTTCTTAAAATCCATTTCAGCTTCATTGAAAACTACATCTCGACTGGTGATACACCTCCTGTGACCTGGCTCTAGGCACCATAGCCTATAAGCTTTGACTCCTTCAGGGTATCCCATGAACATGCATTTCAGAGCTCTAGGTTCGACCTTGTCTTGCCTAATGTGAGCATAGGCTACGCAGCCAAATACTCTCAGTTTGTCGAGATCTGGTGGATGTCCCGACCAAACTTCTTCAGGTGTCTTCATATCTAACGCTGTCGAAGGACATCTGTTTATCAGATATGTTGCTGTCGAAACAGCCTCAGCCCAGAACACCTTTGTTAACCCCGCACTAGTCAACATGCATCTGACTCTCTCCAAAATAGTTCGATTAAACCTTTCAGCCAAACCATTTTGTTGTGGAGTACCTGCAGTAGTTCTATGCCTTGCAATACCAGAGGCAGCACAAAAACTGTCGAATGCCTCATTGCAAAATTCAAGGCCATTGTCGGTTCTCAACCTTTTGACCTTTCTGCTAGTCTGATTTTCAACCAGAGTCTTCCAACTTTTGAAATTCTCAAAAGTTTCATCCTTAGTCTTCTGGATGAATACCCATAATTTTCTGGAATAATCATCTACTATGGATAGAAAATACCTTGCTCCTGAATGTGATGGACACCTTGCAGGCCCCCAAAGATCAGCATGGATGTAATCAAGGGATCCATGTGTTCTTTGTTTGCCTTTGTTGAACTTCACTCTGCAAGATTTTCCAAGTACACAGGGTTCACAAAACTTCAGCTTTTCGATTTTGTCTCCACCAAGCAGATTTTGTTTCCCTAATTCGACCAGACCTCTTTCACTGACATGGCCCAATCTCATGTGCCAGATTTCTGTTTTCGACAAAGGTTTCGTGGATGCAACATTTGTCGAACCACTTACAACTTCAGCCTCAAGGGTATACAAGCCTTGTTTCTT
The DNA here is from genome assembly GCF_029867415.1 of Vicia villosa. Lineage (NCBI taxonomy): Eukaryota > Viridiplantae > Streptophyta > Magnoliopsida > Fabales > Fabaceae > Vicia > Vicia villosa. The sequence goes on along the minus strand of NC_081186.1, from coordinate 117,063,215 downwards.
CACGCCTCTCAAGACTTCCTTCGAACCCTTCATGACTCTTAGGATACTTTTCTCTCCTTGGAAAACATATCCTTTCTTGTCGAATTCACCAAGAGAAAGCAGATTTCTCTTCAAATCAGGAACATACCTGACTTCAGTCAACAACCTTATTGACTCATCATGGAGCTTGAATCTCACAGATCCAACACCTGCAATCTTGCAAGTCTTGTTGTTTCCCAGCAATACTGATCCACCATCTTGATCACATAATTCCTCGAACAAGTCTTTGTTTGGAGTCATGTGCCAAGTGCAACCTGAATCCATAATCCACTCCTTCTTAGAGTCATTGCTTGAAACCACAAGAACATCAGATGATTCGAAATCATCTTGAACAATGGCAGCGTTGCCATTATCCTTACCTCCATGATATTTCAAGCGTTCAGGGCACACCTTTCTTGTGTGACCCTCCTTCTTACAATGGTAGCATCAAATGCCAGATGCTTCGCCACTGTAAGTCTTCGACTGGCTTTTGCCTTTCTTCTTGTCGAACTTACCATCCTTTCGTAAGAGTTTTCCTTTAACGGCCAAACCTTCGCCAACAGTCGAAGGTTTATGCTCCTTTCGTTCATTCAAGTCCTTAGAGTACAAGGCTGATTGAACTTCTTCAAACGTCAGGGACTCCCTTCAATACAAGAGAGTTTCTTTGAAGTGAGCATGTGATCGAGGCAAAGGACACAATAGTAACAGCGCTTGATCTTCATCATCGATCTTCACATCAATATTTTCAAGATCAAGAATCAGCTTGTTGAACATATCCAACTGCTCAGCCAATACTTTGTCTTCAATCATCTTGAATGAATACAAAGCTTGCTTCAGGTAGAGTCGATTTACCAGCGATTTGGTCATATACAAACTTTCAAGTTTCACCCATAACCCTGATGCCGTCGTCTCCTTTGATACCTGCCGGAGAACCTTATCACCAAGGCTCAACAAAATTGCGCTGTGTGCTTTCTCGATCATATTTGTCTTCTCCGCTGCCGTCAATTCTGCATTCATGGCTGCCTCTCCCTTCAACGCTTCCAAACAACCCTGCTGAACCAGTAGGGCTTTCATCTTCAAGCGCCACAGACCGAAATCATTCACTCCGGTGAACTTTTCAATCTCATACTTTGTTGAAGGCATCTTCTCCACGCTCACCGCACCAATTTGTTGTGAAAAACGATACCAAGAACAAATTATAATAGGAAATTAGGGAAGAGAATAAGAACACAAGAATTGGTTATAACTGCTATTCTTTTACTTTCTCTTAAAACAAGATTACAAGTTTACAAGAATAACAAATAACCTCTCTCACCCTAGATTAGGATTTGCAGCTTAGCAATGATGAGAGACTAGTATGCTATTTATAATAAAACCTAACATACTAACTAATGGGCTTTTTCAGCAAGGCCCATTACACAAGCCAACTTAATAAACAAGCTAACTTAACAAATTAGGGTTTAAACACTAAAACCTAATTTAACATGCTAACAACCCTAGCATCTTCTCCACCTGCATGCTAAACCCATCTTTGACTACAGCATGCACACTTCGACACCAGCATGTGAACAATCCTTCGACTTCATGCTTAACTCTGTCGAACTGTCGAACCAAGAAGCTACCCTTCGACAATACTAGAGTTCGATCCAATATCTCACAAAACCCGTATCCAAAAGAGCCACAATTGTGTCACTCTCAGACTTCAGTTTTCTCTTAGCTGTCAAAGGTAATCCAATAAAATTCCATGATCTTGTTGTGTGTAGCTTGCGGTACTGATTCGGAAATACTGAGACCACTTCATTCATGGCTGCACAATAAAAATAAATAAAAAAAAGATTAAATATTTAGAATTCAATTCATAGATATATGAAAGGACTACATATAGAAAAATGATCTCATGCCTGATAACTTGTTGGCTTCATCCTCAGAGAGTTTAGCAGCAAATGCATTAAAGCTTTTTGTATAGCTGTATACTATGGATTCTTTGGCTTCAACATGGCTGCTAAGTAAACAAAGATTAAAACACCGACATCGTATTTGATTGAACATAAGCTACAATGTTCACTTGTATGTGACTTTAGGCTTGAGCTGTGGCTACCTTTGCTTAACAGCTGAGAGAATATTTAAATGAGTCTCAACTGCTTTTTCTCTACTAACAGGGTGAGCTTCTAGGAAAACAATGTAAAAGTCCTGCATACCAGAGAAATGGTGCCTAAGTTATTAATAGAGAATAAAACAAATAGAAAACTAACATGTTATGAGATAGCTCAATATAACAAAGACTAAATGTAAGGTACGAAGAAGAAGAAGAAAAAAATTGATTGCCTTTTGTTCAACACCGTAAACTGAAACATTGCTGAGTAGAATCAGCAATAATGGAAGCCAAAGAAGAGAATATGAGTTGGTAAGTTTCTGAAAAAACATATTTAGCATTGACATGCTAGACTTATAAACAGTGTATAGAGTCTCTAACCATAGGTTTATATATATAGAAAAGAAAGGATAAGAAGAAAGCATGTTTCAAGTTTCAACTAGTTTGTTTAGAGTTTGTAAGGCATGCACATCACTTTTAAGTGCAGTAGATATATATTGCTTAAAACTAAAGAACCCTTTGAATTAGGACTCTCCTATTCCTTGAATTCCAATGCAAGCCTCATATTGCCTTGAATACGTGATGTTTTCATTATTTTTAATTATACATTTTCTCTTTGTCTTATAAAATAACAATGTTTAAGACGCAGATGGTTTACCAACATGCAGTTAGAGTGAACAAACTGAAAACTTGAATTTGTCTTTCCACATTCTGAAGAAGTATCTCCGGATGCACTTTATATTCACATGAAGGGTGGGCCAAGTGAGCCAAACCCCATTTATACCAAAAAATAATTCAAAGATGTATCTCCGGAATCAACAATGTATGATATTTCTATACACACTTTAAGGGTGTGGCAAATGAGCCACCCTTATTTAACTGGTGACAATTCTAGAGATGTATCTTCGGAATTGTCAACCGGAAAATATATAATACAACACAATTAAACATGACAGTAGTTACTCTTTGTCATTGTTAAAATGCGGCATGAACCACACATGCAAGATCAAAAAGAAGCAGAAAGAAAACTAAACTCAACAAATACACTCAGTAATCTGTATAACGTGAAAGAGAGTGAAATGGAACCAGATCACACATTTGTTGAAATGTATCAAACCTACTCCATTTCATTTCACTGTACCATTATCAAAACATGCTATCCTAATAGACTTGATTTAACAATCAATCCTATTCCTAGCACACATTGTATAACTAATAAAGCTAATAACAAGACAAGAACATTTGATACCAAAATCAAATTGATCAACAAACAAGTACGTATCAGAAGCATATAACATCATTACCAGAAACATATAATTTTCCAAAATCTATCCAAAAACAAAATTAACTTAACCAACATAACATCAAGTACAAATGTATGAAATCAAATTACCGAAATCATAAAAACCAAGTTAATGAGTTCCTGCATGTCAATAAAATTCATAGCTAGCTTGCAACCTTTTGCATCATGCAAATTACTCATTTCTTAGCCTAGCCAAGCTGATAAAATTGATTAAAAGCATAAAATAAGCATAACCTAAATACAAAAATGTTTGGCAGGATAGGATATGACTAATAATAAGATATTTCAAATATAAACCAAAACAATAATACCAATATTTGATAATCAATTAAAATTGGGAAACTAACAACCCAATTTTGATAGCATTCATAAAATCCAAAATCTGGTAATCATGTCCCTAAACCTCTTGGTTGAATGCCTTGATATAAGACTACAACAACATTCAGTTTTTCATTCTTTCCATAGAACTAAGAACTTCCTTGTAAATTATAACTTTCCATATGTAAAAGTCAAATTCCTACAATTTTCGGGTACTTAAATTATACCGCGCTATCTTAGGATAAACTGAGAATAATATGTGGCTCTTTCATGCTCCAATAATAGGATATCTAAAGTCATTTTCAGGTCCTATTGTTAAGACTTTAGTCCATGATTCTTTTACACCGAGTTTACCCAAAATTCATATATGAAAATTATTTTTCCAATCATAACAAGCGAAAGCAACCGACTCATTTAATATCATAAGGTGTTGGTGCTCAGAATGATACTTGAAATTTGAATCTGAGGGTAAAACTGTTTGAATGAACTTCTCATTACTAAAGTCAAACGAAAACATTTTATCCCCACCGTCCAAAAAATGGCACAATTCATTTAAGTTCACCAGAGAACGACATGTCAAAGGCAATGGCGTATCAATGTGATTGAGTTTTCTCCAATTATTATTTTTTAGGCTATATATCTCCCAGAAAGGGTGGGGGTCAATATATACCGCCGACCAAAACATGTGATCGTCATCCATTAAAAGCTCCCAAAGAGGACTATCCTTCTTAGGCAAAAACAACCACAGACCTTCAGAAAATGCATACGGAGAGTCTTCAGGTAAAAACAAAACATTCCGAAGCACTTTGTACACTACGCCGTACAAGGGCTTTCACAACGCTTTTTTTTTGGCCTTTCACAGCGCTTAAAAGTGCTGCCGTAGGTGGCGCTGCCGTATGTCTTCACAACGCTTTTTTAGCCAAAAACGCTCTCGTAGCCTCCCCTATAGCAACGCTTTTTTCAGAAAAGCGCTCTCGTAGCACCCCCTATAGCAGCGCTTTTTCTAGAAAAGCGCTCTCGTAGCACCCCTTATAGCAGCGCTTTTTTCAGAAAAGCACTTTCACTACAAAAAATGTGGCTGATTTGCAGGGTTTTTTAGCCAATTTGTGGGGGGTTTTGACCTCCGCTATATATTATAAATATGTAAAAAAAGAATTCTCAAACTTTCATTATTTTTCTTTACTTGAGAATGCAAATAATTAATATATCAATAAAATACATAAATGTTCTAAAACCAATACCCCAAACTTGGACAAATAATAAATATCAATCTTCGATTTTTTGTAAAAGAAAAACTACATAATACTCAATCTTCTTACTCCCTAAATTACAACCAAATAAGTATCCATCCTTTACTTTAGATAATACCACATTGGTTCAGCTCTCCACCTATAGATTCAGCTCTCCACCTATTTCTAAATCCTACAAATAGCAAGCAACTTCAACAACAAAGACTACAACACTAAGCACTACAATAGAGGCACTGATGTAGAGAGGAAGTAGAAGCTCTGGCCAGCCCTGCAGATTCAAAAAAATGTTGCTGCTGCAATTCATAGTCCTTTCCAGCTCTAGTCGAGACTCTTAGAGATAGAGGGAAAGCATCCATGATCTTGGCAATGAGGTTCTTGTGTTCAAACCTGAATTATGAACAATTCATCACAAAAATTCAACAACAACTTCAATACAACGGGAGAAGACGGAATTACAGACATTCTGGAAAATGGCATGATAAAATTCGTAATATCATGTGACACTAATATAATCATAAAATGCTGTGTTTTTGAAATAATCAGTATTAAGAAACACTAATATAATCATAAAATGTTTTGTTTTCGGACTTACAAAATAGAAGTAGTGACCGCTGCATATCTGGTGGTTGATCTCAGTTGTTTAGTTCCAATTGATTCTCCATTGCAACTATTTGGCCTAAGTTACATCTATTAGCAAACAATTAGCAAGCATTTGAATAAAAACAAAAGGTTCTCAAGAGACTTTTCACAACTCATCATTAGGATTTTCAAAAAGGAATCAGTTTAAGTAATTGTGCTTCATTGAATTCAAGCCTAAGGGAATGGGCCTCATATCATTTCTATTTACAAAATTCATACAACAATCACAGGCCAAATTATTTCTTTCACTACAAATCACAAAGTTTATTTGGTTCACAGTGAAAGGGTAAAATTGCAATTCACAAAAAAAGAGTTACTACAAAGAATTCAAAAGAATATCACAGTAACTCAGTGGTAAAAAGGGACAAAAGTAATTCATTTCAGCCAAAATAAACAACATTTTCACTGCTGTACAGATTATCCATCAAGAGCAAACAAAATTAATAAACAAAAAGCCCAATACGAGTTATAAGAAGAGTCAAGTTAGGCCTGTTTTCAGAAAGGAAATATCAGTCCAATACAAGAAAACCCTAGCTTACATCATTATTTAACTAATCATTAGCACAATTATCAAGGAGAGAACCATTGTTCACGAAAAAACGCAGCAGCGGCAAGCAAACCCTAATAAAAAAAATCATCATTTTCCCTTTTACGAAAATCCTTCAGAATAAAAAAGGGATAACCTCATAGACATTCAAAGACAAGGATGAAAGACAGAGAGAGCAAAAGGAGACGAAGAGCAAAGAACCAGATCGGAAAGATCTCACCCGAGGGTAAAACAAACTTAGGCCGTTTCTCCAGTCTCTCTTTCTTTCTATCTTACTTTCTCCATTTTCTTGTCTTGACATCACGATATTGCATCGATTTTGAATCTAGGGTTTTTAGCCCCTTTCTCAAATCTGCTTCAATCTCTGTAAAACACGAACAAACATAGTAAATAATCAGTTAATCACAAAATAGTGAATCACCTTTTGAGCTTAGGTTTTCGAATCTTTCTTTGTAGATCTGCGCTTTTCAGTGGTTGTTTTACAGAAACTACCTTCGGATTCGTGTTGAGAAGGATCAGACGAACGCATTGGTGTAAAAAATCCTAATTCTGGAACCTACACGGTGGCGCCACCGTGAGCACCGTCGTTTGTTCATAATAGGTTTGGTGAGAGATTAAGAGAGGATAGAGAGTTGATTTGAGAAATAAAATGAGAGAGAGAGTACTAGTAATGGGATTCAAATGAGAAATAAAATTTAATTATAAAATTAGCTATACCAGCGCTTTCAAAAAGCGCTCTCGTAACCCCCCTTTACCAGTCATTAGTAGAGGTACCAGCATTAGTTTTCTCAAATTTCTTTATTATATGGTCCTCATCAAATTCACGAGAAGGTTCCACAAAAGAGATCTACAACCACATTGAATACATAAGCCAAGCAATAGTCATAACCCACCCTGGCAAAGTATCTTGATTAAATGTAACATTGTAAATCTTAAAATTTGTCTGCAGTAAGCCAAATGGGATTTCTTCAAGAAAAGTCCAGAACTTATGTGTTGTCAAACTTGCTTGCAATGTGTTTGAGAAAAGTTCAGAACCAATTTTTTTGTGTTTTTCTTGGGTTAGTTTAGAGGAGGTTAAAAACCCTTGCAATTTCAAACGTTTTTAGATTTCTGTCAAAATGTTTTCCACGTGGCGTGCCAAGTCAGCCTCTGTTAGTGGAAATTAACGGGAGGGACCATATTGGAGACAGAAAAATTTGCGAGGACCATTTATTGAAGAAAAATTTTAGAGGGACTAAAATTGCAAGGTCGTATATTTATAGTGACTAAAAACGTATTTAACCCGAGTAATTGTGACTGATGGGTCCAGAGTATGATTGGTCAAAGGTGGACCGTGATAGTAATTTTTTAGCTTCGAAACTTGAAAACAGGATGAATGCAAGAAATTTCTAGTAATGCCACACTACAACAAATAACACTTTTCATGATGAAGCTTTCACAACGAACGAAATTTCTGGATGCTGACAATTTCTGTAAACGTAAAACAAATATTCTATTAAAAATATTTTTTTTAAAAATTAATATATTTAAATTAAGTTTTTGGATGGATATCTATCCATTAAAATAATCTAAATGGATGGATTGAATGTATTTTATTCTCAATGGATGGATTGGATTGGATATTTTTAACGAAGTTTAAGTGGATTGTTAATGAGATATTTTATATGACATTTAATAGGATATTGATGGTTAAATTTTTTGAACGGGCAAAACAAGAGAATCTTCATATTGTAGAGGAGAAATTCAAACTTTTTTATAGGGTTTTCAAAACTCGCCTAAATGGCAAGTGACAAAAGATTTATTAACCCTTTTTTTAATTGCTTTTATCTTTTTGCCCTCATATATTTATCATATACGAACTGTTGTTAACCTATCAACTCTATTCAAGTTAGTGCAACTTCAAAAAGAAGGAAGAAGTTAGAAATGAATGTAAAATTGGGAGACAATTGTATGTCTTCCCAAGTGGCTTCACCAACAGGTGGTCTCACCCATGAATTAACAACTATTTACATATTATGTAGGTGTTTGCGCCTAACGAGCTCTAAGAACCTAAGCAGGTCGGATGACAACCCGGGTAATTGTGACTGATGGGTCCAGAGTATGATTGGTCAAAGGTGGACCGTCATAGTAATTTTTTAGCTTCGAAACGTGAAAGTTGGATGAATGCAAGAAATTTCTAGTAATGCCACACTACAACAAGTAACACTTTTCATGATGAAGCTTTCACAACGAACGAAATTTCTGGATGCTGACAATTTCTGTAAACGTAAAACAAATATTCTATTAAAAATATTTTTTTTAAAAATTAATATATTTAAATTAAGTTTTTGGATGGATATCTATCCATTAAAATAATCTAAATCGATGGATTGAATGTATTTTATTCTCAATGGATGGATTGGATAGGATATTTTTAACGAAGTTTAAATGGCTTGTTAATGAGATATTTTATATGACATTTAATAGGATATTGATGGTTAAATTTTTTGAACGGGCAAAACAAGAGAATCTTCATATTGTAGAGGAGAAATTCAAACTTTTTTATAAGGTTTTCAAAACTCGCCTAAATGGCAAGTGACAAAAGATTTATTAACCCTTTTTTTAATTGCTTTTATCTTCTTGCCCTTATATATTTATCATATACGAACTGCTGTTAACGTATCAACTCTATTCAAGTTAGTGCAACTTCAAATAGAAGGAAGAAGTTAGAAATGAATGTAAAATTGGGAGACAATTGTATGTCTTTCATTTATGTCAAAAACGATTATACAAAAGATAAAAAATCATTCTAAAAAACTTCCTAGATTTTTGGATCACATGAAAGCTTCCATTACATAATTAAAAGTTAAAATAGCAAGTAGTGGCAGTTCGCCACTGTAGTGACTTCACTTAGTCAAAGTCTTGCACCCAAATAGGTGGCTTTCTAGCCCTTTGACTCTTTCTAAACATTGTGCTTCCATCCTCATTAGGCTCAATAGTAGAAATTTGGTTTGAAGGGGGCTCTGAGCACATATCATTACCATGTTCTTCCACGGCAACCTTGTCCTCAAGGTTGAACTACGGATAAGTTTTTTGGAGCATATGATACCTCTTCCCAAGTGGCTTCAGCAACAGGTGGTCTCACCCATGAATTAACAACTATTTACATATTATGTAGGTGTTTGCGCCTAACGAGCTCTAAGAACCTAAGCAGGTCGGATGACAACCCGGGTAATTGTGACTGATGGGTCCAGAGTATGATTGGTCAAAGGTGGACCATCATAGTAATTTTTTAGCTTCGAAACGTGAAAGTTGGATGAATGCAAGAAATTTCTAGTAATGCCACACTACAACAAGTAACACTTTTCATGATGAAGCTTTCACAACGAACGAAATTTCTGGATGCTGACAATTTCTGTAAACGTAAAACAAATATTCTATTAAAAATATTTTTTTTAAAAATTAATATATTTAAATTAAGTTTTTGGATGGATATCTATCCATTAAAATAATCTAAATGGATGGATTGAATGTATTTTATTCTCAATGGATGGATTGGATTGGATATTTTTAACGAAGTTTAAATGGATTGTTAATGAGATATTTTATATGACATTTAATAGGATATTGATGGTTAAATTTTTTGAACGGGCAAAACAAGAGAATCTTCATATTGTAGAGGAGAAATTCAAACTTTTTTATAAGGTTTTCAAAACTCGCCTAAATGGCAAGTGACAAAAGATTTATTAACCCTTTTTTTAATTGCTTTTATCTTTTTGCCCTTATATATTTATCATATACGAACTGCTGTTAACGTATCAACTCTATTCAAGTTAGTGCAACTTCAAATAGAAGGAAGAAGTTAGAAATGAATGTAAAATTGGGAGACAATTGTATGTCTTTCATTTATGTCAAAAACGATTATACAAAAGATAAAAAATCATTCTAAAAAACTTCCTAGATTTTTGGATCACATGAAAGCTTCCATTACATAATTAAAAGTTAAAATAGCAAGTAGTGGCAGTTCGCCACTGTAGTGACTTCACTTAGTCAAAGTCTTGCACCCAAATAGGTGGCTTTCTAGCCCTTTGACTCTTTCTAAACATTGTGCTTCCATCCTCATTAGGCTCAATAGTAGAAATTTGGTTTGAAGGGGGCTCTGAGCACATATCATTACCATGTTCTTCCACGGCAACCTTGTCCTCAAGGTTGAACTACGGATAAGTTTTTTGGAGCATATGATACCTCTTCCCAAGTGGCTTCAGCAACAGGTGGTCTCACCCATGAATTAACAACTATTTACATATTATGTAGGTGTTTGCGCCTAACGAGCTCTAAGAACCTAAGCAGGTCGGATGACAACCCGGGTAATTGTGACTGATGGGTCCAGAGTATGATTGGTCAAAGGTGGACCATCATAGTAATTTTTTAGCTTCGAAACGTGAAAGTTGGATGAATGCAAGAAATTTCTAGTAATGCCACACTACAACAAGTAACACTTTTCATGATGAAGCTTTCACAACGAACGAAATTTCTGGATGCTGACAATTTCTGTAAACGTAAAACAAATATTCTATTAAAAATATTTTTTTTAAAAATTAATATATTTAAATTAAGTTTTTGGATGGATATCTATCCATTAAAATAATCTAAATGGATGGATTGAATGTATTTTATTCTCAATGGATGGATTGGATTGGATATTTTTAACGAAGTTTAAATGGATTGTTAATGAGATATTTTATATGACATTTAATAGGATATTGATGGTTAAATTTTTTGAACGGGCAAAACAAGAGAATCTTCATATTGTAGAGGAGAAATTCAAACTTTTTTATAAGGTTTTCAAAACTCGCCTAAATGGCAAGTGACAAAAGATTTATTAACCCTTTTTTTAATTGCTTTTATCTTTTTGCCCTTATATATTTATCATATACGAACTGCTGTTAACGTATCAACTCTATTCAAGTTAGTGCAACTTCAAATAGAAGGAAGAAGTTAGAAATGAATGTAAAATTGGGAGACAATTGTATGTCTTTCATTTATGTCAAAAACGATTATACAAAAGATAAAAAATCATTCTAAAAAACTTCCTAGATTTTTGGATCACATGAAAGCTTCCATTACATAATTAAAAGTTAAAATAGCAAGTAGTGGCAGTTCGCCACTGTAGTGACTTCACTTAGTCAAAGTCTTGCACCCAAATAGGTGGCTTTCTAGCCCTTTGACTCTTTCTAAACATTGTGCTTCCATCCTCATTAGGTTCAATAGTAGAAATTTGGTTTGAAGGGGGCTCTGAGCACATATCATTACCATGTTCTTCCACGGCAACCTTGTCCTCAAGGTTGAACTACGGATAAGTTTTTTGGAGCATATGATACCTCTTCCCAAGTGGCTTCAGCAACAGGTGGTCTCACCCATGAATTAACAACTATTTACATATTATGTAGGTGTTTGCGCCTAACGAGCTCTAAGAACCTAAGCAGGTCGGATGACAACCCGGGTAATTGTGACTGATGGGTCCAGAGTATGATTGGTCAAAGGTGGACCATCATAGTAATTTTTTAGCTTCGAAACGTGAAAGTTGGATGAATGCAAGAAATTTCTAGTAATGCCACACTACAACAAGTAACACTTTTCATGATGAAGCTTTCACAACGAACGAAATTTCTGGATGCTGACAATTTCTGTAAACGTAAAACAAATATTCTATTAAAAATATTTTTTTTAAAAATTAATATATTTAAATTAAGTTTTTGGATGGATATCTATCCATTAAAATAATCTAAATGGATGGATTGAATGTATTTTATTCTCAATGGATGGATTGGATTGGATATTTTTAACGAAGTTTAAGTGGATTGTTAATGAGATATTTTATATGACATTTATTAGGATATTGATGGTTAAATTTTTTGAACGGGCAAAACAAGAGAATCTTCATATTGTAGAGGAGAAATTCAAACTTTTTTATAGGGTTTTCAAAACTCGCCTAAATGGCAAGTGACAAAAGATTTATTAACCCTTTTTTTAATTGCTTTTATCTTTTTGCCCTTATATATTTATCATATACGAACTGTTGTTAACGTATCAACTCTATTCAAGTTAGTGCAACTTCAAAAAGAAGGAAGAAGTTAGAAATGAATGTAAAATTGGGAGACAATTGTATGTCTTTCATTTATGTCAAAAATGATTATACGAAAGATAAAAAATCGTTCTAAAAAACTTCCTAAATTTTTGGATCACATGAAAGCTTCCATTACATAATTAAAAATTAAAATAGCAAGTAGTGGCAGTTCGCCAATGTAGTGACTTCACTTAGTCAGAGTCTTGCACCCAAATAGGTGGCTTTCTAGCCCTTTGATTCTTTCTAAACATTGGACTTCCATCCTCATTAGGCTCAATAGTAGAAATTTGGTTTGAAGGGGGCTCTGAGCACATATCATTACCATGTTCTTCCACGGCAACCTTGTCCTCAAGGTTGAACTCCGGATAAGTTTTTTGGAGCATATGATACCTCTTCCCAAGTGGCTTCAGCAACAGGTGGTCTCACCCATGAATTAACAACTATTTACATATTATGTAGGTGTTTGCGCCTAACGAGCTCTAAGAACCTAAGCAGGTCGGATGACAACCCGGGTAATTGTGACTGATGGGTCCAGAGTATGATTGGTCAAAGGTGGACCGTCATAGTAATTTTTTAGCTTCGAAACGTGAAAGTTGGAAGAATGCAAGAAATTTCTAGTAATGCCACACTACAACAAATAATACTTTTCATGATGAAGCTTTCACAACGAACGAAATTTCTGGATGCTGACAATTTCTGTAAACGTAAAACAAATATGCTATTAATAATATTTTTTAAAAAAATTAATATATTTAAATTAAGTTTTTGGATGGATATCTATCCATTAAAATAATCTAAATGGATGGATTGAATGTATTTTATTCTCAATGGATGGATTGGATTGGATATTTTTAACGAAGTTTAAATGGATTGTTAATGAGATATTTTATATGACATTTAATAGGATATTGATGGTTAAATTTTTTGAACGGGCAAAACAAGAGAATCTTCATATTGTAGAGGAGAAATTCAAACTTTTTTATAGGGTTTTCAAAACTCGCCTAAATGGCAAGTGACAAAAGATTTATTAACCCTTTTTTTAATTGCTTTTATCCTTTTGCCCTTATATATTTATCATATACGAACTGTTGTTAACGTATCAACTCTATTCAAGTTAGTGCAACTTCAAAAAGAAGGAAGAAGTTAGAAATGAATGTAAAATTGGGAGACAATTGTATGTCTTTCATTTATGTCAAAAATGATTATACGAAAGATAAAAAATAGTTCTAAAAAACTTCCTAAATTTTTGGATCACATGAAAGCTTCCATTACATAATTAAAAATTAAAATAGCAAGTAGTGGCAGTTCGCCACTGTAGTGACTTCACTTAGTCAGAGTCTTGCACCCAAATAGGTGGCTTTCTAGCCCTTTGATTCTTTCTAAACATTGGACTTCCATCCTCATTAGGCTCAATAGTAGAAATTTGGTTTGAAGGGGGCTCTGAGCACATATCATTACCATGTTCTTCCACGGCAACCTTGTCCTCAAGGTTGAACTCCGGATAAGTTTTTTGGAGCATATGATACCTCTTCCCAAGTGGCTTCAGCAACAGGTGGTCTCACCCATGAATTAACAACTATTTACATATTATGTAGGTGTTTGCGCCTAACGAGCTCTAAGAACCTAAGCAGGTCGGATGACAACCCGGGTAATTGTGACTGATGGGTCCAGAGTATGATTGGTCAAAGGTGGACCGTCATAGTAATTTTTTAGCTTCGAAACGTGAAAGTTGGAAGAATGCAAGAAATTTCTAGTAATGCCACACTACAACAAATAATACTTTTCATGATGAAGCTTTCACAACGAACGAAATTTCTGGATGCTGACAATTTCTGTAAACGTAAAACAAATATGCTATTAATAATATTTTTTAAAAAAATTAATATATTTAAATTAAGTTTTTGGATGGATATCTATCCATTAAAATAATCTAAATGGATGGATTGAATGTATTTTATTCTCAATGGATGGATTGGATTGGATATTTTTAACGAAGTTTAAATGGATTGTTAATGAGATATTTTATATGACATTTAATAGGATATTGATGGTTAAATTTTTTGAACGGGCAAAACAAGAGAATCTTCATATTGTAGAGGAGAAATTCAAACTTTTTTATAAGGTTTTCAAAACTCGCCTAAATGGCAAGTGACAAAAGATTTATTAACCCTTTTTTTAATTGCTTTTATCTTTTTGCCCTTATATATTTATCATATACGAACTACTGTTAACGTATCAACTCTATTCAAGTTAGTGCAACTTCAAATAGAAGGAAGAAGTTAGAAATGAATGTAAAATTGGGAGACAATTGTATGTCTTTCATTTATGTCAAAAACGATTATACAAAATATAAAAAATCATTCTAAAAAACTTCCTAGATTTTTGGATCACATGAAAGCTTCCATTACATAATTAAAAGTTAAAATAGCAAGTAGTGGCAGTTCGCCACTGTAGTGACTTCACTTAGTCAAAGTCTTGCACCCAAATAGGTGGCTTTCTAGCCCTTTGACTCTTTCTAAACATTGTGCTTCCATCCTCATTAGGCTCAATAGTAGAAATTTGGTTTGAAGGGGGCTCTGAGCACATATCATTACCATGTTCTTCCACGGCAACCTTGTCCTCAAGGTTGAACTACGGATAAGTTTTTTGGAGCATATGATACCTCTTCCCAAGTGGCTTCAGCAACAGGTGGTCTCACCCATGAATTAACAACTATTTACATATTATGTAGGTGTTTGCGCCTAACGAGCTCTAAGAACCTAAGCAGGTCGGATGACAACCCGGGTAATTGTGACTGATGGGTCCAGAGTATGATTGGTCAAAGGTGGACCATCATAGTAATTTTTTAGCTTCGAAACGTGAAAGTTGGATGAATGCAATAAATTTCTAGTAATGCCACACTACAACAAGTAACACTTTTCATGATGAAGCTTTCACAACGAACGAAATTTCTGGATGCTGACAATTTCTGTAAACGTAAAACAAATATTCTATTAAAAATATTTTTTTTTAAAAATTAATATATTTAAATTAAGTTTTTGGATGGATATCTATCCATTAAAATAATCTAAATGGATGGATTGAATGTATTTTATTCTTAATGGATGGATTGGATTGGATATTTTTAACGAAGTTTAAGTGGATTGTTAATGAGATATTTTATATGACATTTAATAGGATATTGATGGTTAAATTTTTTGAACGGGAAAAACAAGAGAATCTTCATATTGTAGAGGAGAAATTCAAACTTTTTTATAGGGTTTTCAAAACTCGCCTAAATGGCAAGTGACAAAAGATTTATTAACCCTTTTTTTAATTGCTTTTATCCTTTTGCCCTTATATATTTATCATATACGAACTGTTGTTAACGTATCAACTCTATTCAAGTTAGTGCAACTTCAAAAAGAAGGAAGAAGTTAGAAATGAATGTAAAATTGGGAGACAATTGTATGTCTTTCATTTATGTCAAAAATGATTATACGAAAGATAAAAAATAGTTCTAAAAAACTTCCTAAATTTTTGGATCACATGAAAGCTTCCATTACATAATTAAAAATTAAAATAGCAAGTAGTGGCAGTTCGCCACTGTAGTGACTTCACTTAGTCAGAGTCTTGCACCCAAATAGGTGGCTTTCTAGCCCTTTGACTCTTTCTAAACATTGGACTTCCATCCTCATTAGGCTCAATAGTAGAAATTTGGTTTGAAGGGGGCTCTGAGCACATATCATTACCATGTTCTTCCACGGCAACCTTGTCCTCAAGGTTGAACTCCGGATAAGTTTTTTGGAGCATCTGATACCTCTTCTCAAGTGGCTTCAGCAACAGGTGGTCTCACCCATGAATTAAAAACTATTTACATATTATGTAGGTGTTTGCGCCTAACGAGCTCTAAGAACCTAAGCAGGTCGGATGACAACCCGGGTAATTGTGACTGATGGGTCCAGAGTATGATTGGTCAAAGGTGGACCGTCATAGTAATTTTTTAGCTTCGAAACGTGAAAGTTGAAAGAATGCAAGAAATTTCTAGTAATGCCACACTACAACAAATAACACTTTTCATGATGAAGCTTTCACAACGAACGAAATTTCTGGATGCTGACAATTTCTGTAAACGTAAAACAAATATTCTATTAAAAATATTTTTTTAAAAAATTAATATATTTAAATTAAGTTTTTGGATGGATATCTATCCATTAAAATAATCTAAATGGATGGATTGAATGTATTTTATTCTCAATGGATGGATTGGATTGGATATTTTTAACGAAGTTTAAGTGGATTGTTAATGAGATATTTTATATGACATTTAATAGGATATTGATGGTTAAATTTTTTGAACGGCCAAAACAAGAGAATCTTCATATTGTAGAGGAGAAATTCAAACTTTTTTATAAGGTTTTCAAAACTCGCCTAAATGGCAAGTGACAAAAGATTTATTAACCCTTTTTTTAATTGCTTTTATCTTTTTGCCCTTATATATTTATCATATACGAACTGTTGTTAACGTATCAACTCTATTCAAGTTAGTGCAACTTCAAAAAGAAGGAAGAAGTTAGAAATGAATGTAAAATTGGGAGACAATTGTATGTCTTTTATTTATGTCAAAAATGATTATGCGAAAGATAAAAAATCATTCTAAAAAACCTCCTAAATTTTTGGATCACATGAAAGCTTCCATTACATAATTAAAAATTAAAATAGCAAGTAGTGGCAGTTCGCCACTGTAGTGACTTCACTTAGTCAAAGTCTTGCACCCAAATAGGTGGCTTTCTAGCCCTTTGACTCTTTCTAAAAATTGGGCTTCCATCCTCATTAGGCTCAATAGTAGAAATTTGGTTTGAAGGGGGCTCTGAGCACATATCATTACCATGTTCTTCCACGGCAACCTTGTCCTCAAGGTTGAACTCCGGATAAGTTTTTTGGAGCATATGATACCTCTTCCCAAGTGGCTTCAGCAACAGGTGGTCTCACCCATGAATTAACAACTATTTACATATTATGTAGGTGTTTGCGCCTAACGAGCTCTAAGAACCTAAGCAGGTCGGATGACAACCCGGGTAATTGTGACTGATGGGTCCAGAGTATGATTGGTCACAGGTGGACCGTCATAGTAATTTTTTAGCTTCGAAACGTGAAAACTGGATGAATGCAAGAAATTTCTAGTAATGCCACACTACAACAAATAACACTTTTCATGATGAAGCTTTCACAACGAACGAAACAAAATTGCAGGTACATGTGAACGGAGCGAATTATTTTATTTAAAAAAATATTAATAAAATTGTTACCTCAGATATTTATAAATCTGAAATAAATATATGCTAAGGGTTTGAGGTTCGATTCCCAACTTCTGATATTTAATGTTTTATATAGAACCAAAAAGGCGCCATTATGTTTTCTAGATTTTACGTCAGATATGTTACATTGGTTTTCCTGAAAACCGAGATAAATACTCCCTAATTTTTTATTCTTTTGACGATCAAAAAGGTGCATTTTTTATATATATTTTACGTCGGCTAATCTACCTCGATTTTTTAAGTTTATCGAGATAAAGTTTCTTTTAATTTTGACTCTCGTGTCCATCTAATTCAATTTTCAAGCTCTACCTGAAATTCTGATATGACAGAACCTGGATGTCATATAGAATGTCGTGACATCTAGTCTATTATAAAGGCTAATAATAAAATAGGATCAACTTCAATTTAGGTTCAACACTTGAATGCTAACAGATCATAAGATTTCTGGAACCATTTAAGCATAATGATAACACATGTATCGCATGCAAGCTTTAATCTGAGGTGGTTCAATACAACCACAATCTTTGGAAGTAATCCCTGAAGTCATATACGATGTTATGACATCCCTTACTGAACAGATTAATAAATCAGTGCAGAAAATAAATAACATAATGAATTGTTTACCCAGTTCGGATTCACAATCCTACTCTGGGGGCTACCAAGCCAGGGATAAGTCCACTAAATAGAATCAATTCATAGACCCTTAGAAAACCACCAGTTTACGATTTAATAACTTAATACTACCCGTAATATACTTCTACCTAAGACTCACCTAGGTATGAGGCCCCCCTCAAATCCCTTCAATCACAATCAGTGATAACATCAACTAATAAACTGAAGACACACTTCAAGACAAACAACTCGATCTTGCTCAACAGCTTTGATCAAGAAACAAATCACTCAATTCTTACCTACAAGATTCGAGTAAGGACAATACTTCTTTTACCTACAGGTTTTGAGAAGGACATGACAGCCATCCCACAACTCGGATGATCTACCTTAACAAACCCTAATGTTTACATGTTTTCAATACTTGGCTTGCTTAAAAAAACTAGGTTACAAAGCTTCCTATTTATAACCTATTCCAAACTGGACTTGGCCCTTCATTCACAGCTTTATATACTGTTACAAATCAGCAGAAAACTTCTGCTGAAAGAAAGGTCTTTAATTATAAGTTTCCTAAATTGACTCCATAATTAGAAACTACATAATCTTCAATATTCTGACTTGATTCTTTTGACATTTAAATCTGCGCCACATAGGATTACATAATATTCTATAGAATATTTTGCATCTATTGATTACATCTAGAATCTTCATATTTCAGCTTACCATGCGCAATGTCATGAGATTTTGCATATGACATCTCATAAGACATGTTGTCACAGAGCATGTCTTAACATTCCATAGAACATCTTGCTGGTGTACCTATTTTGTACATGTTTATATTTGCTAATTCTATACATCCTATTACATATTGCTGCTACTACATTTTAGCCAAACATCAAAGCCAATCATATAATACAGAGCATTAACACTAACGAATGAACACTTCTTCTCCAAGGAGCTTAACCAACGAAAGAACACTTCTTTTCCAAGGAGCTCTGCGGTATGTTCTTGTTGTTCTCCAATACTGTTGTTCTTGTTGTTCTCCATTACTGTTGTTATTGTTGTTCTATGTGCATTGTTTTATTATTGTTGTTGTACTCTTAAATGTTTGTCTATGCTTCATATACTTTCAAATTGACTTTTTATTTCAAACAAATAACATAGCACAATTGGTAAGGAAGTAAGACTTGCAACCGAGGGTCTCAGGTTTAAATCCCACCTTTCTCACATTTTGACTTTTTTTCTCACTTTTATTCATTACTAATTTTATCTTCATTTATATTGCCAAAAATCATTAAAAAAAGAAAGTGTTTTTTAGTTATTTAATTATTAATTTTCGTTTGTTTAGTACTTTTCAAAAATATCATTTGTCATTTAATTTACAATTTCCTTCACAAAATATCAAAAAATTAAAATAGTAGTTCTTGGTTAGTTTTGAGTCCCAATGATCATGATGAGGAGTAAGTCGTGATAATTTACTCTTGAGACTCAATCTAATGGTTAAAAGTAATAAGTAATTAAATATGAAGAGAGAAAAATAATACTCATTAATTTTAACCATTAGATTGAGAAGAATCAATGGTCATGATGAGGAATAAGTCGTGATAATTTACTCTTGGAGTAAGAATATCTCTCCTCATATATATATATATATATATATATATATATATATATATATATATATATATATATATATATATATATATATATATATATATATATATATATATATATATATATATACACAAAAAAATAGTTTTGTTTAATTTTAATTTACTTTTACAATTTAATAGGACTATTTTAAATTTTTCTTTTAATTAATAGTTGTTTATATTTTTATCATTTCTCATTATCATTTTATTTATATCCGTACTAACATTTTTTTTGTTTATGCGAGGTACTATCATCTTTGAACACTTGGACTATTTTTTATTTATATTTTATTTCCGCTATTTATTTCTCGTATTTTTTTATACAATTTATGTATCTGCTCATGGGATGTAATAGATTAATTAAGACTTTTACTTTTCGCATTTTACTTTTCATCAACATTTTTTGGCTATGTACCCCCCATCCTAAAGCCTTGTAATAGGTAGAATTTATTTTTCGCATTTACTTTCCGCACCTATAAACTGCTTAGATGTATGCTAATAGGATTGTATGGAAAGATAATAATTGGACGTAGCCCACTAACCTCAAGATTAAATAACTGAATCTAACACTTTTTTTTACTTGTTCACACACTCACCTTTAGGGTAACCCTCTCTTGTTGCCTTCGATTAAATGGTCATGTCCCTCGTATGTAGAGGTACTTTAGCAAACGATGACCCTCGAATATATCATCATAGAAAGATCATAGTCCCTTTGATGTTGCCTACAAATAAAATGATCTTGTCCTTCGGAGTCCCTTCGGAAAATGATGATAGTCCCTTTAAAAATTGCTAAAGTATCTCTACCATGTTGCCTTCAATGACCATAGATGACCCTTCGTTTGTCTCTTAAACATCCAATAGATAAGACTACCTACCCACGAATGGTATGGTTAGTCTTATCCCCTAAGGAAAGTAAGAAAGTATAGGAAAAACCAAATAATCAGGGTAAGTTACTCCTAAATTGCATGCTCAACAATAAAAAATAAAAATGCTTTTCACACCACTTGTTTTTTTAAACAAAATTTCAAAACACTTCGCATACATCCTTGAGGACTGACACAAGGATCATTGCGAAATCTTGCCTTACTATTGGC
Source organism: Vicia villosa (assembly GCF_029867415.1). Classification (NCBI taxonomy): domain Eukaryota; kingdom Viridiplantae; phylum Streptophyta; class Magnoliopsida; order Fabales; family Fabaceae; genus Vicia; species Vicia villosa. The sequence goes on along the minus strand of NC_081186.1, from coordinate 117,042,290 downwards.
ACCTCTTTTTTTCAAAATACACATACACACTACGCTTTCAAGCTTTTCAAACAAAACAAAAATAAGCTAAGTAAATTAAGAGCCCGTAGATAACTACGGATGAAAAGGATGCTAACACCTTCCCTTTTTATAACTTACCCCTCCCCCAACCCAAATCTCTTTTCTTAAAGGTCTTTCCTGTACTTTTATACCTTTCCTAAAATTGGACAAAATAAAAGTCGGTGGTGACTCTTGCTATCCGCAACATTTTAAAAGTCAGTTCTCCCACCGTGTTACAGTTGGTAAATTATTTATAAAGAACCATCTTCCAAACCTATGGGAATCTCCAAGTCCTCTGAATGTACCTAACTGTATGCATTGGTGAATTAACACTTTTTTAATTAAAAGCAAGACCTTAAACAATTAAACACTTACAACAAGGTTTCCACCATATTCATTTCATCACATGATAGATTGACATTCTCTACACAACTATTACAAACAATAAAGAAATCATCAAAAATAGCAACATCTTCATTATTGTTACCTTCCTTTTTGTCGTCGTTGTAGTTCTTCTTCTTATTTTCCCTTTTAACTTACGACAATACCTCTTTATGTGTCCCTTTTCCCCACAACGATGACACTCAATATGAGAGAATCTATTACAGACTTCTTATGATTTACCACGTGAAGTATCGCGATTACTTGAACCTCTACTTTGATGTCTCCCCCTTGATTCGGTAACCATCACCTCGAAATGTGAAGAAGAGCCTTGTGATTTATGCCTCAACTCCTCATTCAACACACTACTTTTAGCCAAGTCCATCGAGATGATACCATTTGGAGCGAAGTTAGATAAGGATGTCCTAAAAGTCTCCCAAGAATTAGGCAAAGTACCAAGAAGCCACAAACCTTGAATTTCATCATCAAAAGTAAGATTCATCCCCGACAATTAATTTAGAATCCCTTGAAAAGTGTTCAAGTGATCGGTCATTGGTGAACCATCATTATACCTCAATGATATCAATTGCTTGAACAAGAACAACTTATTGTTTCCCGTCTTTCTTGCATACAACTCCTCAAGTTTTGTCTAAACAGAGCGAGCATGAGTCACCGAGCTCACATGATTCAGAACATTATCATCCACCCATTGGCGAACATAACCACAAACTTGTCTATGCAACAAAGTACATTCTTCATCATTTTTTCCATCGGATTTTTAATTAGAGAAAACCGGTAACATAAAGCAAATCTTCCATTTTTTCTTTCCAAACATTATAGTTTGAACCATTCAAATCACCATCCGAGATGCGTTCATCTCCATTGTTACACAAATCAAACCACAACTCTAGATGCCACTTGTTGGGAGGAAATCACAAGCGCAACGGAATAATTCAACAACACCAACCCTCCCAAATATCATATGTAACTTAGAGACAATCAATAAAAAACACATTAAACAACACAATACAATTTTAGCGTGGAAAAACCTCTGTTAACTAGGAGTAAAAAACCACGGGACCCATAGGCCACTTTAAATCTCCATTATAATCAACAATGGGTACAAGCAAGGTTCTCTCTAACACTAGTTAGAGGCATACATAAACATCATCAAGATTTGCAATTAATCTTGGAATACAAAAGAATTAAGAGAGACAAAACAACCCCAAAAAACACCAATAAATTCTGACCTCAAAGATGGACTCGACAGACTAACTTATAAAACTTCGAATCCAATGAAAATCATTCACAATATGCTCCTATTATTTATGAACATTGTTTCAAAATTTCAGGGCGATTCGACTGTTGGATTTTGCATAGGCTCCGATTTAGTGGAACTGCTCTGTGCTGAAATAGGGCTGTAGAATTTCACTATTCTCTCTACTATTTCTTTTTCAATCTCTCTCACACAATGAATGAGTAACCTAATGCTCTTTATTGGGTGATAACAAAGGCTTACACACACATGGGTCACTAACCCATGTCTAATTGGGTCTCTCCAAATATGAGGGAAAGCCCAACAGAAGCTAGGGCCAAATGTGCAGAAATAGGGATCAAAATGGATATCCATGAGGACGGATAGTATGATATCTGTGTCCGCCCTGTTGGATAAATATGATATCCATTTCAGCCGCATATCTATGCGGATATCTGGTAAACGGGTAATCTGTGGGTTTTAAGGTATCCGCGAATATTTACAGATATCCATGGATAACACTATTTTTCTAAAACTATTCTAAAATTATGTTTTGAAAAAAATATTTTTAGTTTCTTTTAAAGACACAAAACATTATAATGACATAACATTTATACAAATCTCTCTTATTTTAACAACAAAATTTTATCAAATTAATATCTTTCATTTTTACCAAAGCATAATATCTCATACATTTTATTTTTATTAAAAAAAAGAATGATATTGTGATTGTGAATTATGGTGGAAGAGCGAACGACGGAGGAGTAGAATGGATGATACTGGTTGGACGGAAAAAGAGCGGTATTGATTGGTTGAACGGTAAAATTGTTGAAGTGATGTATGGAGTATAGAAGAAGCTTAAATCTGAAATGACCAATAAGATTTGTACAGAATATAAAAGTTTACTTCAAAGAAAACTTCAATAAAAATATATATGAGGAGACTAGTTTTTTAGTTTTTTAGAAGATGAAAAGATAGAGTATAGTAAACTAATAATATTATTTAAGTATTTTTAATTTATTAACGGATACGGATATCCGCAGGTACGGGTAACATTAAAATTGTATCCATATCCATTAATAAATGGGTTTTAAATATCCATTTATTTTACCTGTGACGAATTTTATCAGCGAAAATCCGCAGGTATGGATATTTTTGTCATCCTTATGCAGAAACAATCAACTTATCTTAGGGAACTATGTGCCATCACTAAAGCTATGGCTAAGTTCTGACATTATTTGCTAGGCCATAAATTCATCATTCGCACCGATCAGAAGAGTTTGAGGGCCATGTTGGACCAGTCCTTACAAACACCAGGGAAACAAACTTTGTTGCACAAGCTCTAGGGATTTGACTTCGCCATTGAATATAAGCAAGACAAAGAGAATATTGTTGCTAACTCACTTTCTCGTATGCTTATACTGGCATGGTCTAAACCACATCAATTATTCTTACAAGAGCTCAGAACCGCCATACGAAATTGTCCTTACTTTGGCCCAATTTTTCAAGCATGTTTGACTGATCAAACGCCTCACCCGAGTTATGTTGTGAAGGATAGTTTGTTGTATTGAATGATAGGCTTGTTATTCCACCTAAGAGTTCTTTAATTCCACATGTTTTGCAGGAATACCATAATTCCTTTGTGGGCGACCATGAGGGAATTACGGGAACTATAGCTCGCATTTGCAGTTAGTTTTATTGGCCAAGAATGAAACATGACATCACTAAATATCTGAAACTATGTACCATATGTCAATATGCCAAACACTCAACTTCATTTCCAACCGGGTAACTGAGCCCATTAATTATTCCAACTCAGGTTTGGGAGGATATTTCCATGGACTTTATAACAAGATCGCCAAACTCAGGTGGCTTTATTGTCATTTTCGTTGTTGTAGACAGACTTACCAAATTTTTCCATTTCTTTCCCTTAAAGACTGACTAAATAATAAGGTGGTGGCGGACATTTTTATCAAGAATGTCGTAAAATTACATGGCATGCCAAAGTCCATAGTCTCGGACAAGGATAAGGTTTTTACAAGCAAATTTTGGCAACACTTATTTAAGTATCTGGGGACCATATTGGCCATGAGTTCAGCTTATCACCCTCAGAGTGATGGCCACACCGAAGCTTTTAACAAATGCCTTGAGATGTACCCTAGATGTCTGACATTTAACAATTCCAAAATTTGGTCGAAGGTCTTACACTTAGCTGAGTATTGGTTCAACACTACTTTTCAAACTAGTGCTACCATGACACCTTTTAAGGCTTTATATGGCAAAAATCCTCCATTCCTTACTAGATCCATTGCAAATACTGAAGGTGTCAATAATGCGGTCAATGCTCAGCTTATAACAAGAGAAAATATTTTGATTCAGTTACAACATAATCTACATAAGGCTCAACAGTTAATGAAGAATCAAGCTGAGAAGAAGAGAAAACATGTCACATTAGTATTGGAGACCATGCCTTGGTTAAGCTGCAACCCTATTAATAAGTAAGTGTTAGCTTTAGACAGAATCATAAATTGAGCCTTGAGTATTTTGGTCCCTTAAAAGTAATTGTCAAGATTAGTTTTGTGGCTTACAAGCTAGTCTTACTCCCACTGCACGCATCCATCCAGCTTTTCACATTTCCCAACTCAAGAAATTTCTGGCTGCTGACACTTTCTCTTATTCTCCATTTCCAAGTACGACTTCAGAATAGGGTCCCATAATGATGCTGGAGTAAATTTTAAAGAAGCGCACCATATTGAAGGGTCATATCGATGTGCCTCAAGTACTAGTGAAATGGCAAAACTTGGATGCATCCTTGGCAACGTGGGAAGATCACAATGACATGCTTGATACTTCTCTTAATTTTTACCTTGAGGACAAGGTTGATGTCAATGAGGGAAGACGTGTAAGGAATGAGCGGAACAACACACCAATGATAAGCAATGATGAGGTAATGATGAGTGGGAATAATGGACCATGCAAATAGAATGGGAAACGCGTGGCTGAGGATCCACAATACGTGGGATTGAGAAAGAGCAGCAGAGAGAGAAAACCAAATCATAAATACAATATATAGCGGTAGATCACTAGGAGTAAAGTGTGGAATGTGTGAAGCTTCTTTCTCTCTTGGATCCTCTAGAATTTTATTCTTCCTTTAACAAAATTTCAATGGTTGCTTTTACCTTCCATTGTTATTACTGTACTTGCTTTATTCCATCAATAAATATATATTTCCTCTTATTCATGCATAGTTCATAACATTCACATATTTGTTTTTGAAGTATATGTCGTTCTTCTTCCCTGCACCGATAGGAAAGTTAACACAAGTTAAGGGTCCGGAAACAAAGACTTTAATCCATGATTCTCTTACACTATAAGTTCGCCCAAAATCCATATATGAAAATAATTCATATAACCATAATTACAAGCTAAAGCAACATACCCATTTAACATCATCAGGTTCTTTCTGATCCCTTTATCTTTTACATCTGGATTTGAAAATGAGGGTAAAGTTGTTGTAAAAAAATTCTCGTTGCTAAAGTCAAACGACGCCATTTGAGTGGTAGATCCCACCCAATGTCTCAATTTATTTAAGTTCACCTGAGCACTACATGTCCAATGAAAAGGAATATTGACCCCATCAAGTTTCCTCCAAGAGTTACTTTTAAAGTTATATATCTCCCAAAAAGGGTCATACATCGGTACTTGTTGTCCCTTACTGAAAAAACTCGTCCCAAAAATCATCATCGTCATCCACCAATCCATCAAACTCCCAAAAACCACTAGCCTTATCGCACACAAAAACCCAATTATCTTCAATGTCTTCGGGATATTGAATCATATGAATCACTTTATAGTCGTCTCTAATAGAGTCATAAACAAATGCAATAGGACTAAGGTTAAACTCAATGTTTTCATATGGTTGAAGACTAGGAGGAATGGTTTTGAATTTTCCAGTGGCAGGGTTCCATAACACAATTGTTATATTATAGTAGTCAAAGCATTGTAGAGATAAACAATATCATTAACATTAGAAAAGCCTAAGCTGCGAATATATGGGTTGTCATCAGCTTGAAAAGGAGGTGGCCAATATAATTTAACAATGTCCTCAAACCTATCGCCGAAAAGGGAAAACACTATGTCATGAAATTCATTCATAATTTTTTGTTTCCTTTAAAAGGAGACCCGTGTTTTCATAGTCTTCGTCATATTTGGACATAAAATTGTTGCAGAACATGTCAATGAAAATAAGATTTTGAAATAAAAACCACCATAATTTCTGAACACGTGTGAATCATTTTAGAGATTTAAGAGGCAATTTGGAGAGTATACATAAAGCGAGTTCATATGGAATGTTTAGAGAATAGATAATCTTTTTTTCATATGTTGTCGAGGCTTCGGCCATTAGTTAAACTCTAAATGAAATATATTACAAAAAATTGATATAGTGAGAGAGATAACCAAAAACTACAAACGATGAAATATATTTCTGATCTCTTTTTATATATATATATATATATATATATATATATATATATATATATATATATATATATATATATATATATATATATATATATATATATATATATATATATAGTGGAGCGTATTCGATGAAAACTGATATCTTTTGTGAGAAACGAGAACTATCAACATCAATCGTAGATTTAATTAATGTTTAAGATTTAAAAATTACATATAAATAGTACCTTATTGAATTCTTTTTCTATTACACTTAGCATTTAAATATTTAATAAAAATATATTGTTACCAAAAATATTTTTATTTGATTATTCAAATATTAACAAAATATTTGTTACCAATATACTTACTATTTTGCTATAATATAATATAAAATATAAATCAAATGTGTTGAGTATTTTTATTTAATTTTTTTTATCTAAACTATATATATTTTTCAAGACTCAAAGAAAAAATCTAAAATAAAACCGGTCCAAACCGATCAAATTACACTCTTCAGTATAATTTTATTTTTTATATAATTTTATATATATAACACATTATTAACTTAGGGGTTTTATTTTTTTAATTAAAAATATTAAAAAATGTAAAATTATTATTTATAATTTAATTTAATTTATTTATTTGTTTGCATGTTCAAATGTGTTGAGTATTTTTATTTAATTTTTTTTATCTAAACTATATATATTTTTCAAGACTCAAAGAAAAAATCCAAAATAAAACCGGTCCAAACCGATTTGATTACACTCTTCAGTATAATTTTATTTTTTTATATAATTTTATATATATAACACATTATTAACTTAGGGGTTTTATTTTTTTAATTAAAAATATTAAAAAATGTAAAATTATTATTTATAATTTAATTTAATTTAATTTATTTATTTGTTTTCATGTTCATAATTATTTTAATTTTGCAAGTTCTACTATTATGACAATTTTAAATTAAAACACAATGTTTTCTTAATCATATGACATATCTTATTAGTCATATTGTGTAATAATTTAAAATTACTATAATAATAGAACCTACAAAACTAAAAAAATTTGAACTTGCAAATAACTAAATAAATATTGTGTTTTAATATTTTTAGTCATATTTGTTTTAATTTAAATATCGTGTAGACATATTTTCTTTGTCATGTTCTATTTTAATTTTGTTTAATATAATTTTTTTGTTTAAAATAGAAAAACAATTATGTTTTTATTGTGTTAAAACATTTAAAGAAATTAGTTATGTTATGTTAAAATATTTAAAGAAATTATTAAAACATTACAATATTGTTTTAAAAACATTAATTTAAAAGAAAAATATTACAATATTGTTTAAGAAGTATTATAATATTGTAATACTTAAAAACAATTAATCATATTGTGTTAAAACATTTTAAAAAGTTATTAAAACATAATTCACAATAGTAAAAAAATATTGTTTTTAAATTAAATTATTTTTCTAAGAGTTAAGTTATTTTGTATTATTTATAAACTTTTTAATTATTTACCAAACTTACTTCTAGAATAGAATATCTCTCTTCTATATTATTTTCATATTAAAACATAAAAAAATATTTTTATTTTATGTTATTAACTAAATAATGTATTTAAAAAATGTTTATAGAATATCTAAAAATTTATCAAATAAACTTATAGAAATAACATTCTCTAAAATAATTAATTAAATAAAAATATTAAAACCATCAAATAAACATATCTCAATACCTAACTATACCATCTCTAATCTTTTTTACAAGATATCTTAATATCTAAGTTATAGAACCTCTAGTTTTTTAAATAATAAACATTTTATTTTTGTAATTTATCATATAATTAATATATTTTATGAGAAAATTTATTGTTCAATAAATTTTTAAAAAAAGTTACATGTTATAAAAAAAACAAAAAGTAACATTTCTTCCTTTCCCTTTCCCCTTTAACCTGTAAGAACCGGTTTGCCGCGTGTGAGCTTTGTACACATCGTCAATGGTGGGACCAAGCTGACCTGGTTTTGCATGAGAAAAACCAGAGAAACTCAATAAACTTTCTTCTCTTTCAAATCTTCCAATCACAAAATCTTCAAAAATCCACAAACTTTCATCAAAATCTCCCCTTTTCAGTTTCAGCTAGGTTCAGTTTTCACCCACCATTGATCCGTTTCAGGGTACCTTCGATTTCGATTACCCTTTTGTGCATATGCATCAAAGGTCAAAGCTTTGATAGGATCTTCCATGACCCTTGTATGCATATGCAACAAAGATCAAATTTTGAATTGAAAATTGTTCTTCTGCATAATCATCATTCAATTTTGAGCTTTGATTCATGGATAATCATGGCCCTCCTCGTCCATATGGATATCCAAACCCATATGCATACCCTCCTTACCCCTATCCATATCCATATTCATCATATCCACCTCCTCCTCAATCTCAATCTCAATCTCAAGATCCTTCTGATCCACATCAACCTCCACCTGCAACCACTCCTTATTCACCATATCCACCAAATTCTTCATACCCCTTCAACTACAACTACTCCTATCCACCACCTCCTCCAACCAACCCTTCAGAGTATCCTCCTCCTCAACAATCTCATGCTTATCCTTACCCTTACCCTTACTCTTCCTACCCTTATCCCTATCCTTACCAAGCCCTTCCAATCAAAGATGAACCAAAACCAAGCTCTCCTCATAGTGCTCCTTACCCTACTTTGAATGATCTTATGAACAATGTTCAGCTATCTGATAACAGACCTAATACACCTCCTTTATTGACACATTCCAATTCAGTTTCAACTGAAGAGAGACAAGAAGACTTTTGTGGTCATTCTAGTCGTAATTCCTTTTCAGGTTTTGAAAATTCCTACTATGATTTGGGGGGTTCTCCCAAACTTTCAGCTGCTTCATCGGATGACTCGGTGTTTAACCAGAGTTTGCAGATTGTTCCGGTTCAGAATAAAGGGTCTCTGAAGTTTTTGCTTCTGCATGGTAATTTAGATATATGTATTCATGGTGCTAAGAATCTTCCGAATATGGATATGTTTCATAAGACTTTAGATGATATGTTTGGCAAATTTCCTGGTAATGTGGGGAATAAGATTGAGGGGACAATGAGTAGGAAGATTACTAGTGATCCTTATGTGTCGATTTCTGTGTTGAATGCTGTAATTGGTAGAACTTTTGTGATTAGCAATAGTGAAAATCCTGTTTGGGAGCAACACTTTTATGTTCCTGTTGCACATGATGCTGCTGAAGTGCATTTTGTTGTTAAGGATAGTGATGTGGTTGGTTCACAACTTATTGGTGTTGTGGCGATTCCGGTGGAGCAGATATATACGGGTGAAAAGATACAAGGGACTTATCCTATCCTAAATAACAGCGGGAAGCCTTGTAAGCAAGGTGCTGTGTTGAGTATTTCCATTCAATTCATTCCAATGGACAAGCTGTCCATTTATCATCAAGGACTTGGAGCGGGGCCTGACTTTATCGGTGTGCCGGGAACGTATTTTCCGTTGAGGAAAGGCGGAAATGTTACTCTATATCAAGACGCTCATGTTCCGGATGGATGCCTCCCTAATGTCATGCTTGATAATGGAATGCATTATGCTAATGGAAAGTGTTGGGCTGACATCTTTGATGCGATACAGCAAGCAAAGCGTTTGGTTTACATCACGGGATGGTCGGTGTGGCACAAAGTTAGGTTGCTAAGGGATGCCGGTCATTCTCAAGAAACGGATTTTACCCTTGGTGATCTTTTGAGGTCCAAGTCTTCCGAAGGAGTAAGAGTGCTTCTCCTTGTTTGGGATGACCCTACCTCAAGAAGCATTCTTGGTTATAAGACAGTAAGCAATGCAATTTATCATATGTCACCTGTTATTGTTTCGCCCTATACAAATCCGAGTTTTCTACAAATGAAATTTGCTTACAATTGGATTAGGGACTTTTTGTTTCTTGGCGTGTAAATATTTCCATCCAGTATTCTCTGCTTATTATCTGTCATATTAACTTCTTAGTTCCCTTATCTAAATGGTTATTTTTGATTATTTAATGTGTCGCGCTTTCCGGAATGATCTATGAAGCATAATTTATTTTAAGTTTGATTAAGACTCTTGGGACATTTTTATACATTCCTTACTGTATAGGGTTAGGATTTGGCCATTTGTTTTAATTATATAAAAAATCTGCTTTACATTCAGGATGGTGTCATGGCAACTCATGATGAGGAAACTCGACGATTTTTCAAGCATTCTTCTGTGCAAGTGTTACTTTGTCCTCGCATTGCTGGAAAACGACATAGCTGGGCCAAGCAAAAGGTTTTTGGTTTGACAATAACAGAATGACATAATTGAAAATATTTGTTTTACATCATTCTTTGTTTGCTCTTTTTATTAAGATTCTATATGTTTTTACATATTCGTTCGGTTTCGAGAATTTCGCATTAAGTTTCTTTCAATTATCAGGAAGTTGAAACAATATATACACATCATCAGAAGACTATAATTGTGGACGCTGATGCTGGAAATAACAAAAGAAAAATTGTAGCATTTATTGGCGGACTTGATTTGTGTGACGGCCGATATGATACTCCCCACCATCCCCTCTTTAGGTCACTGCATACACTGCATAAGGATGATTATCACAACCCTACTTTCACGGTAATATATTAATTTAGACCCCTATTTGTTTACGTGATCATCGCTAGATTTTCTTATCAAACATTTTAAAAAGCAACTAATGATGGGGCGGCTTCATAACAGGGTAGTACTGGTGGCTGTCCGCGGGAACCATGGCACGACTTGCATTCTAAAATTGATGGTCCAGCAGCTTACGATATTTTGACCAATTTTGAGGAGCGCTGGTTAAGAGCTGCGAAACCTACAGGGATAAAAAAGTTTAGGAGTTCGTATGACGATGCGTTGCTCAAGATAGAAAGAATTTCAGATATTATCCCTATGTCTGACGCTCCTAGTGACGGTGATGATAATCCTGAAGCTTGGCATGCTCAGGTATTTAGTCAATTAGTATGGAATATATTTAGATTTTCTGTAAGTGATTATTTTTCTCATTTGCACTACTTCAAGGAAACTAATGATTGTGTATACCATGGAATGCAGATATTTCGTTCAATTGATTCAAGCTCTGTCAAGGGATTTCCAAAGGAGCCAAAAGATGCATCAGAAAAGGTGAATGGAAAGAGTTTCCATTATCTTTCTTGATTTCAATTCACCATTTTTTCGCCACCATATTTGTAACGGGAAGTGTTAAACATAATTGTTTTTACAGAATCTTGTATGCGGGAAGAATGTGCTGATTGACATGAGCATACATACAGCATATGTGAAGGCCATTCGCGCTGCGCAGCATTACATTTATATAGAGAATCAATATTTCATTGGTTCTTCATACAATTGGAGCCAAAATAAAGACATTGGTAAGGAACTTCTTTCTAAACACATGTTGTATTGTTGCTTGCCTTAAAGAATAAAGGCGCATGTTATATTTTACTGATTAAACATCTCTTTTGATGTTAAAATGACTTTATGTTTTTGCAGGTGCTAATAATTTAATTCCAATGGAGATTGCCCTGAAGATCGCTGAAAAAATAAAGGCAAATGAGAGGTTTGCAGTATACATAGTTATTCCAATGTGGCCAGAGGGTAACCCAACAGGTGCTGCCACTCAAAGGATTCTATTTTGGCAGGTATGATTCAACTCACAATACGATAGTTATTGAGACTAATACGAGTTCTTAATTCTTGTCTTGCCTTTCTTATCAATTTTTTTTTGCAGCATAAAACAATGCAAATGATGTACGAGACAGTTTACAAGGCTTTGATCGAAGTTGGGCTTGAAGCAGCGTTCTCTCCACAAGACTATTTGAACTTTTTCTGTCTTGGAAATCGAGAAGCCATAGATATGCATGAGAATATTGTTGTTTCTGGAATTCCTCCCCCTCCAAATACTCCACAAGTATGAACTCCATGTTCCCCTCCCTTTGTTGAAGTGTCTTAATAATTGTTGTGGTATTTAAAAATGCAATTGTGTTTCATGTTTGTGTTGTTTTTCCAGGTAAATAGTCGAAATAACCGACGGTTCATGATTTATGTTCATTCAAAAGGCATGATTGTTGATGATGAATATGTGATATTGGGGTCAGCAAACATTAATCAGCGTTCCATGGAAGGAACAAGGGACACTGAGATTGCAATTGGAGCTTACCAACCTCAATATACCTGGGCGAAAAATCAGTGTTATCCACGTGGACAGGTATATAACTTATAAGCTATTATTGGCTTCTCATATTTGCTGAAGAAGACTTTGTTTACATACCAAATTTAAGTTTCAGTAATGGCATTTGAGCTTTTACTCTAGGTTGTTTTGGACTTCTTATGGCGTTCAGAAACAATGAAAATAATGTTGACATTTAAATCTGTTTCTGAAAATTGTTAAAGAAAATGGCGAGACATGTATTGAATTTATATTCTATCATGTTTATTAGTTGAAATCCAATGAAAATAGAAGATATGGGAAGTAAACGGACACAAAGTTACTTCCTTTATTTTCCTTTCTTCCTTTTGGATTTTGTATGGGTATATTTGCAAAGGATGCACAAGAGGTGGCATAGGATTCACCAAAAGAGGGCGATAGCGCCCGTTGCCCAAAAAGGAGGTGCTAGCTGCCCACCTACTGTGTGTGTGCGCCCATTTATTGCAATGCACGCCCATTTTCGGGTTACATTGCCCGTTATCTATATCGGTCGCCCATTCATCGAAATGCCTGCCCATTTATGAAGACGTGGGAATGAAGTACCCCTATTCAATAACGGTACTAGAATGGCAGTCAACGAAAAGGGCCACGTTCTCCAACATTATAGGGAAAATAACTGCCAATTTCCCACGCTCCTGAAGGAGGAAAAGGGCTGTTACACGTTTCTTGGATTCTAAGATTCAGGCCCAAGAGGTTCTTATAAATATCTCAACCCTAAGTTTGAGAGGGACATTGAATTCTCTTCGAAAAATATCATAAGACAGAACTTTTCACCTTCCCTGTGAGCTTGCTCTAACACCACAATAACCCTAAAAACTTCTGATAACCCTTAACTACAAGGGGTTGTCACGACGTATTGTACTTTTAGCATGTAGAATTAGCAACCTTAATATACATGGGCGAGAAAAGAGTCTTATCCATACTGACAAGTATATATTTTATAGTTATTGGCTTCTCATATTTTCTTAATAAGACATTGTTTAAATACCAAATTTAGGTTTCAGTTATGGTATTCAAACTTTTTATCTGTTGTTTTAGACATCTGATGGCTTTCCTATACATAATGGAAATCCAAGTAAAAAAACTAAGTTATTTCCTTTACTATGCTTTCTTCGTTTTGGGGTTCTAATCAACAATATAGAGGAAACCAGTGTTGTCAAATAGCTGCTCTATAACATAGCGAATTTTGGCTATAAAAAATTGCGACACAATCGTAGTTTCGCTATAAGGACAATAGTGTAAGCTATTCTAGTTTGGCTATAACAAGTGATTCAGGTGAGAACAGAACCCTTTGTTACTGTTAGAGATGAGAATAATCAATTATAGTCATTTGACATAGCTGTGAGAAATGAGAATGAGAAATGAGAACACTCAATCATAGCTATTTCACATAGCTATTCGACTATGATTGACTGCTATTTGGCTTCAGCTTTTTGCCTGTAACACTATCTGCGATTTCACATAGCAGAAGAATGACATTGTTTTCAACATAATTTTTAAGGTTTTAAGAGTTCTAAATTTAGCTTTTTAGTTCTGTGAAAATACTTGTGTATTTTTTGTCATGAATCAAGCAAAACAATAGATACTGCAATGTTACAATACCAATGTATTTTTTTTGTCATGTGTCAAACAAAACAATAGATACCGCCGCATCAGTTGCAATACATGGTGTTTTTCTAAGTATATTATTTCTACCTTTTTTTAATCATAACATGTATTATGAACTAAAAACAATTTGTTTCTGAAACTATACTATGTAGGTTCATGGATACAGAATGTCACTTTGGGCAGAGCATACGGGCACCGTCGAAGACTGTTTCTTACAACCAGAGAGCCTGGAATGTGTGAGAAGGGTTAGAACAATGTCCGAAATGAACTGGAATCAATTTGCATCCAATGATTTGACTGAGATGAGAGGACATTTAATAAAGTACCCTGTAGAAGTTGATAGAAAGGGTAAGGTTAGATCTCTTCCTGGTCATGAAGAGTTCCCTGATGTTGGAGGAAAGATAATAGGATCATTCATTGCCATTCAAGAGAATCTAACCATTTGATGAGTTTTTTACATTCCCATTGATGGTTATATTATTAGAATAGGATGAAAGATACAAGCTAGTGATATAGAGCTTCTACCATAGCAGGTCCAGGATCCGACCCGGTATCTGACACAAGCGGTTACATTCAATCATTTCATTTTCATCGTGTTAGTATATCAGTGGTAGTATTGTATTTGGTGCTTGTTCCCGACCTTATAGCGGAAGAATCATTAGAATAGATTGAATTGAAATTACAAAATTCAAGTTAAACAATTTTGGTATGTATGATGATTGAGGAAACACTATATTCCATGTATAGTAATAAATCATTTGAGGTTACTCTTTTCCCATTCATTCATGTAGATTTGAAAACCACTATTATCAATCAATGTTTGTCATCACCAAGATTTCCCTCAAAATCTGATTTGAGTTTAATGGAAATGCGCTGATAGTCTAAAATAGTTCAAAAAAACCACCGCCGTTCAATAAAAGTCTAAAATAGTTTTAGACTTTTAGACTGCCGTTCAAAAAAACCACCGCCGTTCAATAAAAAACCATCAGTCTGTCATGTCATATCTTCGTGATTTGGCGGAATATATGTCAAGTATTGATTGTCATTTTTTTTATAAAACTCCACTTATAAGACCAATCTTCAAACTCAAGATTTGTCATATGCAATATTGCATCAATAACTGCATCTATATTCCTTAAGGATTTGCTACCCCTTAGAATATTTTTGCAGAGGTTTTCATCCTCTTATCTCCTTTAAAGGTACGGTTGTCTACAATTCAGACACCATATTAGTTTCATTTCATGTGGTCTCTTATAAGCACCACCATTGCACCCTGACATTGTTTCCCATAAAAAAGGCATCACAGTTAGTCTATAGGCACCATATTGTGAAAGAGGATATTAACTTTATGGTTTCTTTTGTGGTTCTCTGAGTTAAAGGATCATCTTGTGTTTTTGCACGTGGTATGTTAGCCATTAGCCATGCAAAATCTATTTCTGATGGTTGTTGAATCTGTATTAGCCGGTTTGTGTTAGATACACATAAATATGTGTCTGATGCTCACACTTAACGTGTTGGTATCCTACATCACTCAAGTAAAATAAGTTTGTTCATGCAAAACATGAAGGTTTGTTTCTTTCATGTATAATAATGATCTGGATTAAGACTTTTTCTTTACGGGTTATCAATGACAATAGTAACTCTGAAGTTTTTAGGTTAGAAATATGTGCCTAAATAGATCTGTTTTTTTAGCTTTTATATCAAATTCTGTAAGGTGTAGAGGTCCTTCTAAAGTCTTTAAGACTGACGTTGTTTTTAAAGTTTCCCTTGTTATGCTTAGGCTTGGATACAAAATTTACACCCTATGTATTTCTCACAAACTCTTTGAAAATTCGAAAAATGGATTTGTCCAGAAGTTATCCTCCGGACGCACACATTACATTGTTCGCTTGACCTCACACAATAAAAGTTAAAAGAGTGTGTCTAAAAATCATCTTTTGGGCACACTCATTACCTTTTGTTATTCATTTGGTCTCATTCGCTAAAAGTTAAAGGAGCTTTTCTAGAAGATAACTTCTAGATATTGTTTGAAAGTTATCTTCCGAACACATGCAAACAAAATCAATTGAAAAAAAATAAGGCTGTTGTTATAAGTTAACTTAGAAAGGGAAACTTCGGGTTTTATAGGGTCTATGAAAAATACATAGGGTGTAATGAGCAATATTCACATAAAAATGTTGATCAAGTGACTTCAAACTCAAGATGGGGTGAATTGTGATATAAAAAACTTTCAAAAATTTAATTAAATAAAATGATTTTTAAGAAGAGATTAGACGACGAAGAAGAAGATATCAAATAAAGGGATAAACGGAGAAAAAAGGAGTAAAGGGATAAGGAAGAAACACATCAAATTTTATCTTGATTTGTCCCAAAATCATGTAGCCTACGTTCAATCCCCAAGAATAATACCTTGAGAATTCCACTATCATCTAAAATTTTATCACAAGTTGAGTCCATAACCTCTTACATCAAACTTTTATCTCAAGTTCACCTTGCAACCTTTATATTATATTAGTTCAAAAAAACATCCCTCTTCTAGTTTTACAATAACAGAACTAGAAGTTACTTCAACAAATTACACACGTTACTAGTAAGCAATCACTCTCTTAACACTAAGACTTTATGAAGTGTATATGAATCTTTTAGAGCAAGGAAGGAGTAGAAGAAAAGGCTTTTTCAAAATACTTATGTGTTTTCGAATGAGCACAAGGCATACTTTTATAGTAGAAAATTTAAGAAAAAAAAGAAAACTCCAATAAATTTCAATATGGTCCATAATTGAATATCCTACAACAATAATTGATCATGCACAGGCAAAAAAGAAAAGTTTTGCTAGATCTGGGCCATAATCAGTTATGAGCTATCTGTATCGATTACTAAGCAAGACACATCTAATAATCAATTACATTACCATAATAATCGATTATATGCTGAATTTCACTTCATAATTGATTCCAAACCTATCATAATCAATTATAATTAGTTCATAAGGATACTTTTACTATTTCCAAAGTGTTTTTTATAAGTTGTTTGAAAATAGATGAAGTTTTGAAAAATATTTTGAGCGCAGGTATAATTTTAGTATCTGAAAAGTAAGACACCTAATTTACATATTGATCCTAACCAAATATTAAAACTTTAGCTTCAGATCAGATTGTGTGCTTTCAACAGTCAGGTTTATTTCTTGATAAAGTTCATGATGTTTGATTTTTGTTGCTTCATCATCAGAAAGATTACTTTTCTCTTTTGATACATCTTTATTCTTTGATGATGTTCACGATGTTTGTTCTTTGTTATGTCATCATCAAAATTTGTATACACATAGAACCACACTCTTCCTCTTTTTGATGATAACAAAACATCTTTCAATGATATAGTTTAAAAGAAAGGTTAAGATGAGGAGAATTGGAGTTTTGACTCCCCCTAAAAAATATAGCGAGCATACTTTTCCCTTTGACATTATCAAAAAATAGAAAATAAGAAGTAAGGTAAAGAAGCACATAACAATTTATTCAATGCATGACTTATTCAATATTCTTAATCCAATTAGTGTAAAAACAAGATATCTTTAGAAAGAGATTTGGTAAAAATATCTACGAGTTGATTATATGAATTCACAAACTCAATTTAACAATCTCTTTTTCAACATGATCCATAGTAAAATGATGTCTAATCTTAATGTGTTTGGTCTGAAAGTAAAGCATCTTTTTTTTTTAGATTCATGACGCTAGTGTTGTCGCTTTTTAATCAGGACAATTTCAAGATTATATACTATAATCACTTAACTATTGTTTCATTCAGATTATTTGTACACAACAACCAACTACAACGGCATATTCCGCTTCAATTGTGGATAACATGACACCTGCTTTTTCTGATTCATTTTACAAACTAATTCCACTAATATTTTGCTTCAAGTGAATTTCCTAGCAAATGACACATTCCACTAGTATTTTTCTGATCCATTTTACACCTTGCAAAATTTGAATCAGAGTATCCAACCAAAGTGGAATTTGTCTCTTTAAAGTACCATAAATTCATATGTGGTGTGCTAGTGAGGTACCTCGTAACGCATTTGACTGCAGTAAAATATGATTATCTTAATTAACCAAATTGTCTTTATCTTGTTAAGTTTGTGCTCATCTAAGAGCAACATTGACTCAACTTCAATGATCGAAAATATAATATCACTTATTGAATATTGAATAATAGATGCTAATGAATTATCATCTTGTAATTATGGGTGGCAAAATGGGTCGTGGCCCGTTGGGTCGGGCCGCGCACCCGCCAAAAAATGGCGGGTTGGGTTGGAAATTTTTGCCCCACCACCGACCAAAGTCTGCCCCGCAAAAAATCGCCGCCCGCCAAAGCCCGCCTCACCTATTCGTTTAACCCGTCCCACCTTAAGTCTGTCATTTTTTAGTTAATTCTAGTAATTTCAATTCTTGATAGCTTTATTTTATACATTTATTTGTGAATATATGCAATATTTCTTTAAGTAAAATTTGTTTAAAAATATTTTATAAAAAATTGTTCTGAAAAGCAAGTGAAAAATTTAAATGAAAGGTAAAAAAAACATATTAATCTATTAAAAAAATAAATAAATATTTAAATAGACGGCCAAGCCCGCCGCCCGCCAACTCGCCACCTTGGCAAGGCGTGCTAGACTTTTATGCCCATTTTCACTTGGCAGACTTGTCCTCCCCACTCTTTTTTAGCGGACATAAAGCAGGGCGGATAACCCATTTTGTCACCCCTACTTATAATCCATCTAAAAAAATTTCTAATCCATCACGATGTGACCTAGGATCATCAATTGAATTTAAAATATCAACAATTTTTTGAATTCAAGAAAGATACTTCAAAATCGCTTTCCCACCTTTGGAGGTCAACTTCAATTCTTATATAAGTTTCATGGATTTAACATTTATGTGAGTAAAGATAAATTTTGTGAATTTTACTTCTCACCTGATGCGAATGAACACATCTAACAACGCGAAGAAGTAAGTTGATGGACAATGTCATGATAAGCCACATAAGGTTATGTACAATGGTTTGCATATTCAACACCCTTTTTTTTACTTTTTATTCTCCACATCATCTTCTCTTTCTTCCACATAATAATTCAACACTCATTTAATTTTTACTTAGTACAATGGTTTTGTTTAATAAAATTCAACACCCAATCCCACCATTTTAAACAATCACAACAACCAATAAAATTTTGCAAAGTAATATATGTGGGCCCATACTTTCTCATTCAACATGTTGAATGTTTTCAACACATATTAATCCACATCATTTTCAACTCTTTATTCAACACCCCATTGCACCTATTTAACTATTGAATAATTTTTTCAACACCCCCATTATAAATGGTCTATGTACAATGGTTTGCATATTCAACACCCTCTTTTTTCACTTTTTATTCTCCACATCATCTTCTCTTTCTTCCACATAATAATTCAACACTCATTTAATTTTTACTCACTATAATGATTTTGTTTAATAAAATTCAACACCCAATCCCACCATTTTAAACAATCACAACAACCAATAAAATGTTGCAAAGTAATATATGTGGGCCCACACTTTCTCATTCAACATGTTGAATGTTTTCAACACATATTAATCCACATCATTTTCAACTCTTTATTCAACACCTCATTGCATCTATTCAACTATTAAATAATTTTTTCAACACCCCATTGTAAATGGTCTAAGGAGAAGTGAATCTTGTTGTTCCCACGTGAGACACACATGGTTTTTGACGTCCATATTCCGATATTCTTCACTAAAAATTTACGAAGGAATAATTGGATTTACCAGGTAACGATGGAGTTTATGTGAGGATACAATACCTTTGTTTCTAGGATCAGAAAATTATCTTCATCTAATTTGTGTGTGATGTGCAAACATCTTAAAAATTTTCAACAAATTAATATTGAACGTAGTTTGCATTGAAGTACTATCAAACATGATTGAAAATCATTTCAAACTCGTACTACCATATTAAAAATAGAAAAATCGAATAATTGAGAAAATTTGCATCTCTGTTAATTGATCATTGTAAAATGTTATTTTTGATAATTATAAAATGTAAAAGTTAATTACATTAGTTTAACTAAGTTGTGTTGAGTAAACATACTTAGTTACATTATGTTATACTGGATCTGAATTCTCTCCAGCCCTTTTGGAGCTGTTGTCCCTTCTATTCTCATCTTTACCATTCATCTATATATTTATCTCTTTTCAAAATCAATTTTTTTCTTTTATTTATTTTTAATTAATTCTCAGCCATTGGATAAAGGGCAGGAGGGATGGCATAAGAGTAATGGCAGCAGGTGATCTTTTTCCATGTTATACTAGTAGTTTATTACAGATTTTCTACGGTTTTTTCATGAATCACTTTACTACTTTTAGTTACTCTTTTAAATAGAATTAGTTAAATGATTTAGATTGAGAAAAAAAAATAAACAATCTAGATAATACAACATATCTACCAACAACACTCCACTAAAGAATAAGTTGCACCAACAACAAAAGTGTTCATTTTCTTACAACTACTAGAAAGCTCCACAAAAGTAACTAACCAGCATGGCAAGCATCCGATACCGTTTATTCTCTCTTCTCCCTTCACCTTTTCTTCAGGCCAGGCAAACCAAAGCCAATAGAAAGGTTCTTAACCTACAACATGGCCCCACACAAAAAAAAACCCCACGTGTCGAACTGTAAAGTGGTACCCCACCTGTCCACATTTAACCACTCGACACGTGTCACATGTCCCAAGTAGGGACCACCTTGAAAAAACCATCCCTCGGGAACTGTTCCAAAACGGTCCCGTTTTAGGGCCACCCCATTCGGCCATTTCCCCCTTGGGGCCCGTACCCACCCTCACATGTCACCAATATGAACTGGACCCACATCCATTTTCAAAATTAAAATATAAAAAACAAGATTAATAATCAATAAAGGATTTTCGTAATTGATTTCAAGTACATTCATATTTCATACAATATAAATTGGATACTAAAACTTAAAATCAAGAATAAAAATCTTCATGAATAACAGTTATTCATATTATAAAATTTTAATTAATTTTCTTGTTATATTTCTAAAAAGTAAACGAAGATTGGAATAATAACAGTACTAGTACTACCCCACTGCACGGTTCACGGAGTCAGCACCACCATAGTGGGTCCCACCCTCCCCCACTCTTCGTGTTAACGCACGTGGTCCCCACTCTTTTTTATCCACTCACGTGCGCACGTGGTCTTCTCCTATCTCAAACGACGTCGTACTTGTAGCTCTCTTCGCTTTTTCGTGTTCTCAATGCTTGGAAGAAGAACGCGACAATAGCTGAAGCTCTTGTCTATCGAAAATCTCCAATGAAAAGTCTCTCAGCGTTTGAGGGGTGGTTGTTGCGGCGGTGCTAGGTGCTATGACGGTGGCTCTCGCCGGGGATTTTGATGACGGGGAAGTTGAACATGGGATGGATAAAGTGGAGGCTTGTTGGAGTTGGACCACGGGTGTTACCATGGAAGAAACGAAACCGGAGATTGGTCTAGCTAAGGTGAAAAACTGAGGCTGATTTGCTGGGACCACAAAGAACGCGTTTCCGGTTGGAACGACGGCGTTTGATGGTATGGCCCACACCGGGACCATGTTTTGCGGTAACGGAATTGCAGTTTGTTGCGAAATTATCGCGGTGTTATTGTTCATGTTCATGTTTGTGTTTACGTTGGAGGTTGTTATTAAACCTGCTGAAACTGAAACGGCGCTCTCGTTTATGTCCACGTAAGCACTGTTCGCTGGTCGTTTACGTTTCTTTTTTTCTGGTGAGTCATCGGATTGTTGTTGTTGTTGTTGTTCCTGGTCGGAGTTTTTGTTGGGGAAAGTGGTTGGGATTTTGAGAGTTCCGTTGACGGACATGGCTATGGCGGGGACGGTGCCGGTTCCGGTGGCGGCAATGATGGCGGGCTCAGCGTGCTCGAGAAGCCACCGGATTGTTTCGCCGTCTGATTTATGTCCGAGTTCTCGGGTCAGTTGGAAGATCCTAGCCGCACACGTGGCAGGCATTCGAATCCTCCGGCCACGACCTTCTACTTTGGTGTGACGGTCCTTAGTGGATGCTCTTTTTTGAACCGGTAGTTGGGCTTGGGCTTGGGCCTGGGTTTGGTATTGAGCCTGAGTTTGAGCTTGGAATAACGTCTTGTTCACGTGCATGGACATAGGTAACCCCGCCTGCACCGGAATAGCCTTCGGTATAGGCTTTATCGCCGACCCATCTTCGGTTTCCGGTTCCTCTTTGGGTTCTCCGAGAGTAAGATCAATGTTTCTAGAATCTTCTTCAGCCATGAATCAAGAAATAGAAATGAAACGTGATCACAAAGACCAAAACAACAACAATAACTTATGGGGAAAGTGACTATGAAGATGTTTTGTTATTAGTGTTTAACTTAGAATGCGAGAGTGAAGGTTTGTGTGAGTATATATATAGCACAAGAGAAGAGAGAATGAGTTATGAGATAGAAGAGTGAGAGGGTTATTTTTAATATAGGAATAGAGAGAGAGGGAGGTAGTAACTAGTGATATAGAGGATGGGTCCCTTAGGATACCGTCTCATATGAAATTACATGGAAAAAAATCTACGGTGATCGTTATTGGACCTACTATGATAAGGACTAGTCCATGGGATGGGTCCCATCTTATGGGGTTAGTGTTAGGAAGGTTTTGTTGGTCAATGTTATTCACTTGTTTGGCAAACAACACAAAAAATAGGTTAAAAAGAGAGTGAAGATGAGGAAGAGGGTGAAAAAGAAGAAAAAGAAAGAAAAAAGAGTATGGAACTCGATAAGATTCTTTCTTGCATGATTAATTGATGATGGCATGAACTATTTGAAGGATAAGGAAACTTATTCTTTTCATTTGGATAAATATGTTTCTTTTTGTGACCTCATACTATCTATTTGATGATCTTTTTATGTGGGGAAAATAAAAAATGGAATAGATTTTATGTGACAAAATGGAGTTAAAAAGTTATTATGTGTAAAGAATAGTTACTTTAACAAAACAAAATAAGTAAGACATTGAATGTCCACATGTACAAAATTTATTTAAATTTGTAATTTTGATTTAATTAGAAGAAAAAAGTTCCATAAATATTAAAATCATATCAAAATATAGTATTGAGGGTGCTTTTAGAAGATGTTAAAGCACGCAAAAAAAAAATACACATTTAGTCAAAACATGGAGAGTATAAAATATGAGAAACTAAAAACCATGATGAAAAATGAAAAGAAAAAAAGAAGAAGAAATTATTAGATGGGGCTAGAGATACAATGTGGAAAATTCCCTTTGCCGTGGGATATTAAGATAAGAAATGACATCATGAAAAAATGAGCATTGAGAAGGAAATTGTTACACTTTTAGACTAAGAAAGTTTAATGAGAAACAACAACATAATTTCAGTGGAAGAAAACAAACAAAATAAAGAGAACGGACCATAGTATAATGAGAAGGACAGCAATGACTAATACTTGAAATCGAAAAGTCAATACTACTAGAGCGTTTGTTGCGTACATGTGTATTTAAGTTACCGCCATATTTTTTTTACTTGCACACCATATTTTTTTAATCCAATTTTAAGATACAAAGAATTTTTAATATATTGGAAATTTTAAATTTATGGTACATATTAGGAATTTAAAATTTATGGTATTAGTTTTTTTTTAAAAAAAAATATCGAAAATTTTAGTTAATTTGAAATTTCCGATACATATTCAAATTTATGGTATCACAATTTTTTTTTTTACAAAATATCGGAAATTTCGAAAAATCCGGTAAATTTTCCAAAATTTATGGTATTTTTTTGAAATTTCCGATAAAAACTCACGAAATTTTTTTAAAATTCAGTATTTTTTCGAAATTTTCGGTAGAAACGTATATTTTTTGAAAATTAGTGACTTTAAACAGAGGTATAATTACGGTGACCTATACCGCGTATCGCCTTGGTGATGGGGTCATACCTGACTTGAGTCCAAACTCAGCCCACCATCCTTGCTCTTAACCAGCATTTTTAGAATGTACACAGTTCCTCAAGCATGAGGTATGAAGAGGGCAGAATGCTTAAGGATAAAGTTTTAGGATTGATCCAACTACATTAGTCGCCCAAGCCTCTAGTTAGGTTTTTGTCAATTCTTAGATGTACACGACCCTCCAAGCATTAGGCCAGAAGGGTGAAGTGCTTAAGGATAAAATTGTCAAATTTATCCAACATTGTTAGTCGCCCAAGCCTCTAATTAGGTTCCCCATAATTCCTAGATGTACATAGTCCCCCAAACACAAGGTGTGAAAAGGTGAAGTGCTTAAGGATAAACTTGTTAGGCCGATCTAACTATATTAGCCTCCTAATCTTTCAATTAAGGGTGGTGTCGTTTGGGCTAATCTGCTTGCATTACTTTAGTCCAACTACGGGTACAATCGTCGTGATTATCTTATTTGTCATGTTATTACACAAAGTTCTATATTGTTAACCTTCTCAGCATAAAGTTCCAACCTGTTCTTAAAGGGTATCAGACTACGAGGTTATCGAGATATGTTCTATAATCCTCCTTCTCTTCCCACCGAGAACACCTTAGGTACAAAATGGACACATGTCAAAAAAACCTTTGTTTTAGCTTTCTGCACATGTGGTTCTCGTGGGAGACGTGTTACTTCTAATGAGATATGTGTCCGTCGTTGGACCCTTCGACTTTTGTGCATTGAAAATTGCCTCAAAGTCTCATGATTGCTTTTATTGGGACTCGCAACACCCTGGTTGTTATTATTGCCCCTTACTAATAGGTTTTTAGCGTTACATCTAGCAGACCTTTGTCGAAGGACTTAAGACAGACCTTATGGAGAGCGCGTGAACGACCTCATTTCCAAAGATCTAGGTTTTAGTAAAGACAAAGATCAAGTTCTCTGCTTCTATCCCGACTTTGATTTATCCGGGTTGGATTATTTCAAGGTGGTGGTTGATGGTCGCCTGGTAGACGAGGTCGATTCAGAGCCGACTAATGAGTCAGATGCCTCTGTTGAAGTCAAGCTTGTCACTGAGAATCAGGAACCCAAGAAGAGTAATGTAGAGGAAGTGAGGCGAGAAAACGGTGGTGTCAGCCTATGAGGAATATTTTTTTTTTCTTGTTTAATGAATTTATCGGTCCCTTAAAGGACTTGATGTAATGGTACTATCTTGTTATTTTAATCAAGTATTTGTAGAATGATTTTTCTTTTGTTTCTTCAATTTATATTTTGTCAAACACTTGTTTTCATGATACTTGATTTGAGAAATGTTTACTTTTTACTCCTTTTCTTGATTTGCTGATTAATGCTCCGCTGAAGTCTTGGGTTAAACGGCTCGGGGAGCCTAATGGGTTTCGGTCAATGCCCTCCATGGAGGTATTGGGTTAATACGACTCAGAGAGCTTAGTGGGTTCCGGTCAATGCCCCCGTGGAGGTCATGGGTTAAATGACTTGGATAGCCTAGTGGAGTTTGGTCAATGCCCCATGTGGAGGTCTTGGGTTAGAAGACTTTGAGAGCTCATTGGGTTCCAGTCAATTCCTCATATGGAGGTCTTGGGTTAGACGACTCGGAAAGCCCAGTGGTTTCCGGTCAATTCCCCTTGTGGACATCTTAGGTTAAACTAATCGGAGAGCCCAATGGGTTCCGCTTAATGTCCCTTTTGGAAGTCTCGTGTTAGACGACTTAAAGAGCCCAATAGGTTTCGTTTAATGCCCATGCGGATGTCTTAGGTTAAAATACTCTAAGAGTTTTCTGCGTTTTGGCCCATGTCTCACTAATACCTACAAAAATCACTTAAACGCCAAGGGTGCCTCATTAAAAATCCCTTCCTTTATAGGGAAAAAATTGTTACCACAAGACGCTATTTATCAAATATTCTAAAAGTACATTTTTACAATTTATTCTCGATAATTGAAAATCTTCTTAACTAAAATAGTGCCTTAAGCTTGTTGCGTTCCAAGACTGTAGAAATTCCTTTCTTTCTAGGCTCTCCAGCTTCTACACCTCGTGTGACAGCTTCTGAAGTGCATGTGTGGTCCCTCCCAGTTGGGAAGTTTTTTGCCTCTTATCGCTAGATCTACCACTTGTTTCAACACTAGAACACCCTTGGCTTTACTTTCTGGTGTACCTCCTTTCTTCCTTTTACTTTACTATGTATTTCTGGATGTGAGAAATTTCTCGGACTTCTTTGATTAGGTCTGTTGCACTTTCCAACTAGAGCTAGTTGTTCTCATCATTAAAATGTTCTCGTCTCCATATATAGTCGTTGATTTCTACTGAAAGCATGGCATAGGATTTACAAACCATCATGAATGAGGTATCTTTAATTAATGAATGTAGGATTGTCTAGAAAGACCACAACACTTTGTAGAGATGTTCAACCCACAAACCCTTGGCTTTGTCTAACTTCTTCTTCATTCCCAACAGTACGACTTTATTAACAGCTTTAGCTTGTCCATTTTCTTAGGGATGTTTGACTAATATGAACTTCATGTGGATTCCCTAGTTTTCACAGAACTCCATCACAGTCGAGCAGGGGAACTGCGTCCCATTTTTGAAAACAATGGTTTTGGGCAGGCCAAAACGATAGATGATGTTCCTCCAATAAAAATGTCTTACCCTTTATGCCGTTAATTTGAACCCTGCCTCCGCTTCCACCCATTTAGTAAAATAATCAACCCCAGTCAATATGGACTTTAGCTGACCCGGTGTAATGGAAACGGACCCAATATTTCCATTCCTCATTTTTAAAATGGTTATGGCAAGATAATTGGGTGCCGCAACTCGGGAGAGGTATGAATGAATGGTGCATACCTTTGGAACTTGTTGCACTGATTAACAAACCTGACATTGTCTCTAAGAATCTATTGCCAGTAGTATTCGGCCTTAGAAGTTTGCTTGCTAAAGATCTCTCTTCGATGTGGTTTCCACATATACCTCTGTATACCTCATAAAAAACCATATTAACTTCCTCCTTAGGGATACATCTTAGCATGCGCATTGCTTTTTCCATTTTGTAAAGTCTTCCTGCCACTGTGACATATCTACTAACGAGCCTTCATATTTTCCTAGCCTCCATCACTTCTTCTGGTAAAGACTTTTTGGTTAAGTATTCGATGATGGGAGTCATCTAGCTTTATCCACTCTCAATCATCAATATCCCTGATGCTTCGGTACTTAGATTGTTGAGAGTATCGTGTATTACTGTTATGTTTAATCTCAACTTTTTAGTATTGACGAGCTTTGCCAATAGGCCATCCTAAACATTTTATTCACGGGGAACATGCACTATCTCGAAGGTCTTGAAGTCCTTTGACATCTTGAGTATATCTTGTAGTTATTTGGAAAGAAATGGCTCCTTTGTCTAATAATCTCCTCGTACCTGGTTGGTGACCAACTAAGAGTCACTTTTGGCTCGGAGGTGAGTAGCTTCTACTCCATGGGCTAATTTCATTCTCGCTAAAAGAGCTTCACACTTATTTTGATTAATACTGCCCTTGAAGTTG
This sequence comes from Vicia villosa, assembly GCF_029867415.1. Lineage (NCBI taxonomy): Eukaryota > Viridiplantae > Streptophyta > Magnoliopsida > Fabales > Fabaceae > Vicia > Vicia villosa. The sequence continues at coordinate 117,014,697 of NC_081186.1, read as the reverse complement.
AAAACACATAGATTGTTCCAATAATGCCTCCTCAGATCCTTCCGATACGATCCATGCTCTGCTCCCTTTTAGGTTCGATGACCCATCAACTAATAAGAACTAGATACGTGGGGATTGTGCCTCAATGGGGGTTCTGAACTTGACCTAGAAGTATCCCAGAGCTTGATATTTGATGTTGCTAATGGGTAAGAATTTTATATCATACTCTGATGGCTCTACTGACCATGCCAATATTCTGCTAGTCGGGTCTGGATTTTCAATACCTACTTGATCGGATAATTGGTTTTAACAATGATCTAATGTCCTTAATTCCCTCTCTATAATCATGATTACCAAAGGCAATTGTTTTATCTTTTGATAGTGCAACTCAACCCCCTTTAATACTTTGCAAATGAAATAGATCGCCATTTCTCCTCTCTGCCTTCCTGGACCAGAACTAAGCTTAAAGCTTTCAACGTGATGGATAGTTATAGTATCAATAGCATCCCTTTCTTAGATTAGGTAAGGAATGGTGGAGCGTACATTAGGTTTTTCAAATCTTAAAAATCCTTCTCTCATTCCTTTGTCCATTAAATACTTTTTGCCTTTTTCAGTGTAGCAAAGAAGTGGATGGACTTGTCGCCCACACAAGATAAGAATCTAGAGAGTGATGTTATCCTTTCTGTCAATTGTTGAACCTCCTTTATTGAGGTATGGATTCTCATGTTTATAATCGTCTGAAACTTGTCTAGATTGACCTTTATTCCCCGCCTACTCGCCTAGTTAGCAAGAAGCCTGTAAATTTTTTGGCATGTACCTCGAATGAGCATTTATTCAGGTTCGCCTGCATATTGAACCTTCTGGCCATCTGAAAGTGAGTAGTTTGGTATTCCTCGAATCATGTGTGGATAGTTTTTAGCCCTTCCATGGGGCCCAAGATATATTTTGAGGGGGTCCCACGAGGATCTAGGTCCACATAGTGGATTTTGTGCGGGTCTGACAATGGTTCCCTATTTATCTCAATCGAGTGTTGAACGATGTATAAACTAGGTATAGCTTGATAGAGAAGTTGTGCCTTTGTTTCTATTTCTCTTGTACGAAACTGAAGTATTATATTAAATCAACATATGTGTTTGTTTATTTGCATTTTTATATTATCAAACATATGTTGTTGAAACCCATTCTACATAGTGGAATTGGAAAATGAGCACTAGCCTTAACCGAGCATTCACATAAGAATGTTGTTGTTGATTTTGTATTGGTATGATGATGATCTTGTGATGTGTGATTACATGAAGATTTTAGTATTTTGTGATGAATTGATGTGAAAAGAATCAAAGGATGATTTGGGTTTTGATCCTATAAATTAATAAGAAGTATGTTAGGGTGATGTAGTTGATAACAATAATTTAAGCATGTATTAGAAGGCTTAAAATTGTCTAAACTAAAGGAAAAAGTGGATTTTGGAGTCAAGAAATCACAGAAAAATTCTGCATAATACAGCTATGCGTCGACTCGAAGAATCCTTGCGTCGACGCATGCAGGAAAAACACCCAGTATGAATCCACCGGAGGGTCGACCTGAGCATACCCGAGGGGGACAGAATCAACTATGCATCGACCTAAGGAGGCTATGCGTTGGTGCATCACATACCAAAAATTCAGCATGAGTTGACTCATGCGTCGACCTGAGCGAACTCGAACGACATCCAATTTTTGACAGATTTTGTTAAGGCCATAACTTTTAAACCGTAACTCTGATTTATACGTTGTTCGAAGCGTTAGAAAGATAATGAAATGAACTATATCATGATAGAATAAAATGATTCATAGGATGTAATTTTCTAGTGCTTGCATTAGGATTAAGTGATGAACTATGTGGTGTTAACATAGGAAGTAAGCCCTTTGTTATGAATTAACGTAACCATGTCATAGTGCAACTTGAATTGTGTTTTTCCTTATGATGATACAGTTATTGGGATGACGATATGTATCTTCCTTATGATGAGGTAACGATTCCCCACGATGAATTAACAATAAGTATGATTTTATTATAAGGTTGAATTAACCGTGTCATGTCGTTACTTGACTTGTGTACTATGATGTTTGACATTATTAAGATGATGTGTGTAATATGAAGTTTGTGATGAGGTATGAATAACATGATGAATTGATGTTGTTATGATGATGAAGTGATGACCTATATTTGCATATGTTGAAGGCTTATGCCTTGTGGTTGCATGATTGGTGTCATTGTATTGCATGTTGTGTAGCATACATTGCATTCATGATGGCTTGGATTGGCAAATTAAGATGGCCTGTATTGGAAAACTAAGATGAAGGCTTATGCCTTGTTGCTGCCTCTATTTATTGGTAATTATGATGGGGGTGTATACCTTATTGGTACCACATGCATTTGCATAGTCACTAGTTTAGTTGCATTTTTCATGATGATGAGTGACGATGAACTGATTGGTGATGAATTCTTGTATAATTGATTATGTGATGATGAGTTGTGTAATATGGAATAATTGTATACTACTTATTAATAAATGATGTTGACGTATTGTGGAGTGGTGAATTGTGTATGACTTTGTTCTCATATACTTGTTATCATACACTTATTTAGATTGTTATGATATCTCACCCCTTCTATTTGAATGTTACCCCTATGTTGGTAACGTGCAGGTAATCAGGAATGAAGGATAGTTACCTTCAAGTAGTTCGAGTTGGCGTCGTCACTCTGATATGTAACACTAGAGGGGGTGAACGCTATTTGCTTTATTTGTTGGATTTAATTTGGTTGTTGAAGTTTTATGAGTAACGATGTTGACTATTGTCAAACTAAGTTGTTGTTGGTTTTTAATTGAATTCTTGATGATTTCTGCTGCGTAATAAAACATATTTTGAAGAGTATATTATTTTTATCGGTTCACCCGACTTAAATGTGTTATGTATCTGTTATTAAATTATGAGCATGTATCGGTATTATGAAGAAAAGTGACATCTTGGTTTTGATGTATTGTTTTGAATGAGATTTTTATACTTTGATTTTATTTATATTCGATGGGGGTAAATTGGGGTGTTACAAAAATTATCTTTAGAGTAATATCAATAGAAAATTCATACATTGTATTCAAGGTCGCAAAAATTCATACATCTCTTTATAGAATTGGAGTACCCGAGTCAAAGAGCGAAACAGTTTGTGAGAAACATGTATGAGTTTGTGTCTCTTTATTTCATTGTATTTATGTTTCCTTAACTGGAACATTCTTATTTTAATGTCATTTACTTCACATTCTCATTTCAGATCATATATTTCACTTTTCATTCATCGACTTTATATAAACTCTTCTTTAATTAAAGTTTCTGTTTTTGTGTCTAATTTTCATGAAGAGCCATAATATCCAATCATTTGATCATTATTGCATTTAAGAAACATGTTTGGACATGCTTACATCACACAATAAATGACGATCAAGACTTGTCTAGGATATCGCGACATTACGGTGGCCTATGCCGCTTATAGCCCTGGTGATGAGGGTCATACCCGACTCGAGCTAACCCGACCCGCCACAATTTCTCTTAACCACTATTTCTGAGATGTTCACAGTCCCTCAAGTATGAGGTTTGGAGGGGTGAAATGCATAAGGATAAAGTCGTCGAGCTAATCCAACTACGTTACCAGCCTAAGCCTTCAATTAGGTTCCCGCCAATTCTTACATGTACAATGTTATTGATTTTTGTTGTTTTTAAAATTGAATTAAAGATAGTTTAATCCATATGTGTTTTATTATATATTCTTGTTTTATGTAGGGACTAGACTTAGTCGAAGAGAATGGATTCATAGTCTATTGATGTGGTTTTGAGCTTTTGATGTGGTGGAAAGGGGAGTGACTCATAAGGTTAACAATTCAAGACACAAGTCAATAAGAGTGTGAAAAGTTGATTTTGAATAAAAAATATCAAACCTATTATCATATTACAGACCATTGAATTTAAATGGATTGATTCAAATTGAACTCTTTTATGATTAAGTTGTAATAAAATGTGAATTGGTATAGTTCTATTTATTAGGCTCACATGCTGACATGTGCCTAGGAATATTTTATCGCCACTTTTAAAAATTAAAGTAAACAAATATAACTTAAAGGTTTGGTGAACTAACAAAAAATGACATATTATGTTAGAGTGTTCTAATATGGGTTTGGATCAAATGCAACATTGAAGACTTTGTTATAGGTGTTTCTTCTTCTTGTTCTTGTCGGGGAATCTTCAGAAAAGAGGCAGTTGATCTCATGGGAAGCTTTGCGAACTTCTTAGGTGTTGGCAATGCATTATTTGCGGAACTTACTGCGGCCATGGTAGTAGTGAAGCATGCTTGGGAGAGAAAGTCAGATAATCTTTGGATTGAATTCGATTCCACAATTGTGGTGAAAGCTTTCACCAACTGTAAACTTGTTCATTGAAAAATAAGATCTAGATGGTCGAATTATGTATGTATTACTCTTAACATGAATTTTTTGGTCACTCATATTTTTAGGGGAGCCAATGATTGTGTGGATTTGTTAGCCACCATTAGTTTCATATCTAGAACTAACAATTGATTTAATTTTGTGCACAGTGATATTGACAAAGACCTTATAAAGCTTGTTCTTTGTCTTTCATAGTACTTGATCTATTTTTTTCTACAAAAAATTCAAGTTGATCAAAATTAAAATTGTGAATCAATAAAAAAAACTAACATAAAACTAAATAGGCAAAATACCCTTTTTCGTCCCTTAACTTTGACTCGGGGTCCATTTTGGTCCCTCAATTTTTAAAAAGTTCAAATAACTCCTTTATCTTTTAAAATGGTCTCACGTAAATCCTTTCCGTCTATTTCATGGAAACGGCCGTTTGGAGTTGCCATCGTGGCATATGACGTGGAGCTTCTTCTCCTTCATTAAAAGGAATGTTACAGAGAGTAACACAAACCAAATTGGGGGCTAGGGTTTCTTGATTAAGAACCATCGTGTGAAGAAATTAGGGGCTGCTAGGGTTTTATAGAATTCTAGAACAATGACATCGTCCACTTCTTCTTCATCTATGTTACAAGGAAGCCATGAAAGTTTGATCTCCCAGCTCTGTACGACGGCGAATCTGCCATGGAAACCAGTTTGCTATTGTGGAGATAAGCCATTCTACGAAGGGCAAAGACGGCTAAGAGTTTTGGAAGACAATTTTGGGGGTGCCCTCATTTTAAGGTACGTTATTTGTTCACAGAGTGTTGGTTTTTTAGATTTATGAAATTGAACATGAATGTGTGTGACATGTAGGGACCTGTGCATCCTGGGTGTGGGTTTTTCGAGTGGTTCTACGAAGAATCTGAAGATAACAAACGGCAAATCATGATGGTTAGGTTGGAAAAGCTTGGAAAGAATATTGAACACATACAAGAGGAGATTGTCAAAATGAGATTGTCAACTGAAGAAATAAGGAAAGAGACTGATCACATACAGAGTCAATTGAAGAAGATGATGAATTTTGGAAAATATTGTAGCTTGATGATTGTCATAATTTTGTTTGTAACCTGTTTTTTTAAGGATTAGGTTATGTGTTAGTGAAAGAGTATTAGTTTGTCTGGTTCTCAGTACCAGTTATGTACCACTGTTATGAACAAATTGAAAGCAGTATGGAATCAATAGATTTTGAACAAATTGAAAGCAGTTATGTACCAGTTTTATGAACCAATTATGTACCAATAAAGTCTTGTAATTTTGAACAAATGGAATCAATAGATTTTGAACAAATTAAAAGCAGTTATGTACCAGTTTTATGAACCAGTTTGGTACCAATAAAGTCTTGTAGTTCTGAACAAATGGAATCAATAGATTTTGTCTACTTATAATGCATCCAAAACAGTTCAAAACAGTTACGCATTAAACCAGTTATGCATTAAACCAGTTATGCATTATGTACCAATTAAGACTTGAAGATTACATAAGACTACTTAAGACTTGAAGATACGCGTTCAAAATAGTGATGCATTAAACCAGTTTGGGTTCCAACATTACTTAAGACTTGCAGATTACATGTTCAAAAAGACATGTTTATAAACAACATGTTCCAAAAGTGGTTCCAAATGTGCTAAATAATCAAAACAGACAAATTACATAAACCCACAAGTGGTTCCAAAAGTGCTAATTAACCAAAACAAAATCTAAAGTGCTAGACATTCTTCTTGGATGTGGCTCTCTTTGTTGGTGTTGTCCTCCTAGTTGTTGGCCCAATTTTTGATGCACCTAATCTAGTGGTTGGTCCTGGTGGTACCCAAGGAGTGTGTGGCCTTCTCACACCCATATTTTTTGCCTTGATTGTTGTTGCCTTATTTGCAGGCCCTTATCTTGTTCTGGATGTCTGAGAAGCTGGTTGACTCTGTTGTGCAGCATGTGAAATAGCTTGACGTTGTTGAGTAGCTGGCTGTGAAGTAACTTGTTGAGTAGCTGGCTGTGAAGTAGTTAGTTGTGATGTTTGTTGAGTACTTGGTTGTGCAGGCCCTTGAGGAGTCTGTTGTGATGTTTGTTGACTAGTTGGTTGTGCAGGGCCTGTCACCTTACATGTAGCTTTGTTGTGCCATGACTTCTTGCATCTACTGCATTTCACAATCAGACCTGTCCTCCTAATTTTTTTGTCAGTCCCATCAAGTTCTCCTTGTTCAAGATTCCTCTTCTTCTTTGGTCTTCTAGGCATCTTTCTGTACTTTGGAGGATGCACATCTGGGTATTGTGTCCTTGCCCATAAGTTTGAACCATTCACAGGATATATAACTGGTTTGTAGAGTACAATGTACCTACTCTTCCTATAGTACTCTGGAACGAAATCTTCAAATTTAAAGTTCCTACTCTTCATACATGACAATGCATGAACACATGGCAAACCAGACAACTCCCACTTCCTACATGAACATATGTGGTCTTTCAAGTTCACAGTGAACATGTCAGTTGGATCTTGCACATGCTTAACTTCAAAAATATGTTCATCAGACATCCTACACAATAGAATAACCAATTGTTACATTACGGCTCATGCATAATGAAATACAAAAATTAGGCAAACATATTTATACCTTACAATCCATGTGTTGATGTAGGTACTTATTTTTTCCACTTGTTTTCTGATGTTTGGCAGCACTGCATCATCAGGCAAATTCTCAAACCTCATCCTATTCCTAGCTCATCTCTCCATAAAATAAGTCCTGATCTCTTCCAGCATTGTTACTAAAGGCATGGACCTTGACTCAAGGATCACATTATTGAATGCCTTAGACATGTTATTGAGTAGAGTATCACATTTGTTAGTTACCTGATCACAGCATATGTGCATGTTCAAATTTCAAGTTATAGCAAGTTACATGTTTCATATTATCAAACAGGTTCATATTTCAAGTTATAGCAAGTTACAAGTTCATATTACCTTAAAGTGTGATTTACTCCAGAATCTTGGAGATGTCTTCATCATATGTAAATATGCCTCATCACTAATAAGTCTCATAGACCTCATTTCTCTCTCCCAAGCTTGTACATATGTTGACCTTGCAGCCTTCCAGATAGCATCTTTCAACATTTTACCAGGATATTTCTTCCTAAAGTTATTATAAAGGTGCCTCACACAAAATCTTTGTTCAACACCTGGCAAAAGCTCATCCATTGCTGGTAGTAGACCCTGAAATTTCACATAACAATATAATGCATAACTAAACAATATAATTCAGGACCAAAGACATAATTATGAACAAATAATATAAACCATAACCTTCTACAACTGCAAATGCAACTGGGAGCATCTGGTCATTTGGATCCCTCCCTATTGCAGCCAGAATCTGCCCACCACACAACCCCTTTAAAAAACAGCCATTTAGACCAATGATGTGTCTAGATAACTTGAAACTTTCCTTACATGGTGCAAAGCAAACATACAACCTTTTGAAATATGGTTTTTGGTCCTCATTACCTTCTGGGACTGGATCAACATTAATCTTGATAGTAGACCCTGGGTTAACTCTTAACAACTCATGACAATAATCATAAATCCTTGTATAATCCCCTAAGAAAGATCCATCAACCATGTCTCTAGCTTTAAATCTTGCCCTTATAGCCTTAGTCTTGTTAACACCCACATTCCACTTCCTTTGAGCCTTTGCCTTAATGTCCTTAATCTTCATCCTTGGATTGTTTTTCAGAGAATTTTGAATTCTCTTGCTCAGCCATTTAGTGGTCAACATTTTCACATTATACTCTCTACTGCACTCATGCTTGTCAACCAATTTACTTAATTGCCATGTTTCTTCATTTGGCAATTTAGCATAATAGGCTTCCCATTGAAACCCTTCCTTGCATTTAACCCTCACCCTCACTTTGCCATTCTTTATAAACCTCATATTTCTCCCACTTTGCACAACATATGATGTTATAGCTTCTTTGAAGTCATCCTTTGACCTAAAGTACACTCCAACTTCCCATTTGTAATCTGCCATGTCCTTCTTCATATTAAACATTGGGTAACTTTTCTTTCTAACATCACCATCTTCACTATCACAACCACTTTCAAGTTCCTCACTGTCATTTACTATTTCCTCTTCCAAGCCATCATTATCCAATTGTTGTTTGCTTTGTTCCCCCTCTAGATCTTCAAGAAGATCATCCAAGTCTTCTTCCTCTAAATCATCAAAACCATCAAATCCCACTTCCATAGCACTCCCATAATTTTCATTAGCACTATCATCTCCAGTATCAGTAGTAGACCCATCATTCACCTCTCCCACATTGTCCTCATCCCTCACAACATTAGCCTATTCCCTCACAATATTCTCTTCATCCCTCACAACAATGCCCTCTTCCCTCACAACAGTTCCCTCTTCCCTCACAAGATTCTCTTCATCCCTCACAAGATTCTCTTCATCCATGAAAACATTTCCCTCTTCCCTCACAACATTCTCTTCATCCCTAACAACATTAGCTTCATCCTGACCAACCACTTCCTCATACATTTTTGACATTAACTCTTCTTCATCATGTGTAATATCATCCTTATCCCTAACAACAGTCTCTTCATCCCTCACAACATTCATTCCTTCTGCTTCTATAGGCATATCACAAAATTCCGGCTCAGCTACTGTGTGTTGAATATATATGTCAACCCTTAAATGCACCCTCTAAAGATCAGCTATATCTAAGGCTTCTTTATCATCAACTAATTCAAGCATGCCTTCAGTAGGATCTCTGTACCAAATTCTCTCAAACTCTCTATAACCTAACTCCTTAAGAACACCAACAAATTCAAAATAACCCCACGTGTCTGCATCTATTCTCAACTTTGCAATGTCTCCTCCTTCATACTGACCATTGTTAATATCAACAAATCCACCACTATGGTGTATGGTTAAATTCAGGAACTCGTCCATTACACCTGAAGCAAGGCAACCCCTAAATAAAGATCGTGTTTTAAAAACCCTGAATCAGAACAAACAAACCCTAAATAAAAATCGTGTTTTAAAAACCCTGAATCAGAACAAACAAACCCTAAAATAACATCCCTGAGATACGAACGAACCCTAAAAGCGAACCCTAAATACGAACCCTAAATACGAACCCTAAATATGAACCCTAAATACGAACCCTAAATACGAATCCTAAATACGAACCCTAAATGACATACCTGTTATGATTCAGTGGCGTCAATCCTCACTCTTCCTTGAGATTACAATGTACAAATGGTTTTGTTCTCAGAGCTGGTTTTGTTCCCAGAGCTTCTTGAACCTTTTTATCTTCTGTGGAAAAGAGAAATGAGACTATGTGTAAACGAGACTGTACAAATGAGACTTGTATAATATAAACATGTAATACTGTATTATCCACATCAGCATTCATAAAGGCCACATAGATAATAAAATAATGAGACAACTAACAGAACCAAATAGAAGGATAAACGTGAGACCATTTTAAAAGATAAAGGAGTTATTTGAACTTTTTAAAAATTGAGGGACCAAAATGGACCCAGAGTCAAAGTTAAGGGACGAAAAATGGTATTTTGCCAACTAAATATTATTAAACATATTTGAATGTTTTTTTTTAAATCAAACACCATATTTATTTCTCAAAAGTGAACTAAATATCACATACACACTCTTTTAGAAAATGATAGTAAGTTTTTTAAATAAGAGGATTGAAGTTGCCCTTAAACCTATTAATCTTTAATATATTTATATTATATTTTATGGAAAAATTATTATATATATATATATATATATATATATATATATATATATATATATATATATATATATATATATATATATATATATATATATATATATATATATATAATTGTAATGGGATGTCTTAAACTAATATAAATTAAACGCCTTAAATTAGATCATATCAAATTCTTTATTCAAATCATCCCAATCGGACAACAGGAAATTTTATTTTTAAATTTATTGATTTTTTCTCAAAATTGTTTCAAATTGCATTTTTATAGTTGTTGAAAAAATAACAAAACATAGAAAAAAAGGAACAAAATAACAACACAAGAGATTAACGTGGAAACTCTAAAACTGGAGAAAAACCACGGCCGTTGTCAATAGACAACCAAAGAATAACACTATGTGAAAATTGTTACAACACATAATATACCCTCAAATACACCATGCCCCCAGTACATTCACACCCTCCAAAACAAATATTTAACTACATCTCACAACACTATAATACAAGAGCATAAGGAGAACAAAGAAAGTCAAATAAAAGCTTAAAGTGCTTTTGACTGGTGCGTTTTGTAACGAAGAACTTGAATCCTATATATAGCCTTGGATTCCCACTTTCATCACTAAAATAAGCAAAGTGGGACTTAGAAGAACTTTTAGTCCTATATATAACCTTGAATTCCCTATTCATTCACAAAACTAAGCGATGTAGGACTTCTTCAAACATGTATATTTTTAACCAACCCCAAAAATCTCCATCTTGATTGAAAATAATACATAAGATTTCATTGTCTTCACCGACAATCATATTCCACCATAAAGAGTATCAACATGAATATTTTCAATCAATCTCAACAATCTCCACCTTGATTGAAAATAATACATCAAGTTTCATTATCTTCACTGACAATCATACTCCACCATAAAGAGTATAGTCACTTGAAACTACACCACTCTAAGAATTTTCTCATTGTCTTAACCGACAATCATAGTTTTAAAAACTATCATACTCTCTCGTGAAGAATATATTTCACTTGAAGATAAATCACTTCAAGAATTTCACATTGTCATCACCGACAATAATATACTTTATCATGAAGAATAAATTTCATTTGAAGTTAAACCACTCCAAGATTTTCACATGCCGAAAACCAGGTTGAAAACTTATGGTGTAACTTCCTTGTTGGCAAAAAACTCTTCAACCACCGACATAATCTTGCACCTTGTGTAATCTTGATTGTAGCAACACATATTAGACTTGAACTTTCCACAAGTCAAAAAATAATTCTTCCATCAATTTTCTCTAATCCAAATTGCACATCGGAACTTATGACTGCAGCTCAACAACTGTTTCACAACACCACCCTTCTTTTCTGATGTGGAAGATCAGACAAAACTGCAACCATAGAGCATACTAAGAACTCTTATCCCCGGATCGAACCAAAAGCTTTGATACCAGTTGTTGGGAAAATAACAAACATAGAGAAAAAAGAGAAACAAAATAACAACACAAGAGATTAACGTGGAAACTCCAAAACCGGAGAAAAACCACGACCGTTGTCAATAGATAACTAGAGAATAACACTATGTGAAAATTGTTACAACCTATAATATACCCTCAAATACCCTAGGCCCCTGTACCCTCACACCTTCTAAAACAAATATTTAATTACATCTCACAACACTCTAATACAAGAGCATAAAAGAACAAAGAAAGTCAAAATACAAGCTTAAAGTGATTTTGACTAGTGCATTTTGTAACGAAGAACTTGAATCCTAAATATAGCATTGGATTCCTACTTCCAACATTAAAATAAGCGATGTGAGACTTAGAAGAATTTTTAATCCTATATATAGCCTTGAACTCCCTCTTCCTTCACAAAACGAAGCGAGGTGAGACTTTTTCAAACATGTATATTTTCAACCAACCCCAACACTTATTTCTTAAGAAATTTTGTTTGATCCCCCTTGTATAGCTTTTTCTTTGTCTTTCAATATACTTGATCTATTTTTTGGCTAAAAAAAATTCAAGTCGATCAAAATTAAAATTGTGAACCGATAAAAAAACCTAACATAAAACTAAATATCATTAAACATATTTGAATGTTTTTTTTGGTCAATCAAATACCATTTTCATTTCTCAAAATTGAACTGAATCACATAGAGACACTCGATTTTAAAAAATGATAGTAATTTTTTTAAATAAGAGAATTGAAATTGCACTTAAACCTATTAATCTTTAATGTATTTTGTATTATATTTTTTGGAAAAATTATTATATATATATATATATATATATATATATATATATATATATATATATATATATATATATATATATATATATATATATATATATATATATATATATATATATATATATATATATATATATATATAAGAAGTGAATTAATGTAATATACATTGTCAACTTTGAATGTAGTCTTTTATTTTTTCTTAGTTGTAGAATCATTTATATTAAGTTTGGCAAAAATATATCAGACGTATTTTAAGTTATTTTATTGTAATATCAGTGGCGGAGCCAAGAATTTTAGGAAGTCTAGGCAAAAATTTTACACTATTAATTATTCATCTGTTTTAATTTTCACACCCTATTTTTATTAATTTTGCCCCTGATTTTATCTAAAAATCGACTATTAAATTGGAGGGAATACAAAGAAAATAAGGCTTGAACCCGGACGCCAGCCTGGACTAGCTGGGCCTTGGCTCCGCCCCTGGTAATAGTGTGGTCTTTAAGTTAAGTAACGTGCGTGTACTAGTGGAATTTTTTTAAATCTTAGATAAAACCAATCACTTAAAATACATAAAATTACAACAAAATTTATATTTTGTCATTCTCTATATATAAAGTAGCATCTAAAAAATATATAAAATTAGATCCTAATTCAACTAAAAAATTTAAAGAATTAAATTGTTAAAAGAAAATTTAAAGGATCAAATTATTACAATAAAATAACTTAAATGACTCATACAATAATTAGACAATATCTCAATCTACTTCATAATACTCTTAGGTATCTAGCAAAATTTTATTTTTGTCCTCCGCTTTTGGAGGTGTATATTCGGAAGCAAATTTTTTTATTTAACGTTGAATTGTTTTGTAAGTACATTTATGGAGCCGCTTAAACAACATTAAATAAAGATTTTGTAGATGTACCTACGGAACAAATCAATGTTAAATAAAAATATATATTTTCGAAGATATACTTCTAAAAAACAAATGGTATTTTTAGAAATGCACGTGGCCGAAAGAAATCCCAAAAAATGGGATGAGAAATTGTCAAATAATTATGCCATTAAGTTTATATTTCTCTTATTTTTTATTGAAATTAGAATTAGACGGTTGGCGGTCACTGTTTTTAAGTGAGTAGTGATTGATCTATCACTTTTTCAACTTGTCTCTCTCTCTTTTTTTTTTTTTTTAAGTTTTCTTTTTTTACATTTTCTATTATTTAAAAACAAAAGAATAGTTTAAAATAATAAATAAGAATGGATAAATATTAGGTTTAAATTCAGTTTTAGCCCTTCAAATTTTCTAATTGTTTAATTTTAACTTTTAAGTTTTAATTGATTGATTATGGTCCTTCAAGTTTTTCAATTGTTTGATTTTGACCTTTCAAATTTCAATTGATTTTGGCCCTTGAAATTTGTCAATTATTTAATTTGTGCTTCTCAAATTTGTTTTTTTTTATATTTGATAGTCCTTTTTTTTTGAATCAAAGGATATATTAATTCAAAAAACTATTTACAAAAGGCGATCGCAACCGATCCAGCCCCAAAGACAAATCTACTAACGAAACCAAAAATCAAGCAACTAGACCATAAGCATGGCTAAGTGCTTTCTAACTTTTTTGTTCCCCAAATTCTATATACCAAGGTATCTATAATCTCTTTCACTATATTGTTACTATCTATATCCTTTCCAAAGACCTTCGCATTTCTGTATTTCCAAGTATGGTATACGGTTTTCGTAGCAGCACACTTGAGGATAGTGTCCTTCCAACCATTTTCTTTGCACCTCTTGATCAGGCAAACAAGTTTCTCCTTCCAATTAGACGGCGTATGCGGGATTTGGATCCAATTGAGAATATTATACCAGATCTGTCTTGTACCAGGGCAGGGAAAGAACAAGTGATTGGTAGTCTCTACCTCCAGACAGAACACACACAGGGGATTATCATTCAAGTTGAATCTATACATTCTCTCTTTTGTGGACAATCTATCGTGGCACGCAAGCCAGAAATTAAACTGGGCTCGGGGCCTCGCCATATTATTCCACATCATTTTGCTCCAAGAGACAGTGGGCTCATTTTTTATAGTAAGATAGACATTCTTCAATTTGAGTTTGTCCACCTGTATAACAGTATTCAAAAGTTGGTATTCATCCCTATGTTTGAGAATTTTCTTCATGATCCAAGAGAAGCTCTCCCTACTGACCATGTCCATCACATTCTTCTTCTTAACATAGTAGATTAAACTTCATCTTTTTTTTTCCTAATTTTCTTCTCTACAATTTTATTTTTTTCTGTTTTTAATAGTTAAACTTTTAACGAAATATCTTTAAAATTTTAATTATTTCATTCAACATATACTTAATTTTAAATTGTTTTGAAAACAAAAAACATAGACCACTAGCTAATTAAAATAAAAAAAATAGAATTGTAGAAAAGAAGAAAAAAAGAAAGAAAAAAAAACAACAAAAAATAGAGGAAATTAATCTATATACCATTAGGAAATTATCAAATATAAAATGAGACAAATTCGAGGGATCAAAATTAAACAATAAAAATTTAGACGTCAAAATCAAACAATTAAAAAATTTGATGACCAAAATCAAACAATTAAAAAAATTGAGATGCCAAAACTATATTTAAACCTAAATATTAATATAAATAAAATTTAATAAATAGATTAATAAATATACATTCACTTTAAAATAATTTTAAAATAATTTTTAATGTTCATTCAATAAAGACTAATACTTTGTTAATGTTATATTAATATATTTTAAAAATACATATATGGTTTGAATGAATACATGTTACACAATGGTTGACAATTATTTTACTGACAATATATATATATATTTTTCTCGTATAAATAAAACAATTTATAAATGAAACCAAAAATATACTATTATAGAACATGAAATTGGAGATTGGTTTTGATTTTTGAAGGAGGCTATTTAAGCAACTATAAGCGTCTATTTGGTAAGACTAAAAAAGAGTTTTTATCTTTTAATTTTTAGTTGTTCAGTTTAAATTAATAGAAAAACTCAGTTTGATAATAGTATTTTAGCTTTTAGTTTGTAGCTTTTTTATTAGCTTTAGTTTTTTATTCAAAAACTATTTGAAGTAGTTTTTGAGCTGGTAGGTTTTAACTTGTGATTTTTTTTCATTTATACCTTTATTATTTTAAGAAAATATTATTATTCTTATTAATTAAAATTATTTTTTGTGTTAGTTTGTATCTATTAGCTAATGAAACAGTTAATTCATCAAACACTCAAGTTAGCTTATCAGTTATCAGTCATCAGCTATAAACAAAAACTATCAACTATTAACTACCAACTATAAGTTACCATGCTATCAACTACTATCTAATTTTACCAAACTGAGCCTAAATATGCAGTTTGATAATGTAATTTTTGAAAATTATTTCCAAAGAGTGGTTTATGTTATTCACTCTAACAATAATGATAGCTTTGAATTTAGTTTAATCATCTTGCGTATTAAGAGTCCGTTACTTTGTTTTTATAACTTTGAACTGAAGTTTGTTAATTCGATTGTTTATTTATCAGTAAAAGTGACCAATTTTTAAACTACATGTAATATTATTAGTCTTATTCATTTTTGTATTAAACATCAGTTGTTATATATAAAAAAATACAACATGAAATTGAAAAGATTGCATGTTGATTGTATCAACTATTGCTCCAACAATTCATCTTGAAAATGAGTTTTTCCATGAAACGTGACTTTAATGATAAGCATTCTACGTTATGTTACTTTAATGATAAGAATTCAACTAGCTTTAAATGAAGAGTGTGTGTATGAGGAGATATTAAATTTCACCGATATAATAGCCGATATATATAATATTGTAATCAATGTTATACCGTTAAATAATATTTTACTCAATAAATATTTATATTTTACTCTAACTCAATACATATCTTTTAAATTTGATCGTTGAATTGAAAATTTATATAATATAAATTATTTATACAATTGTTTAGAAATATTAAAATTATTTAATACAACATTAGACTACATCAAAAAATAAATACAACGATTTTTTTTATATATTATCTATATTGATAACTTTTGAAAATTTCTTTAGCCACCTCCCTATGGGGTCACCCCCAGCGAAAAACTCAAATTACCCTTGCTTCGGAAATGAACTTCCGAAGCATTTTTTTTAAAAAAAAATTCCACAATTCGGAAGTGCATCTCCGAAAACACCTCATGGGGGTGTCTTCGGAGATGAACTTCCGAAAACACCTTTGTTCAGATTTTGAGGGGTTTCGGAAATGAACTTCCGAATTATGCAGAAACTGTGTTTTTTTTTATGTTTTTCTTAATAGTCTCGTATTTTTAATTAAAGGAAACCGGGAAATAAAATAAGCGACTTATAAACAGAAAAAACTAATATGATAAAAAAAGTAATATATACAAGCCGATCCAAATCCAAATAAAAATAGTGTGCTAAAGATACAATCCGAAAACAAAAAATAAATAAACCCGACCACTACTGGGTGTGCCTAACCCTCTCTCCCTGGGACCTCCTCTGCCGCCTGTATGTCGCCGCACGGCCCGCATCAGTGACGATCATCTCCATCACGGTGACTGCCTCTGGACCACCCTGATGAACGACACCTCGATCCAACGCGTCCCGCCCAAGCATCTCTATCCGCTGGCAGATCGGCATGAGATCAATGGCGTGGTCATCCTCGGCCTGCTGGTTCTCCAGGATCTCCTCGTGTGCTGGCTTAGAAGCGCCGGGAACGTCGAGTCTCAGCAGAGGATGTGACACCCGGTAGAACCATGTGACATATCCCTCCACATTGTGCCAGTCCTGTGTGACCCGAGTGCGACGGTACTCCTGCGGTACCACATGATGCTGCCAGTCCTCCCATATGGCAGTGAGCTGCACTCGGGTCACTGTGTCGGGAGCAGCCTCAAAGGGTGACCTGGGTATCTGCTGCACGAATCCGAACTGACGCATGCACCGCTCAGGGAGATACCGGACCATGATGTCGATCCCGCATGCCAACCAGCCTGAATATAAAGCAATGTCGTCAAAGGGGACAACCTGAGCGTAGTCGCTGAACGGCCTCCAGGTGACGTCGTCGTGCATCGTGCGGTCCAGGTATCCACGGTATGGTCCCACCGCATTGTTCCCCCTCTGGAGAACGTATCTGGCGGCCCTGGGCATGGCGTCAACGTACACAGGATCGATGTGGAAGTCGTGGATGCGGGAGAAGTAGGAGATGATCCAGCTCTGAAACAGAAACACGATAATGTATTATAAATAAATACGAAACATAAATAAATACGAAACAATTAAAATGAAACGTACCGTAAGTAGTGTGCAGGATCCGACCAACTGCCTCGTCCTCCAGTAGGAGGCCTCATTCAGCTTCTGGTAGAGGTATGCCAGAGTAGCTGCCCCCCCAGTTCCACTGGTGAACGGTATCCAGGTCCATGAAGTAGCGGAGGTAGGTCACGTCGACGTACCTTGCACTCTTGTCCACAAAGCATGCAGCGCCTACCACAAACATGTACCAGCACCGGAGAGCGCAACCGCGGTGATACTATGTGAATAGATCGTCACCCACCTCCTCGGGATCGGCCGCCACGTCCAGGTGGTGCTCAAAATAGCGGCTCAGTATGGTGAACCGGATATGAGGCCCATTTGTCGTGATGCACTCGAAGTCAGCAACTTCGGACTCCATGCCCAAATAGAGCGCCATCCACAGACTGGCCTCGACCCTCTGGATCCGGGAGTGGGTCAACAGCGGCCCCCTGATGGGCAGGTGGAGAAGACACTGCACATCATGCAAGGTGATCGCATCTCCCCAACCGGCAAGTGGAAAGAAGACGTCTCCTTGTGCCAGCGCTCCACAAATGCCCCCTGCATGTCGTGGCTGATGGTGGTGTACCCCGTCATGCAGAGCCCGCTAAGCCCTGAACCTCGCACCGCGTCGTTAAACCACTCAACTGCTGGTTTAAACAGACTGAAAATCTTCCGGGCGTGGTTCACCATTTTCAAAGGATCTCTCTCCTGTTACAAAAAAAAAACAAATAAAAGCATATGTTAAATAGACCGTTAAGAAAATATCGAATAAACGTCTAAATTATAAACGGTTAAATTAAAAAAAATACCTCTCCCTCCCAGATACGCTGAGCGACGTGATCGCGGTGGGATATCAGCACGGAAGTGTCAAAGGGCCCTCCCGGGTAGCTGTCCTCCTGCTCATCCTCCTCCCCGGATGGAGGGTCAACATCCGGTACCCCCTCCGGCTCGTGGTATGGCACTGCCACCTCCTCCTCCTGCTCCTCCTCCTCCTCCTCTCGCTGGCGGGAAGAAGATACCCGAGCCAGCCGAATCCTAGATCCAGATGAAGAGGTACCCTCTCCCACGTCCACGGGAACTCGCACACGTCGTCCCCGGCCCTGCCCCCGTCCTTGTGTCGACGCCAGCTGCGTCGCCGCCCGCTCGCATCTAGCCGACGCAGTCTGGGTCTCTCTACCCTGTCTGATGCGTGCTGGTTGGTTGCCTGACATGTTCCTGTAAACAATTGAAATCGATTAATATGCGAGACAAAAGAAAAAACTAAAAAAATTGCACTTCTAATACAATTCGGAAGTTCATTTCCGAAACTGGGATGAAGGTGTTTTCGGAAATGAACTTCCGAAACACCCCTGCGCAGAACTTCTCTGCAACCTCCAATAGCAGACCCCAAAATCAAACTTCAAAACAACCCATAATGCTTCTAAATAACCTAAATACTACTAACAACCTACCCCTATATCATTTATGCAATTGAAAACAACCCTAACATGCATTTGAAATATGGATCTAACAAATATAAAACTTACAAATTGAGTGATTAGAGGGCTTTTGAAAGTAGTATAGCAAGGTGATTGGAGCCTTTGATGCAGCCTTGGAAGTGGGTTTGCAGAAAATCTCAGAGGAGTTGAGTTTGATATTGGTTTAGGGTAAATGATTTGGGGGGAGGGGGCTGTTTTGCTTAATCTGCAAAACGCGCAATATTTCGGAAATGAACTTCCGAAATGGTGTTTTCGGAAATGCATTTCCGAAATAAGTCAAATTTTTTTTAAAAAAAGGCGCTTTCGGAGATGCATCTCCGAAAACACATTTTTCTTGCATTTCGAAAATGCATTTCCTAAGTCAGGGGTAGTTTGGGTTTTTCACCCGAAGTGGACTAGAATGTTGGGAGGTGGCCAAAGAAATTTCCTAACTTTTTAAAAAAATTCTACCAAGCTATCTCATTATTTGTAGGAAAACTGCAAGTTTCTGGTATAAGTTTCCTCAAAAATATTTATAAGTTCTTTTTGATTGTTCAATTAGAGAAGTTTATTATGTAAAATATTATTGATATGATTACATATTACTTTTTCTTTTATTTACTAATCTCTATTTTTTTTTTCTTCTCCAATGCTAATTTCTTTTTTCTTTTCATTTTTCTAATTACTATTTTTTATTGTTAATTTCTTATAGTTTAAAGTTCTATGCTTTTTATATTATTTAATATAATAATTATATTTTTATGTTATCGATATTATTTATAATTTTGTGATGTTATTTTCAATCTAGATAAATGACGTTTTTTTAAACTTTTCTGTACTTTTTTTTTTTATTAATTGCCCAATTTTTAAATCAGAATATTCTTTCAAATTATTTTTCACAGTCCTATTTATTTATACATGTGGTTTCCTTTTATTTTCAAAATTAGTAAAAATAAAATCAATTAATTTTATTATTAATTATTTTTAAAAAAATTAAATTGACTATACTAATTTAATAAAAAGTGATATAAGATTTAATCTTTTTTTAAAACACATTATTATTATAGGAATCAAAAAAAAAAAACACATTATTATTATACATGTAACATCACTAACACATGGAGTAGATTATTTGAATAACCTACTAATTAACAGTACAATAGGATAAACTCAAATTAGAATCCAACTTTTTTTTCCGATTATTATAAGAACAAATTTGGATGGGACTAGGCTTAAAAGTGTGATAAACACTTGGTCCATAGGGGAATTAAAACAAATAAATGTGACCATAACTTTTTATTCTTAGCTTGTCTCATTACATACGTATACATGATGTAGAAAGTGATGGGTGGCTCCACTTGTGCACCCACCCTTTTGAGGGGCCATCCAGGGTTTCATAGAAGGTTAGGATTGGGACCCTTTGTGTGTGTGGTGCGCACGCTAGGGATACTAGATTATAGGGCCACAACAATATATAAAGGTAAGTGATTAGGTCCACTTTATCATGTGGGTGCCTCTGGCTGCTCCCTCATCCGTACGACTTGTAATGTGGGTCCCACTTTTGATATGTCAATCCTACGGTCAGTTTCATTTCTTGTGGGGGCTGGGCCATTCACAAAAATGAATTGGATGAAATTAGAAGTGACAAAAACCCTCCCGCAAAAGTTCTGAAAAAAAAAAATGAATTTATTTGAAAGTGTAAGTTTAAAATTTTAATCCGTTCTATAAAAAAATAAACGTGAGGTAAGGATGAGCGCTTTGCATCTTTAAAGAATAAAAGTTGTGAAAAAAAATTGTTGATATCAATACTTACAAAAGTCTGAAAAAATTTTAAACGAGTTGGATCAAGCATACTAGAGTATGGAGCTAAAACTATAAAATACAAGTAAAATGGATATGTCCGACGATTATGATTGGTTTGCTACCCTAGATAAAACTTTAGATTAATGTTGTATAAATTTGGTCATGTTAATCTAATTTGATCGGTAACTTTAGAGATTCGACTGCTATGCGTGACTTTTTTTTTACTTTATAAACTCGTTATATATAGGTTTGAGATTGACAAATTCAACAAGACTAATTTCACTGTCCATTTACATAACCCATTTTCGTATGAATTAATCCAACACAGAAATTATTAACACCTAACAAGATTCAAATCTGAAATTTTAAGAGAAACACATTCTTAAGATTCAAACTTACACCAATAGACTGATTATCAAATTATCATAAGATTAACACATGATATCTCATTTATTCATTTAAAACGAACAAGATCCGTCATTACTACCGTGCTGGTTTTTTTGGTTGGGGTACCTCTCTTTTCCATTAGTGGACCACAAAGAAAAAAAATAGTGGCATGGTGGACCCTTAGCTAGGTCATGTGGGACCCACCATTACATTTTCACACTCCCCTCCATCCGTCCACCTATTGGGTTTTGGGTTGTTTTGGGTAATGGTTGGGACCCTCCAATTCAATGGCAAAATGGGTATTGACTATTGACCTAGATACAATTTTTTTTCCAATTGGTCCCTACTTGTTTTTCAATTTATTCATTTTTATTTTCTTATTTACCTCTTTTAATACTTGCTTCTGGATGAGGGGACCTTTTCTTGTGGGCCCTATTACCTGCAACCTATGGTGTGTAGGGTGCCCTCCTCTAGTATGTCCTACAAAGTCTTTTTTTAATTGAAAAAGATTAATGGTTTGTTAATTAGTTATTACCCTACCTACTCTTGTCTAGTGATAATGTGTAATAGTTTCATGACAAATATTGAAAATTTTGTTTAAGAATTTTTTATTTTTTGATAAGTGTTATTAGTTAGGTATTTGGTACTCATGCTTAGTTTGTTCAAAATTAAATGTTAGAGTAATTAGTTGTTGATATGGTGTGAGATAAGTGATATGTAGGGTGTAAATAAAAACTAAATTAAATTAAGGAAATTAATTCATAAAAAATTAATAATTGTATCTTAAAAAATGTTTTACTAATATTTTTTAGTATTGTATTATTTTTTTCATTGTACCTTATATATTTTAATATTATAGAAAATTTATATTGTTTTTAAAAATTTGATTTTTTATAATACTTTTCAATAAAAAATTAGTAAATGTTTAAGAATATTTAAAGAGAGTGCTTTGTTTATTAAGTTGATAGTAGTAAATATTGAAGTTATTTTTAGTTGTGAATAGTGGGAGGAACTATTCCATTGGATGAGATTGAGAGAATGAGTTTGCACTTTGCTATTTCTTTGAGGTGGGGGCCCTCCTTTTATTTTCTTGATTAACATGATTGTCGGTGAATGGAGAATGGTGATTGGTCAGGGAGAGAGTCTTTGTATATCTGTGTCAATGTGTGTGTTTGAGAGAGATGTGAATGGGGGCATGATGATGCATGGGCATGAATTCTTCATACTTACCTTTTTCTCTTACTTTTGCAAGTTGGATTTTGTTTTGTATGTGTTTATTTATTTATTCTTAAATAAATATCAATAGGTTGTACTATTCTCAAGTGGATGATTAATACATTATTTAATTTATAAGCCTTTACATTCTAATAAAAAGACATTAAGTCAAGAACTTTTAAAATTAGGGGTCTTTTTCTTTTTCGAAAACATTTTGTAATTATCAATTTGTAATAATAAAAAACTAATAACTTTAATGTAACTTTTCAAATTTGGTACTAGAATAGAAAAACAAATAGATGATCATATCATAATTAGGAAGAGGATATGTAAAAAGTTGATATAAGTTAATATTTGAGGAATATAAAATTATTGGAATTTCTAGGTATGACTTAAGATCAAAGTTGTCTCAAGTTTTTGGAGGCACTGTGTAGGTTAGTCATAGTTTAATCATGACAAAAGTATTATAGGCCCTGTTTAACCACAGTTTAATAGTGACAAAAATTTATAAGGTCCTATTTAATTATGGTTTAACTGGGAAAGTTTTGAGGCCCTGTGTGGTAGTTTGCATTGCACGCCCTCAAAGACGGCCTGCTTAAGATTATGCTTATGCATAGGAGATGGTTATAACGGTTCCCAATTTGTTTGGCTTGAAATGCGGACGACCCTTGGTTGTAGATCAATAATTGAGATGGAAAAGAGATCGTGCTCCTATGCGGTTTCCAAGAAGGAGGATCCATATATATATGTCAGAGATTGACATGCTCTTGTTGGATTGGGTGAGTCTTATCAAGCATTTCGTTAGTCTAAAATAGTTGTTCCCTAAGTCCTTGGTATAAGTCTTGAAGCAAGGATTGTAGATGGAAGAAGTAATGAGGTCGTCCTAGAAATATTGATCGTTGAGGAGATTCACCTTTTAGAATATTCCCTGAAAAGAGATTGCTTAATTATGGTGTTGAGAGGGAGTAGTTGGCATATTGAACATGCACATTTAATACTCTTCATGCAAACAAAATGTTGTAGCGGGGTAGACCTCCATGTACACCCATATGCATTGAGTAGGGGTAACGCGCCTAGGCCTGTTTGAGTGCACTCAAGTGCAGTTACAAATTTGAGACTTTCTCTAGGTAGTTGGATACGATTTTTGATCTTTTGATGAATCGTGGCTCTCAAACTCGCACGTCAAGGAGATGAAAAGAACAAACTATTCATGAGATGATGTAGAGAGTTATTGTCTTTCTTTTTCTTTGATTCGATATGTATGATGACTTATTCATTTGATTAATTTTGTAATATATTTAATAATTTAATGAGTAGTACATTTTATTCTTTTCATCTTCTTCTTCTATTATTTACTTGCAATTATTTTATGTAATCTATTTTGTTTTGAATTGTATATGACATATTAGTATTTGAAGGGAAGTATAATTGATAACTAAATCGGGACAGTATAATGTTAATGTTTTATTAGTCAATCTTTTAATTAGAAAAATGGGTTTTTAGTTTAAGATTCAAAAATGAGTTTTAAGTTTTGGGGAAGAAGATGAAGAATTAAATTCAAACTCAGAAAAAAATATAGCATTCGTTTTTTTCGTCGTTAAGGTTACCCGTCAGCAAATAATTAATGTCGTTAGTGAAATTTGGATGGAAAGGATTAACGTGACACTTTCTGAAAAGTTGAGGGATCAAAATGGTCGTTTTTGAAATTAAGGGACTAAAATGAACCCCAACCTAAAGTTACGGGACTAAAAAAGGTATTTTGTCAATATTCATTATCGGATTCAGAAGTATATACATTTGTCGTTTCATCTTTCTTACGTGCCATTAGACTTGCGTGGAATTCCATATGTCGGTGTGATGGGTGGCAATACATGGTAGGGGTGGCAAAATGGATCTGATCCATCGGGCATATCCTTTTTGCCTGCACTTTTTTGCGGGACGGACCAAAGTTTTAAACACACATCCTCTAATGTGTCCGCTCTGTCCCGTTTTTTGTGAGCTTTTGCGGGCACAAGCATTTACATTAAAATTTATAATTTTTAGACTTAAAAAAGTGCAATGTCTGCGGACTCACCCCGCCCCACATTCTGTTTTTTGTGCGGCGGAGCAAGGTTTTAGGCCCGCACCTTCAACAAAACTCACCCGCCCCGTCCCGTTTTTCTGGGCTTTTGCGAAGCCGTCTTAAATAGGACAGACATGCCCGATTTCCACCCCTAATACAAAAGCTCGTTGGACGGAGGCATAGTTGGAAAGCTTGTTTAAAAGTAGCGGTGTTATAGTTTGTCTGTGTGTGAAGCATTTGGAAGTCAATCAACGTTAAGATCTTACGTAATGAGGAAATTCGTGTTGAAAAAATGGTAGAAAAAGCATAAGTGTTTTCCTGAAAATGGCTCTGATTAAAATTAGCAGGATTATTTTTGTTAGAACAAGATTTGTTCTGATCAATATTCTTAGTTTTGATGATAACAATGTATATGAATTTTGCTTGAGATAATGTGGTACTCTAATCCTATGCAATTTCCATTTCAGGAATTATATAAAGGGTATGCACAAATTCAGCGCAAGAAACACTGACTCAGAAGGTTCAAGTATGCAACATCAGAACATGCTCTCGCAAGACATCAGAAGATGGTCAAGCAGAATCAGAACATGGTCTATTGAAGCATCAGAAGAACTTGAGATCAGAAGCAGAAGCACTAAAGTTCTCATGGTATCACGCTAGAAGCTCTTCAAGGTCAGAAGACAAGAAGATGCTCTGCACCAAGCTGTTTGACTATGATATATTCAAACGTTGTATCAACAAACATCAGATCAGAAGCAAGTACAAGATGGCAGGTTACGCTGACTGACAAAAGGAATGTTAGAAGCTATTAAAGGCAACGTCAGTTAAAGCAGGAAAAGCAAGGCTCGAGGTAGTTGACAAAAGAGTGAAACATTAAATGCAATGCTGTACGGATCACGCAACGCATTAAATGCTCCCAACGGTCATCTTCTCAAACGCATATAAATAGAAGTTCTAATGAGAAGCTAGATACAACACTTTGCGCAAACATACAGAAACGCTGTCAAATTCTAAAAGCTCTCAAACTTCATCTTCAACCTCACTTCATTACTGTTGTAATATCTTAGTGAGATTAAGCTTAAACTTAAGAGAAAAATCACAGTTGTGATAATAGCTTATTAAGAAGCATTGTAACTCTTATAAGAATTTGTTTACATTCATTTGTAAGAACTAGAGGAGATCAAGTTGTGATCGGATTCTCTAGAAAGTCTTAGAGGGTATCTAAGCATTGTGTTTCTAGAGTGATCAGGTTGTGATCAGAATACTCTAGAAGACTTAGAGGTTATCTAAGTGGAAAACCATTGTAATCTTGTGTGATTAGTGGATTAAATCCTCAGGTGAGGTAAATCACTCCAAGGGGGTGGATTGGAGTAGTTTAGTTAACAACGAACCAGGATAAAAATCATTGTGCAAATTGTTTTTATCTTAAGAGTTTTTTAAAACTACGCTTAATCAAACCCCCCTTCTAAGTGTTTTTCTATCCTTCAATTTTGTCAGTTCAATAGCTGATTTAGGTGGATTGGTCATGTTAGTAGTCGATTAGTAGGGATTTAGCATGGTGTCAGGCTTCGAGCGTTTTATCTAGGCACTGTGTCATATGTTTCTATTATAGTTTAGATTGTTGTTTCCATATTGGCTGGCCTATATTTTTTTAACATTATAGGAGTTAGCTCTTGTTTGGTCTGGAGGTTCATTTGATAGAGGCTGCGAGGGGTTGTAAAAAATTACCATATCTCTTAACTGGCAATAACAGACAAATGATAGAGAATATTTCATTGTGCACCAAACAAATGTAAAACGTACAAAGACGATGAATACTTTTGGTACACAGATATTGACAGATATCAAAAGGCTAAACTAAAAGCTAACATAATTTTGGTACACAGATATTTGACAGAAAACTTTGCAGCATCCCTTGAAACATAAAGACACAGCAAGGCATTAGAAAGTTTCTTATTCATTCACCTTCTTTTGGTGCAAATTAACATACATTCTTCCTCACAAGAATTCAAAGGATGATAAGCTTAATTTTCTAAGTTTAATAAACAGTGTAACTTTGCAATTTGGTATTTAGACTCTAATGTGTAGGAGTGAAACAAAATCTCCAAATTTATGTCCAGTTGTTGATAGTTGAACTACCTCCCAAAAAATATGTCCCACACTTGTTTGTTTCTTGCTTTTCTATCATAATGGTATCAAATGTGATATCTCTTTCATCATTTGAAAATCAGAAACAAAACTAAGTGTGGCAGCATAGTGAGAACATATTCCCTCAATTTTGGAGAGCAATAATGTCTTTCTTTTGGATTTTGTATCATGATCCTGACATGTAAGTGTACCGTGTTTGAGCTCCAATCGTAAGCTCAACAATTTTAGCTGCAAAACATATATTAAAAACATATCCGATGTTCAAAATAGTCTACTAACATAAAAAGATGATGACAAGAAACTAAGGCAGATATATAGATAAATATCAAGCGCACCTGTAAGAAATCCTATGATTGGTACAGGTTCCAAAACTTTCTCTGTGCTTTCAAGTTTTCGTCTAGAAAAATTAGGCCGGGAATTTTTAGTTTCATATTGCAAAATGTGGAGTAAAAAAGTGAAAGAAGGTTTAAAAAGAAAAAAAAATATGAGTAGAATGTGAAATCATTGGTACCTAGTATATTTGCTGAAAAATGGATCTCTCATTAGGTAGAGTACAAATAACAGCTTCCGTCGTTTAACCTGCAGCAAAACTATTTCAGCAGTGGCTCTTTAATGGACAGGTAAGGTTAGTCCTATGCCGAGAGCATCTGATGTCGTATTTTGGATAAAGAGCTTATTTAAATGCTTATAGCATAAACACTTATAGTAGTTAAGTGTTTATGCCTAAGTTATTTTTATAACAAAAGATAAAATACAATTAAACTGTTTTCATATAATAAGCTGAAGTTAAAAACAACTTATAGACAAGTCATAACATAAGTTGTTTTCAGAAACTCTCTCAAACAGTTCAAATGCTTATGTTAGTAAACAAGTTCAAATAAGTCAATCAAAATAAAGTCAAGTGAAACACAAACCTCATCCTTTTCTGGGGCAGAAATATGAATCATTTTCTGATTTTCACCCGCCACTGTCGTTGTAATAATTGAGAGAATACTGTTTGATATGGTATCAATAGCCAGTGAAAGGAACCAAGGGGTCCATGACCGAATGCCGTATTTTCGAATAAATAAAACATAGATAAGTGGTCTAATAATAAATAGGACTTCTCCAATCAAAAACAAAGCTCCACGAAACCCCTTTTTGGACAATATGGTGGAAAGTGTAGGTTTCACTACCCTTGAAGCTGTAACAATACAGTGGAAAACAAGTGTTAGTGGAATTTCACATGTATAATAATAAGACATTAATTTCAATGCGCTAAGTGTACATTTATTTTTCCACATGTATCCAATCAAAAATCTGTTCCATTACAGAATAAAGCTAAATGTATCTTTAGAACAGACTACCGGCGGGTTCCATGATTGCTTGCTGGTGTTGAACCCTACGTGCCCACACCGGATCTGACACCATCCTCGCTTTTTCTCCAAATTGACTTAACGCAGACAGTGCTCTTCCTTCCAGATTCCACGGGTTTGTTCCAGGATTGTAACGCCCTTTTGGGTTCGCGGCAATTTGATGTTGTGAAGTAGAATCATCATTAGAGGTCTCCCCTCCATGTAACACCATTTTATATCCACTCTTTCGGAACAAAGACAACCGAACCAGTACCCTGAGTAAGAGTGACTCAAGATAATAAGAAAAAAGAGACGGATGATTACAGATATAAAATGACATCTTCAGGAGAATATGCCAAACTAATTGCATTGTGCTGCTTACTTGATTCCTTCGGTAACAGCAAGGAAATTCCATTTCTTATCATCGCCATAGTAATGTTGTGCCACGACTTCAACTAATGTTTCCAAATCCTTTAATGCAGATAAGCATAATGGAAAAG
This sequence comes from Vicia villosa, assembly GCF_029867415.1. Lineage (NCBI taxonomy): Eukaryota > Viridiplantae > Streptophyta > Magnoliopsida > Fabales > Fabaceae > Vicia > Vicia villosa. The sequence continues at coordinate 116,985,971 of NC_081186.1, read as the reverse complement.
GGAATGAATTAGGCTCTACAGAGCCAGTAATATTTTGGCTAGGAGAACTATCAATTATATGTTCATTGATAGCTGTGACGATTCCCAAAATGGTTGTCACTACATGAAATCATATATCTTTTCAGTAAGGTATATATGTCTATAATAACAGAAAAATAATTTAAAAAAATTTACTATAAGACAGACAGACACAACTAGTTTTAACTTTAAAGACGTATCTGTAAACTACTAAACAAGGAAAATGTAATATGATTTGGAAATTCGCAACAGGAATTAGCACAAGGCCCATTCAGCTAAGTCATTTATTTTCCTAGTCAGTATTTTGAAGATCAACATTAAAATTTAATTGTTGACAGAAGCTTCTACTTTTTATATCAAAAGAAGTAGCCAAAAGTTACCAAAAATTCACAAAACCTGCTTCTGGTCCAATCTCTGATTCAGAAAATCGTTCAGGAAGAAGCCATGTCATTCCCTGTCCACATATTCAATCAAGAAATAAGATAACAAGTGGTGTGCAAATGCTCATATACAACAATATTCTTCATAGATTTATTTAAACAGACAATAACAATCTAGCACGATCACTACGCATATACTGACACGCCAACACATAATAACTTGCGAAAATGACATAATTCAATGTAATCATATACTCCCTCCGTTTCACAATGATTGTTGTTTTAGCAAAAAAAAATTGTTTCTAAATGAATGTCATTCTCACTTTCAATGTAGTAATGATTGCCTATGAAGCACGGACTCCGACACGGACACCGGGACACGACACAACACGGACACTCCGACACCGATAATCTCAAAAACATAAGACACTGACACGGCTACATATATGATATTATTTGACCATTATTTATCCATTTATTACTAAAAGAATTACAAATATTTTAAGGCTATGTTTGGGAGTTTGGAGGGAAGGGGAGGGCTTTAAAAAATAAGAAGAATTGGGTGAAAAAAATAAAAGGATTTTGAGTAGGAGGGTTTTGGAGGGTTTGGTTTTATCCATAACACCAAAAACCCCATAAAATGGGGGAACTCAAAAATTGTATTGAAGGAGGGTTTTGGAGGGTTTTGAAGGGCTTATATAAATTTTCCAAATATCTTTTAGGTTGTTATACTATTTTGAAAATTAAAAATTTTGTAATGATTATGACTCTTTTATCATTCTAAACAAAATCATTTTTTCAAAAAATGTCAAATATTTTTCTATATTTTTTTAAAAATTCGTTTTCGGAAGCCTTCCCCTCCCCTCCCCTCCAAACTCCCAAACATAGCCTAAGGGTCTTGCTAAAAAGTGCCCTCGAGGCAATGGTTAAGCATTCCTAAAAAAGAAAATATTTTATAGAAATTTTAATATTTTAATTTCCAAAGTAATAAATGCGCAGATTAACGAGATAAATTTACTATTTTAAAGTCTTAACCATTGCCCTGAGGGCACTCGTTAGCATTTCCTATATTTTAATCAAAATTAATGTTATAAATTCTTCAGTGATAACAGTGCTTCAATACATGGCTACCGACTTTGGCTAATATGCACAAGGATTTACTTATGCACCATGCATAAGCCTACATAAGTCATTGAATCATGTTTTTAATCCAGTATTGAGTATTGAATATTGAGTATTGAGTGGTGAGTATTGAGTAATAACAATTGATGTTTAGAATTTGATCTAAGGGTCCATAATAATCTATGCATGGTGCATAGATTTTTATCTATGCACGGTAACTACACCCCATGGCTACCCATTTTATATGTGTATGAGATTTATTTGAAAATACATAAGGTGTGTTGAAGCAAAGAAAATAAATAACATTTTTTTGAAACACCTGTGTGAATTGTCCGACAAATTCTGAATGAGTGTCATATAGGTGTCGGACACCAATTCAAAGAGTGTCGAACCAAAGAAAATAATATTTTTTTTGGTGACACTTGTCTGACTTTTCCAACACTTGTTTGACTTTTCCGACACGTGTCGTACATGCGTCATACAAGTGTCGGACACTGACACGTGTCAGACACCACGACACACCAGCTCCAAGAGGTGACTGTGCTTCATATTTGATTGCTATTTTTCCAATTCTATCCTTCAATTATTACTCTATACACTATTTCCAATACATTTATAAGGTTAATTTAGTAAAACTACAATGTCACATGACAATATTATTATATTCTTTACTCTGCGTGCAAAAACCTTAAACGACTCTCAAACGGAGGGAGTATGTAGGTGCTGTGTCAGATGACTTCGAATAAAACTGTAGTGTCGCAGAAATGACAATCACAATCACAAAACAGGTTGTTTAATCTGTTTTAAGATTACATTTTTCAGTGCTATCATATGAATATTTATACCGGTAAACGCCAATTAGTGCGACTTGATGAAGGAAATAGCAATATTTCCATTATCAGCAAAAGAATCATAACATAGCACTTAATGCAACAATGGCCAAAACTAACTAACAACAAAATTCATAGCAGAATCACCATTTTCCTCTAATTTTTGGATTACTCTTCACCAGTCATAGATATTGCAACAAGTAACAACCAGCTAGTATGTCGTTGTAATTGATAACAACACAAAAACATGATCAATCTAAACAATTCACTACAATACCGTAAAACTGTTAATCGAAAACACAAACTTACATTGGCCAAAGATTCTAACGAGTGCACATACTCTTTGTTCTGTCTCACCCATCTCTTATAAGCCTCCATAGCTTCAAACTCAGAAGGTACTGGAAGCGATCCAGTTGATGAAGATGCGTGAATTGGAAGATGGGTTTCGATTTCAGGAAAACACGGAACCGAAAGAACGAACCCTAACGAGGATCTATTTCTAACCGTTGATCTGTGACCATGCACCGTTTTGATGAGAGGTGATTGAGATCTTAAAGAATGGACGGTTGTGATTTGGTGATGGCTTTTGAGAATGTGCAGTTAAGACAAGATTCATGTTGTGGATTTTGATTATTTGATCTAGATGGCTTAAAATTGATTTTGGGAAGGAGTGATTTGAGATGTTTGATTTAAATTAATTGTGTTGAAATTACCTATGTTGTGTAAATGTGTGAGCTCTCATTTTTTGGACCTTTTAAAATTGAGCTTCTTAAAATATGGGATTAAAATTTTTCACATTTAATGAGTTCCAAGTTTTTTTCAAAATTGAAGTTGAATTTATAGACTCTAATTTGTTTAATAGAAAAATACCTATAAATTTTTTTTAAGAGAAATATAATGAGTGTTAAATTATGCAATTTAAGTTGGGTGACTGAAACGAACGAGAGTTTTTGGGATTTCATGTCATATAAAGATACCGTTTAAGTTGAAGAGAAAATTTTATCAGATTGCACTAAGATATGTGATGTTGTACGAGACATGATATTTGACGGTTAAGAATTAACACGAGAATAAAGTGTAGTAGAAATGAAGATTTTGTTTTTGGATGTGTGATAAAACTAGATAAGATAGGATTGAAAATGATAATATTAGAGAAAATGTCGGGGTAACAACTATAGCAGAAAAGATGGTGAAAAATAGACTTAGATAATTTTGACACGTAGATTGGCGGAAAAAGAAAGTTAATTTTTAGGGCTACAACTTTCATGAATAATTAAAAAAGTTTAGTTTGGAATGTAAGATGACATAAAATAGCGAGTGAAAATCTGACGTTTGTTGCACCCCAAAATTTGCCCATCTGATTTTATTCTAATTGGCGTAAGCTTTACATTTCATACGCATACTTTCATTAGGTCTTTCACATAACACATGCATCATTAATCAACAATTGACATTGGGATCAAGGATTTTGGATTATTAAGGTTTCATATTGATTTTGAGGTGTACATATCAAACAAAGACTGATTCATTTGGTTCTCCTGTGCGATTTGAACTGGAACTTAAAGAGTTTACGATTGTTCTTGTGGATTAAGGATTTCGAAGAGTTGGAATTTTACTATTGTTTCTAGGTCCTCATTTAAGGTGGATTCAAACTATTTCTACATCATCCAAATTCTATATTCTACATCATTCGTCATTGTAAAAAATGTAAACACGCTCATTGGTTCAAATACTAGCATTATCCACCAACCATCATCATTCAAGTGTCCAAAACACGCATCCATTACGAAAAAATTCATATCATACTTCAATCATTCACATTACATCAAAGTCCACACATTTCGAATACATATATTACAAGTAAATATCCAAAGAGCTTCACTCAAAATTCATTGCTCTTAAAGTCACAATAATTACCAAAAAAAAAAAACAACAACATGTTCTTCATCAAAAAGGCCCATTGACTTATCAAGTTAAACCCATTCATTACAAACTTCCCCAAACTTCATTACAAGAAAGTTCTTATAATGCATTTGTTACAAGTCTTCATCTTACATCATTCACGTTTTTTTGCTTACCAAGACCATATGCATTATAACCAAAAAATACAAGAAATCATTACAAAAATCAGACTTGGAATTACATTGAAAATCACACACTTTAATCTAAGTTAACTTGTAGTCAAACTGTTGACTTCTTGGTCAACAAGTCAATTCCCACCATAGACTTGCTTTTCTTCAGCTCTTTCCACATCTTCACACTTCCACCAAACATTCCATGCACCTGTATGATCAAACCTGTAAAAGAGTGAATTACAATTAAACATATGCATTCAAGAAGTCATAATCCATAGCATGCGCTATACTGCCGGACTCGGGATTCATTCACTTATAAATCAGAATTCAAATCCAAGTTTCAAGTAAATGACAAAAAAAGAAAAAAAAAACAGTTCAAACAGCAGCCAACAGTCAATGCATAACTTCACAAGTTCAATGAAAAATCTCCCGTTCTGGACAGTACCTCATATTCAAGAAAATTTGCTTCACATATGCAAGCTCTCTTCATAACAGAAGTGCACTAGTCTAATCCTAACAGCTTGCAGCATACCATCATGTTTGGATATTTTAGTGTCACTTCTGTATGGTCGAATGCGATGCAAAAAGGGAGAGGATCACACAGCAGGTTCAGATTCAGCAAGATAAATTCAGAACCTTTCTATGCTGCCCATAAATATGCATAATTCCCTAATTATTCCTCACATCTCGACTATCATAACTACCAAACCAACATAACAGTTTTTTTACTAACAGTTTGTAACCAATTCCCTAACAGTTCTCTAACCTTCCTAACTGTCCCTAACTAACTATAACAGTTTATAACAAACTTTAAACCACTTTCAAAACAGCTATAACAGAACTTAACTACCTGCCAGCTCATCAAACAGAAACTTAACCACCTAACTGACTCAACCAACTCCTAACATCCCTATAACTAACTTCCAAGTTCATAACAGAATTCAACAGAGTGTAACCGAAAAAATCAGGGAATTCACCTCTATAAATCAGGATCACCACACTTCAAAGAGCTATCCACCATTTTCATCACTCTTCATCTCTGAACTCCACCTCATTCATCATTTTCAATCCTCCATCATCTTCACTTCAACACAGTCTTCATTCTCTCTGCAATTTCTCTCGATCCACTCTCTTCATCAATCATCATCATCTTCGCATCGCCTTCATCATCTTCGTCACAGTGAACAACAACAAACTCATCACCTTCAATCACCATAACCTTCGCACACTCTATTCGATCTTCATCCCTGAACTCCCTCCGCTACACTCTCTTCATCAATCCTCATCACCCTCGCATCGCCTTCATATCTTCACCGGCAACAACGACATCACGCAACCAACGAGACTCAATTCAGAATCGTAAATCAAAAGGCAAAAAGAAGAAATCGAAGAAGAACGAAGAAGAAGATAGCGCAAGAAGGAGCAGAGTAAGCAAGCATACCTAACGTGAAGTCTTCCTCGCGTTTATTTCGCCAATAGTGACATAACCGTGACCTTCGCTTCAGGTGAGTTCTACGAACACTCATTCTTCGCCTTCTTTACTCGTTCTCGATACTGTTGTGAAGAGTAAGGATTTATGAGCATTTCCCCCATAGTTTCGCTCTTCAATTCGCCTCCATGACCGTTTGATTGAGCCTTCAGTGTAACTTAGGTTTTCAGATGTTTACTTAGATCTAGGTTAAAACAAGTGGAATTGAGATGAATTGAGGGCGGATTCGGAACTAGCTGAAGGAGATGAACAAGGTTGTGCTAGGTTTCGGTGTTTGGAGGCATCTCCGCCGTGGTCGCCGCCGGGAGGCGACTTCCGGCGAGATTGTTCGAGAACGAGAGAGTTGAGATTAAGAAGCTGAATCGTCCTAAACAAACCCTATTCCCCTTTCAATTTTTCCTTTTTAATTAATCTTTATTTTTTTTTATTTTTTTTGGATGATTAAAGAAAATAAGGTAAAACGAATTGGATCATAAAATCTGCACAGAACAAAACGCTTCTTGGGCCTTACTGCTCTTTGCACCCCCTTAGGCCCACGTATCTTTTTCTTTTATTACAAAAAAGTCTGAAAACAATTCATTCTGGGCCTGTTCGCTATTCACACCTCTCCCTAAGGCCCATGTTGTTTTTGGCAATTCTGAACAGCAATGAAACTTTCTGGGCCAGACTCAGTGGGCTCAGCGCCCTTACTCCTTACACCTTGCAATTCAGGATTGCACCCCTGTTCACATTTTTATTTTATATTTTATTAGTTTTTTCGCCATTTCTTTTAGTTGATTAATTGCTAATTTTTCCACTAATTCTTAGATTTCAATACATGATTTTTGACATATAAAAATAATCATAAAAATAGTAGTTTTTAGGCTATTTGTTTTTAGTCTTTTTACTTGACTTGTAATTCAATTTCTCCCATAAAAATCAATATAAAAAAAAATAGTAGTATTTTTAATTCATTTTGTACTATGTTTTTTACTTGCTAATTCATACTTGTGTATAATTTTTGTACCATTGTATCCTTACTCAATTTTGCTCATGATATGACTTTAATTTTCATGTTTCTTTTAATCCTAACCTTAGGTAGAAACCATGATAACATTAGGTAAAAATTCCCTTCATATTAGGCTAGTTTGCTTAGGCTAGTTTCTTTTCCTTTTCAACTTTAAAACACTTAACAAATGCTTGATTTTAATTCCCTTAAAAGATACAAAGAAAACACCTTAAAAAATGACTAATAAATGCTTGACTAATAAAAAGGGAATGGAAGCTTGAATCTCCCTTGCTTTAGGGAATCATTCGAGTGCTTGGATCTCCCTTGCTTTAGGGAACCATTCGAGCGTAAGTTCCCAACGTTAAAATACACAAACCATAGAGCAACTCGAGTCTCCCTTGCTTTAGGGTGCCACTTGAACGCTCAAACTCTCTTCTCTATCTCGCCTCCGAGGCATTCTTTAATCGGACACGTTATTTCCGCTCCATTCCCAGCTTAAGACTCCAGAGGTCGAGCAGCGGAGTGCGAATGTAACTTCGTCCACTAAAAAACACAAAAACAAACAAAACCTAAAGAGCCGAACTATGGCGCTCTGATTCCTGAAAAGGATACGTAGGCATTAGGTCGCGGGGCCTAAGCGAGCATAATTATTTATAAACCTTATTTTCCCCGTGTTTCTCTTCTTTCATTTGCATGCATTCCCTTAGTAATTAAGCTTTAGATTTGTACACCCTTTAGATAGCAACAAACATAGGTGGATACCATCGAGTACGATGGGCGTGAGGGGTGCTAGTACCTTCCCCTTGCGTAACCGACTCCCGTACCCTATCTCTGGTCGAAAGACCTTGTTCTTATTCATCTTAGGTTTTCTGATATTCCTTTCCCTCAATGGGATAAATATATTGGTGGCGACTCTGTTGTTCATTTTCGCGAGCGTGCGACAGCTGGCGACTTTGCTGGGGATGTTGCTAGACCTATTGCGGGTCCATTCTCAGCGAGTCGATCCTAGCCTGCGTTTGTTTGTTTATTTACTGGGTGTTTACTTGTTTTATGTCTATACCTTGTATATATGTTTGCATGCTTATTCTTTGCCTGCATATCATGTTTATTTCTGTTTGCACATCATGCATATGGATTATATTTTGTGTTCCCTGGGGTCTTCTGTTCTGTTTTGCAGGTGGGGGGTTTGTATGAGGTAAAAGGCCCACTACCCAGGCCAGTGACACATAGGATTAGCGTGGATGCTCATGTCGACTCCCGTAGCCCTTGCTACGATCGAGCTTGACATGGGGTACCACAACTGGGCGAGGTTCTTTCATGGAACACTGTGTCTGGCACGCTTGTTGCCTCAAACACTTTGTACCCCATGGGAACTGTAGACCCTGGTGACCATTAGGGACCACTTGTCCGTGTCTAGACTACATACCCGTGAGATTGGGGTGGGACAGGAAACTTGACCTCCATCATACCCGGATTTCTGCTATTCAATAAAAGACGTCGAACCTTTGATCCTGGGACATTTGACTTATACAGAAGTTCTACATCAGTTATCTATCAGAATCAACGTCGAACCTCTGAATCTGGAGGGTTCGACCATCTTTGACTTATGCACAAGCTATTTATCCAGAGAGCAACGTCGAACCTCTGAATCTGGAGGATTCGACCATATCTTATTGACCATGAGAAGTTGTTATCCAAGAGGCCTTGATCCTTGATCCTGATTTATGATACATTTGCATCTTCATTAACATTTTTGCATTCATGCATGTGCATCCATGGTTATCAAGACTCTTACCACTCTTCCTCTCCATCAGATCAGTCAAGACGATTCCTCCACACCGATATCTGACAAGAGCTCACAGAAGAAGAATCATGGAGAACTATGAACAAGATCAAGCTGCCATTAGAGAAGAGATGGACCAAATGAAGGGCAAGGTTGATGCTATTTTGGAAGCCCTCCAAGCTTTGAGGAATGAAAGGATTCCTGTTGCACAAGAGGTTCCCGTTGATGCTAATCAAGCTGCTGCTAGTCAACCTGATGTCATTCCACCTTCTACTAATCCACCTGAGTTCCAACCAAGGACTAATGCTACTCTTGGGATACCATTTAGCTTCATGACTGCTGATACTCTTGGAGCTTCAAACCAAGGAGGGTCCATGCCCTTAACCTCTGGAGTGCCAACTATGAATGGGCCTGTTTTCCCATTTCCTACTCCACTTCCTCATTCAGAAGTTCCTCAACCTGCTTTTTGTGGTCCTCAGTTTGCTAATCCAGAAATGCATCCAATACCAACTGCTGAAAGAGCTCAACCTGTTGAGAGATCTTCTGAGAAGTATAAGATTCTTGAGGAAAGGATCCGAGCTATCGAAGGTTTTAGTGCCTATGGGATGAACGCTGAAGAAATGTGCTTGGTTCCTAATCTGGTTATTCCTCCCAAGTTCAAGACTCCCGACTTTCAGAAGTACAAGGGTTTAAGCTGTCCGAAGAGCCACATTATCATGTACTGTCGTAAGATGGCTTCTCACATTCACAATGAACCATTGCTCATCCATTGCTTTCAAGATAGCTTGTCTGGGGCATCTCTGAACTGGTATATGAATCTGGAGCGTAATAGGATCCGATCTTGGAAGGATTTGTATGATGCCTTTCTCAAGCAATACCAATACAACATCGACATGGCACCGACTAGGTTGCAACTTCAGAATCAAGCACAAAAGACCAATGAGACATTCAAAGAATATGCCCAAAGGTGGAGAGAAATGGCTGCTCAAGTTAATCCACCACTTTCTGAATCCGAGCTGGTTGATATGTTCATGAACACTCTTCAAGGACATTACTATGAAAGGATGGTGGGTAGTGTTTCTTCTGGCTTCTCCGATCTAGTTAGGATTGGTGAAAGAATTGAGAATGGCTTGAAAATTGGTAAGATCCAGAATCCCGCCAATGCTACTACTGCTAATCCATATGGGTACAAAAAACCTCAAGGTAATTTCATCAAAAAGAAAGGAGGTGAGACTAGTGCTGCTTCTGCTCAAGATCAAGCTCCCTACTATCAAGTGAACGCCACCGCTCCTCAAGCTTATGTGGCACCTGTTGGTCAACAACCTTGGGTTCCGTATCAGCAATATGTTCAACAACAACAACAAGGTTATCAACAGAGACAAGGTCAACAGAGACAGAATAGGCCAAAAAGGGTGTATGATCGTGTGCCAATGTCTTATAGCCAACTTCTTGCTACCTTGCTCGACCTCAAACTGATTCAGTTAGCAGAAGCGAGGCCTCCTCCTGATCCTCTCCCTCCGAATTACAAGATCAATGCCAAATGTGAATTCCACTCTGGGGGATCTGGTCACACTACTGAAGAATGCAGAGTTCTCAAGGACAGGGTTCAGGATCTGATTGATGCAAAAGAGATTACATTCGCACCTGTGGCACCTAATGTGGTCAACAATCCCATGCCACCTCACAATGGAGCTTCCACCAGTGGACCATGAAGACTTTATGTTTGTCAGAGAACATTTCATTTGCATTAGAATAAGGCCAAGCTTGCCATTGTATATATTTCTTTAGCACTTTCAATTGTATTACTTTTGTTGTTATCAAGTACTTCCCATTGTAAGAAATCCACTCTATTTGAATAAATAAAAATGTAATATACATGTTTTTCTCAAATCATATTCATCTTTGTCATTATGTTCATTGATACTTCATTCATTTGTCTTAAGCAACTAAAAAAGGAGAATGATGAAAAATGAATCAAAAACACATGAATCACTAATTGTATGCTTTTGGAACAAGATCCTGCTGACGATGTACAGGCATTGTTTCAATTCCTAAACACTGGAGTTATAAGGGAGTGAAACCTTCGTCAACCCCTTTGAGCCTAAGGAGTAGAAGTTTCTTTTCAAAAGATACAAAACCCTCAATCTTAACCTGGGGCAGGGTAGTCTTCAGTTAGTGCGACAGAGCGCTCAACTTTCAGGTATTCCATCAGAGGGTCAATCATATCTCAGATCTCACAACAAAGAAGAAGAGCACAATCCACAATGGATGTCTCTCATTCACCAAGAAGAAGGCAGTCACAACCTTTTCATCAAGTCAATCACAAATGTCATACAACTTGTTCCCGAACGAGACGAAAAGAATGAAAAGAAAGTTATGAATCATGATAAAAAAAAAAAAAAAGAAGAAGAAGAAACAATAGCCCGCTAAGTCAAAAGAAAAGTCAAAAAGAGAAAAAGAGCTTTTAAGCAAATGACTTAGGCAAAAAATTAGGGCATACCCTGCTGGACAACGGAAACCAAAACCAAGAGAAACTTTTTGTCCAGGCAAAAGTTAGGGAATGCAAAAGACAAAGCAAAAGAAAGGAATCCTCCAAGGGACAAGTTGTTGTGACCATCAACAAAAGCACCAAAGGGTGACTGCCACCTCCATCAAAGCTAGATCCTCATTCATCACAACCTTCCTGAAAGACGAATACTCGTGTCAAACTAACTGAACGTAGGACTGGAGGACATCACGAAGAAGGGGTGGGTTAAGTAGAACTTGAGCCTTTATCCTTTGTTTCTCAAACCGTGAACCCGGCCACGTTACAACCCTCAAAAGTCCTAATTGAAGTAGGGTTCGTTCCGAAAGCATACAAACTGTAAGATCATGTCAAACTGACTCCTTATGTTGCTGTGTCATTTGTGTTAGTATCAATACAACATTTTGACAAATAAAAACTTTTCTTTGAGAGTAACATGTGCATTGCATTTCTCATTATCTCTTCCAAAACAGAGTTGTCTCCAATCTGAAAGCAAGTACTTGATACCAAGGAAAGTTCAACATTGAAACTCCATCGAGTAATCTTACAAAGGCAAAGGTTGGTCATCTGCAAAGCAAATATATGAAGCATCCATTTAGTGGAATAGTTCCTTTCAATTTGGGGCACTCACTCCATGATCAACACTGGGGCAGACCATTGCAATCTCCATCATTCAAGCACTATCAAAAGTTCTATCTCAAAAGATCACGCAAGCTGGGGCAAGATAGAAACAAGTCGTTTCTTCATCTTCAAGCAAGTGTCAGATATGTGTCGAGGAGTCAAGCCAAACACCTCACCCTCAGGAGTCCTGTACTTCAAGCTATGACCTTTCCATAAAGGCATTCTCCATCCACTCCTTATATCCTGGAAGCAATCATTCCATTCATCATCATACATGCATCATGCATATCATTGCATTCTCATTGGCATATCTCCCTCAATAATCCAATCATCAACAAAGCTGGGGCATCCACCCTATCTTGAATCAAGCAGAGTTCAGAACTCCATCTAATCTACACCATACAAAGCAGAAACCCTGAACATCCAATCAGTACACTGCATATAGCAATCATTGCATAGCATCTCCAGAAGTGCACAAATAAATCAAACATTTGCATGTGAAGCATAAGCCAAGTTACTCATCAGATGAGGTCCCTACAAGCAATCAATTGATATTCCACTGGATCACTCAGAGTTACCATTGTGGTGTCATCCCCCAAAGTCAATCATGTTCATCTTTCTTCAACCCAGAGTTGATACTTTTGTGTTCAACCCAGAGTTGACTTTCCATTCATCTTTTAACTCCGAGTTAATTATCTTTTCCCTCTCGACCCAGAGTTGATGGTTATCTCTTCTTTTATTCAACCCAGAGTTGATCTTTTTCTTGTTCCTTTCTCAACCCAGAGTTGAAGGATATCTTTTCTTTTATTCAACCCAGAGTTGATCTTATTTCTCCTTCCCACTCAACCCAGAGTTGACGGTTACTCCTAATTGTCTATCTTCCCTCTTTCAACCCAGAGTTGAATTACTTTCTCTCAACCCAGAGTTGATCTTCTTTCTTTCTCTCAACCCAGAGTTGATCTTCTTTCTTTCTCAACCCAGAGTTGACTTCCTTTTCTTCTTCAACCCAGAGTTGATACCCTTGCTCAACCCGGAGTTGATGCCTATATCTCATCCCATTAATATTGATTTCCTTTTTCATTCTCAATCCAGAATTGATGTTTACCTCTTATTCAACCCAGAGTTGACTTTCCTTTATTCTTCAACCTAGAGTTGACCCACTTGTCTTCTTCAACCCAGATTTGACGGTTATGTTTTTCTCAACCCAGAGTTGACGGTTATCTTTTATTCAACCCAGAGTTGATCCTTCTCCCACTCAACCCAGAGTTGACGGTTATCTTTTATTCAACCCAGAGTTGATCCTTCTACCACTCAACCCAGAGTTGATGGTTATCTTTTTACTCAACCCAGAGTTGACGATTATATTTTTCCTTTCCCACTCAACCCAGAGTTGATGGTTATCTTTTTACTCAACCCAGAGTTGACGGTTATTTCTAATTGTTCATCTTTCTGCTTTCAACCCACAGTCATTATCCAACTACCTTCTCTCAACCCAAAGTTGACTTTCTTCCTTTCTTTCTCAACCCAGAGTTGACTTCCCTTTATTCTTTGACCCAGAGTTGCCTCCCTTTTCTTTTTCAACCCAGAGTTGATGTTCAGTTCATTTCTAACTCAGAGTTAATTTGATCAATCCAGAATTGATACATTCTTCCTCAATGGAGTTGACACCATCTTTTCCTCCAGTGGATTCCATCTTCCTTCAAGCAAATTTTCAGGTTCACTTGGTATTTAATCATCTTCTACCTTGAATGTTCGAAAGGCTAGCGCCAATCTCACCTTCAGGTTTAAGACGATTAAATAGGGGCAGCTGTTGCACCCCAAAATTTGCCCATCTGATTTTATTCTAATTGGCGTAAGCTTTACATTTCATACGCATACTTTCATTAGGTCTTTCACATAACACATGCATCATTAATCAACAATTGACATTGGGATCAAGGATTTTGGATTATTAAGGTTTCATATTGATTTTGAGGTGTACATATCAAACAAAGACTGATTCATTTGGTTCTCCTGTGCGATTTGAACTGGAACTTAAAGAGTTTACGATTGTTCTTGTGGATTAAGGATTTCGAAGAGTTGGAATTTTACTATTGTTTCTAGGTCCTCATTTAAGGTGGATTCAAACTATTTCTACATCATCCAAATTCTATATTCTACATCATTCGTCATTGTAAAAAATGTAAACACGCTCATTGGTTCAAATACTAGCATTATCCACCAACCATCATCATTCAAGTGTCCAAAACACGCATCCATTACGAAAAAATTCATATCATACTTCAATCATTCACATTACATCAAAGTCCACACATTTCAAATACATATATTACAAGTAAATATCCAAAGAGCTTCACTCAAAATTCATTGCTCTTAAAGTCACAATAATTACCAAAAAAAAAAACAACAACATGTTCTTCATCAAAAAGGCCCATTGACTTATCAAGTTAAACCCATTCATTACAAACTTCCCCAAACTTCATTACAAGAAAGTTCTTATAATGCATTTGTTACAAGTCTTCATCTTACATCATTCACGTTTTTTTGCTTACCAAGACCATATGCACTATAACCAAAAAATACAAGAAATCATTACAAAAATCAGACTTGGAATTACATTGAAAATCACACACTTTAATCTAAGTTAACTTGTAGTCAAACTGTTGACTTCTTGGTCAACAAGTCAATTCCCACCATAGACTTGCTTTTCTTCAGCTCTTTCCACATCTTCACACTTCCACCAAACATTCCATGCACCTGTATGATCAAACCTGTAAAAGAGTGAATTACAATTAAACATATGCATTCAAGAAGTCATAATCCATAGCATGCGCTATACTGCCGGACTCGGGATTCATTCACTTATAAATCAGAATTCAAATCCAAGTTTCAAGTAAATGACAAAAAAAGAAAAAAAAACAGTTCAAACAGCAGCCAACAGTCAATGCATAACTTCACAAGTTCAATGAAAAATCTCTCGTTCTGGACAGTACCTCATATTCAAGAAAATTTGCTTCACATATGCAAGCTCTCTTCATAACAGAAGTGCACTAGTCTAATCCTAACAGCTTGCAGCATACCATCATGTTTGGATATTTTAGTGTCACTTCTGTATGGTCGAATGCGATGCAAAAAGGGAGAGGATCACACAGTAGGTTCAGATTCAGCAAGATAAATTCAGAACCTTTCTATGCTGCCCATAAATATGCATAATTCCCTAATTATTCCTCACATCTCGACTATCATAACTACCAAACCAACATAACAGTTTTTTTACTAACAGTTTGTAACCAATTCCCTAACAGTTCTCTAACCTTCCTAACTGTCCCTAACTAACTATAACAGTTTATAACAAACTTTAAACCACTTTCAAAACAGTCATAACAGAACTTAACTACCTGCCAGCTCATCAAACAGAAACTTAACCACCTAACTGACTCAACCAACTCCTAACATCCCTATAACTAACTTCCAAGTTCATAACAGAATTCAACAGAGTGTAACCGAAAAAATCAGGGAATTCACCTCTATAAATCAGGATCACCACACTTCAAAGAGCTCTCCACCATTTTCATCACTCTTCATCTCTGAACTCCACCTCATTCATCATTTTCAATCCTCCATCATCTTCACTTCAACACAGTCTTCATTCTCTCTGCAATTTCTCTCGATCCACTCTCTTCATCAATCATCATCATCTTCGCATCGCCTTCATCATCTTCGTCACAGTGAACAACAACAAACTCATCACCTTCAATCACCATAACCTTCGCACACTCTATTCGATCTTCATCCCTGAACTCCCTCCGCTACACTCTCTTCATCAATCCTCATCACCCTCGCATCGCCTTCATATCTTCACCGGCAACAACGACATCACGCAACCAACGAGGCTCAATTCAGAATCGTAAATCAAAAGGCAAAAAGAAGAAATCGAAGAAGAACGAAGAAGAAGATAGCGCAAGAAGGAGCAGAGTAAGCAAGCATACCTAACGTGAAGTCTTCCTCGCGTTTATTTCGCCAATAGTGACATAACCGTGACCTTCGCTTCAGGTGAGTTCTACGAACACTCATTCTTCGCCTTCTTTACTCGTTCTCGATACTGTTGTGAAGAGTAAGGATTTATGAGCATTTCCCCCATAGTTTCGCTCTTCAATTCGCCTCCATGACCGTTTGATTGAGCCTTCAGTGTAACCTAGGTTTTCAGATGTTTACTTAGATCTAGGTTAAAACAAGTGGAATTGAGATGAATTGAGGGCGGATTCGGAACTAGCTGAAGGAGATGAACAAGGTTGTGCTAGGTTTCGGTGTTTGGAGGCATCTCCGCCGTGGTCGCCGCCGGGAGGCGACTTCCGGCGAGATTGTTCGAGAACGAGAGAGTTGAGATTAAGAAGCTGAATCGTCCTAAACAAACCCTATTCCCCTTTCAATTTTTCCTTTTTAATTAATCTTTATTTTTTTTTGGATGATTAAAGAAAATAAGATAAAACGAATTGGATCATAAAATCTGCACAGAACAAAACGCTTCTTGGGCCTTACTGCTCTTTGCACCCCCTTAGGCCCACGTATCTTTTTCTTTTATTACAAAAAAGTCTGAAAACAATTCATTCTGGGCCTGTTCGCTATTCACACCTCTCCCTAAGGCCCATGTTGTTTTTGGCAATTCTGAACAGCAATGAAACTTTCTGGGCCAGACTCAGTGGGCTCAGCGCCCTTACTCCTTACACCTTGCAATTCAGGATTGCACCCCTGTTCACATTTTTATTTTATATTTTATTAGTTTTTTCGCCATTTCTTTTAGTTGATTAATTGCTAATTTTTCCACTAATTCTTAGATTTCAATACATGATTTTTGACATATAAAAATAATCATAAAAATAGTAGTTTTTAGGCTATTTGTTTTTAGTCTTTTTACTTGACTTGTAATTCAATTTCTCCCATAAAAATCAATATAAAAAAAAATAGTAGTATTTTTAATTCATTTTGTACTATGTTTTTTACTTGCTAATTCATACTTGTGTATAATTTTTGTACCATTGTATCCTTACTCAATTTTGCTCATGATATGACTTTAATTTTCATGTTTCTTTTAATCCTAACCTTAGGTAGAAACCATGATAACATTAGGTAAAAATTCCCTTCATATTAGGCTAGTTTGCTTAGGCTAGTTTATTTTCCTTTTCAACTTTAAAACACTTAACAAATGCTTGATTTTAATTCCCTTAAAAGATACAAAGAAAACACCTTAAAAAATGACTAATAAATGCTTGACTAATAAAAAGGGAATGGAAGCTTGAATCTCCCTTGCTTTAGGGAATCATTCGAGTGCTTGGATCTCCCTTGCTTTAGGGAACCATTCGAGCGTAAGTTCCCAACGTTAAAAAACACAAACCATAGAGCAACTCGAGTCTCCCTTGCTTTAGGGTGCCACTTGAACGCTCAAACTCTCTTCTCTTTCTCGCCTCCGAGGCATTCTTTAATCGGACACGTTATTTCCGCTCCATTCCCAGCTTAAGACTCCAGAGGTCGAGCAGCGGAGTGCGAATGTAACTTCGTCCACTAAAAAACACAAAAACAAACAAAAACTAAAGAGCCGAACTACGGCGCTCTGATTCCTGAAAAGGATACGTAGGCATTAGGTCGCGGGGCCTAAGCGAGCATAATTATTTATAAACCTTATTTTCCCCGTGTTTCTCTTCTTTCATTTGCATGCATTCCCTTAGTAATTAAGCTTTAGATTTGTACACCCTTTAGATAGCAACAAACATAGGTGGATACCATCGAGTACGATGGGCGTGAGGGGTGCTAGTACCTTCCCCTTGCGTAACCGACTCCCGTACCCTATCTCTGGTCGAAAGACCTTGTTCTTATTCATCTTAGGTTTTCTGATATTCCTTTCCCTCAATGGGATAAATATATTGGTGGCGACTCTGTTGTTCATTTTCGCGAGCGTGCGACAACGTTATTACAAATATTGATGGGTAAAATTAGACTATTTTTTATATTGTAAAATCTCATTACAATTACTATTTAATGAGAAACAATACAAGGGTTTTCATTGTCTAATTTTAGAAAGAATTTATGTAGTCCAATTTTGTAAATAATTTAAAGTCCAATTTTATATTGTCTAAGAGAGATTTTTGATTTAAAGGAGAGTGAAAATGAATCAAGAGAATGTCGTTCTTCATCATGTAAGTTTCATTATTTGTTTTCTAATTGTAAAAGTCATGAATCCTCTAAGGATGAGTAACTAATTCTCTTTTTAATTATGAGGTTTTTATAATTATGAATAAGAGATTCGTTTAGTATTGGGGAGCCTGCAACCCATGTAGATAAGGTTCGAGTAATATATTTTGAACTTATATTAAATTTGTTTAACCCATCCCTATAAAGTCAAGGCCCGTGTATGGTGGGGTAGTCCGTTTTGACAGATAAAAAAATATGGTACATAGTCTTTGAAGTATTGGGTACGTAGAAGTTTATATAGTCATTACGTCGTTTGGATTTGTAATAATTTTTATATGTTATTGATACTTTTCCATCTAATCTACTTAAAAATAATAAAAGTGCATGCTAAAAAAAATATATCATTCATACAAATCATCTTCAACGATGTTAGCCCCTTATGGGCGATAATACTGGTTTTTAGCTTCTACCACCTCTTAGTTGATATAGTTTTAAATGTGCTTTGAATAACTTCTTCTAATTGTTAAGTAGCTTATTTGCATAACATACCAAAAACTCATATTTATTCTTTCTCTCAGGTTTCAAATTTGGAGAAAAGAATTTATTAGAATGTGAAGCTAACATCAACTTTAGCTTTATACCTAGCTCTTGTAGGCCTCAATTGACACTATAGGTCTAATTTGTGGTTGAGGGTCACAACTTCTTTTTTCTTTGGGGGTTGATCAAATTGATCAGATCAAAATGAGTCTGACCTCTCTTGATTCATCGTGATTGGGAATACAAAATGAGAATAAGTAGTTGTTTCCATATACGACACTAATGTTTCGATATAGGAATCATGTTCACTCAATGACAATGGACCTGCGAATGATAATTGTGCTTGACGGAGAGGACCTGGACAATATCTACAAATACTCTAACACCCAACTCAATAACATACCGAAAGTGTGAGGTTTTAGGTTAAAATAGAGTGTACCCGAATCTGAGGCATTTGTTAGAATTTATAGTTAGTGTTTAATGTGCGGAGGTCCTAGAACCTTCTTAAGGACAAATGTTAGACAATCTTGCAAATTCTTGATATCTGGTAGTCTACGAGGGGCCGATTAGCCTTAATCAGACGTGTCTCTAGCACGTGCTTATTTCTTGAACTATCCAGCGTACTAGGACCTGAATGAGTCGGTTCTTTGCAGATTGATCATTGGTTCAGGCACATCCATCTCTTGGATCGTCTAACATACAAGAACCTAGGTGATCCAATTCTCCATACATCGAGACTTTTCTTACACAGAGACATATACATATACAAACAAAGAATATAATTTCCAAGTTTAACAAACTATACATATGTAATAATTGACGTAATAAAATAGTTAACAAAAAATTAATATGATATTATTTACATTAGCATAACTTATTCCATGAAAATTAAATAGACTAAAAAATAAAATATAAATTAATGAAAAATATTTTTAAAATATTAACATAAAATAATGTTAATTGAACTTTTTTTATACGAGAGACCACAACGTATAATATTTTTCCATCAAATATTTAAGTGTAAACGTTAAATAGGAACAATGGTTGCTGGTGCCAGAAGGAAAATGAAGGCTTTAATGATGCAATGTGAAGGTGCGAGAAACACAAGAAAGGGGATTTCAATTGAGTTGTACCAAATATAATCTTTTCGCAACTCAACCACAAAGCTAACGAGTGAATAAAAATAAATGAGCACAATTATTTTTATCCTGGTTCACTGTTAACTAAGTTACTCCAGTCCCCCCCCCCCTGCGCAAGGTAATTTGCCTTATCTACAAGGACTTATTCCACTATAATCAACCGATTACAGACAACCACAATAAGTCTGATTAACCTTGTTTATAAGTCTAACAAGTTCGTTGATCCTTATTTCCAAGCCACATACAACCACACTAAGTCTGATCAACCTTATTGACAACCCCAATAAGTTCAGATGATCTTTAATGTCAAGCTGCAGACAACCACAATAAGTCTGATCAACCTTGTTGAAAACCCTAACAAGTTCACATGATCCTTACTGCCAAACCACTATGACCGCAGCCAAAGTCTTCTTGAGAATCCTAACTAAACCTAGTCTCTCAAGGAACATATCAACGACCGTTGATTACAAAGATGTGTATACAGAGAAGCTTCTAACAAGAAGATTACACAATGTTAAGTACAACAACACAAAAGTGTTGATAGCAAGATATGAACAAAATCTCCTTACTAAGAATATAAAACTATACAAAGAATATCAGAGTTTGTGCAGCGCTTTGGTGTAGTTTTGTAGAATAGATTCGTTGTATTCAAGTTCTTCCAAGTCTTCCTTTTATAGATGAAAAATAGATTCGTTGAAGGGTAGAATATGAAACATAAAACCGATTGTTTTGTCCCCAACGTTCATGGTGGGAATGGTAGACAACAAGTACAAATAGGACTATCCTTACGCAACCCTATTAATGTAGTGGTCACTGTGTGCTATGTACTTTTATTCTCACCATATCACTAAAGTCAATCTTGATCTTTATCTTCTATTTCTTCTGAGGCTTCTGATGTATGTTGATTCAAGCATATTGTAGAAGGATCAGAACCTGAGTCTTCTTTACCTAAGTCTTTGGAGTCTTCAGAACTCGTTCAACAGAACCTTGTCTTTAGAGTCTTCAGAAGTAATGTCTTCAGATCTTCAAAACTCGTTCAGCGGAACCTTGTCCTCAACATCTTTAGAACCTGGAACAACAGAAGCAAAGCTTTAGAAGGCCTCCAAAGCTTCCTTGCAAATTCACGATCAGAAGCTCCTCTACTAACGTTCCTTAGAACCATTGCATAAGAAGCATTCCAGAATCTTGACTTACTTTGTAACATATCAAAGTACTCTTCTAGAGTGTTCAGTTCAGAGCCTGATGACGTCACTCACCTTCTTACCAGAGTCAGAACCTATTTAGCAAAAATTACACATTAGACAGAACCATTAGAGTACACAATTGTTCTCTAAGATAACATGTAAAGTTATCATCAAAACTCAAGGCCAGATGCAGAACCAATCTTATTCTTACATAATGATCGTTAAATCTCAAGCTTTGATCAACGCCATGGATTTTGTGAGGGATGAATACTTTAATATGGTTTTGTTTGAATATGAATGTGAAGTTTTAGTAAATTACATCAACAGAGATGAAAACCTTAGATCTATTTGGAAAATGATGATGAAGAGATAAAGACATAAAATACCTTATCTCAAAAGAATATGTTTCACTTGGTGTTTACCAGTATTTTTGACAAACAATCAGTGGTCTTCAAAAAATGTTACTTGCAAGATCAACTAGGTCAAAAAGTTAGGGGGATAATATTTACAGTTTTTATTTTTGGGTTATTTTCACCAGAGAATAAGGTGGCGCCACCAAGGTTGTCAGACTCACGAGTCTACTCAGACTCATAAAGGATCCGTAGACTCGACTCGCAGACTCGACTCGCAAACTCGTACGAGTCTATGGACAATTAAAAATGACTTTCAAAAACTTGTACGTGACACATATAAACACACACATATATTCATAAACTTGGAAATACCTCATATAGGAAATAAATATATATAATAGAATGTCAATTAACACAAAAAAAAATTGTACTCCATATAAAACTTCTTAAATAAAAAACTCGATAATAAAATAAACAAAACAGAAAATATGTAGTTAAAGACTTAAATATTAATTCCTTCTTTATTGAATACTACATAAAGTAAAAAAACATATATGCTAATGGCTTGAGATATCCTTACAATACTTGTACATGGAGGTTCTTTATAATTATTATTAATAATTAATTAATTAATTAGTAAAACAGGTAAAAAAATATACATATTCTTGTAAGCATACATTTTTTCAATACAACCAAAAAGTGTTCTGCCGTAAATCATAAATCTTCTACACCATTTTGTCATGTGCAAATTAATACACGGGGATTGGCAATTAGCCGATTTAATTGAAATGAAATGGTGCATCATCTTTATACAAGAGAAGTATCCATGTGAAATATATAAGAGGACACTTACACAATGAAGGATTAATTTACTGCAACAAATACAAACACAACAAGAGACGAGCAAAAGTGACCACCCCATTGATGAAGGGAGGAAGAAACTTTATAATAAGAAAAGACGAGGTAATAAATGTTTCTAATTCTCATACAAGCAATTAAATAAGGTTTTATTTTTTTTAAAAAAATAATTTCTTTTGGTATTTTGGTCCCTTTTTTTGTGTTTTTTTCAAAAAAATAAGGAAAACTTAGAAAATCTTATAAACTCGCCATAGAATCTCGAGTCTATACGAGTTTGTGCGAGTCTACCCATGTGTACTCGAGTCTATAAAAATGAGTCTATGTGCGAGTTTACTCGTTTTTGCTTCCTAGACTCGTAAACTCATACAAGTTTACGAGTCTACCCGCGAGTTTGACAACCATGGGCGCCACCACTGCCGGCCAGCCCGCCACCATCTTCTTCGGCTAGAGGTGGTGGAGTTTTTTCCCTGTATTTGTAGAGTTTCTCTGTTTGGTTTAGAGTGGGAAGAAATGAGAGAGAGAGAGAGAGAGAGAGAGAGAGAGAGAGAGAGAGAGAGAGGGTTTTTGGAATGAGAGATCTGAGAGTCTTTTATTTGAATTTTGAGCTAATGTTGATGACCGGTGCGGTGGTGACAAGTGTCTCCTCTATGAGATAATTGTCACCAATTTGATGGTCCTTTAGTTCTCGTCCCGCGCGTGCATCCCCATCCTTTTACCATGCCCATGAGCAATATACACCTCTGATCTTGTTGACCAAGTTAGATATCTAAATCTCATGATCCTTGATCGTTCCCTGAGGTCAATGGTTGACTTGAGAGTCCATTGGACTCTCACATTTAAGCGTTGGGCTTCTTATATTCTGGGCCTAGGGTTTTTCATATCCACACCCCCATATTTTCTTTTTTTTTTTGGCACAATTTCTATTCTTTATTTTTGTTTTGTTTAATTATTAGTTTTTTATCTATCTCCAAAGATTAATAAAAATAAATATTTTAACATTTAGTTACTTTAAATATTTTTATTTAATATAATTAATTGAATTATTAATTAATTGTTTTATTTGATTGCATTATTTGAATTTTGATTATGTATTTGAATCATTTAAACCATGCTTGTTTGTGTTTGTCTTGGTTGATATCATCCCCATTCGATAAAATGTATCCCATTCCCCATGTGATGTAAATGATTTTTACCGCTTGTTTTTATTGTTCTCTTTGCTTTATTATTTATGTATCATCAAGCACTTCACGCATCAAACCTTTTTCAAAGAACTAATACTCAATGGCGAGCCATTTTCTACCATAAGTCGATCTCTTTTTAATCATCGCAATCAACCACACATACACATATTCACAGCTTGATCCTGGGATTTCTTATAGTGAGACCTAGTCGATTAATTGTTCAAATTAGTCGTCTAGAAGACTATCCCACTTTGCTAATACATTATCACTTTCATGTTATATCCATTTGTGTGCGCAACCTTGTATGGGCTTATTGTTTATTTCCTATCATTATCCCTATGTGATCAAGTGTACCCGCTAATCCCATTGAACTTGTAATAATTTTACTGCTTTCTTTATCTTTAGCTTTATTTACTTTTCTTAATTTTGTGCTTAAATAAAGTCAACCTTCCACGTTCTTGGTCCATATACCAAGCCCTACCCCACTTCTTGTAAGTCGACCGCCTTGTGCATCGCCATCGACCACACCTATAGCATACTCAATCCACATATTGAGCCACACCCAAAAACTTGTAAGTTGATCACTTCATGCATCGCCATCAACCTATTTTGTTCTTAACTAAGACTTTTTCATAATAAATTCTCAATCCAACGTCGATTTTCTTTTCAAAATTTTTTCTTAATCAAATAGGATTGAATATATGAGTGGGAAGCTTAGTTCCTACTTATTATTGAACTAATTAAATACAAGTATTTTAAATTGGCCATTTAAATGGTTAAATCCAATTAAAATACTTTTAAATAAATGAGGATAGTTTGACTCAATAAATGACAAAACAAGCAAGCGGGAAGTTAAGTTCCTACCTTTCCCACGAGTATCCAATACTCATCTGTTCATAACGAGTTAAAACTAAATTTGTCTCACTTCTTTTCAATAAAAGGGTTAAATGGGAAAGATGGAAGTTGAGTTCTAATATCTTCCTAAGTGTTGAATATTGGGTAGTAGGACTCAAGTATTTGATACTCGTACCCTATAAAATCAACTCAACTAATCAAACTTGTTTTTCCGCCCTTGTGCAAATATTCAAAAGCCTTTTCATAAACGAATGTGTCTTAGCCATTTTGATATGGAACGAATACAAAGACTTTGCCTCTCAAACGAGCAAAAAAGTCAAAGTTCAAATGTTGGAAATGTCTAACGCATCATTCTTCTTAAAACTGGCCAACAAACTCGTGGTTTTCTACCACGAACTACGGAGCTCTGATTTCTCCATTGCACTATGGAGATACATCGACACGGGATTTCAAAATCTTGGCGAGCACAATAATAAAAAAACTCAAAACTCTTTCTTTTCTCTATACTCGATTAATAAGTAGAAGATCAGAAACTATCACGCTAGCACTCATACTCAAACTAACTAAATGGGTACAGTTGAGTACAACGGATGTGAGGGGTGCTAATACCTTCCTCTTGCATAATAGACTCCTGAACCCGCTTTTGGTTGCCACAAACATTTCTTTTATCTCATGAGTTTTATTCGATATTTTCCTTTTCCTTTTGGAATAAATAAAGATCAGTGGCGAATCTGTTGTATTTCGAGCGTGCGATGCGCTCGTGGTATTTTTTGCGCCGCGACAACCTCCATCTTTTGGAAAATGTAACTGCCTTAGATGAAGAAATTGAGGACATCACTACTAATGTTTCACTGACTGACATTCGACTCGAGGAAGCAAAGCTCACTTTGAGACACTTAAAGCTACTCTTGCATTTTTAAGTCTGTACTCCATTTTTGTTGTTATGAATCTATCTTTCGACTAATGTAATTTCTTTTGTAATCCTAAGTATACCATTTCTGGCATTTTGACATTTGGAACAAAAACCTCAGTCTTTAAATTGAAGTATGATTTCTATTATCATTTTATCTATATTTCCTGTAGTATGGGCCTGTACTTTTTCAAGTACTTTCCATTTATTGGTTAATTTCTTTAATGTTGCAAAGTAGTGGATATATTCATCGCTTACTCAATATTGTAAATAGGATAATGATGCAATTCTTCCGCTCAACTGTTGAACCTCATTCACCAAAGTCAGGCTCCTCATGTCTATGATTGCCTTACACTTATCAAGGTTTGCTTCAATTCCTTGGTTTGTCAGCATGAAGCTCAAAACTTCCCGGCTTGAAACTAGAACAACAAACTCTTGCTCAGATTTAACCACGTGTTGTACTTTCTCACGGATGTCAAAGTCTCCTTCAAATATTCATCATGTTTCCCTTCATTCGGGTTCCTGAATACCATGTCATTAATGTATACTTCCAAACTTTGACCTATCTGTTTAGCAAAAAGGGTGTCCATTGGGCTCTATTATGTCACCTTTTCATTTTTCAATCCAAAAGGTATAAAATCATAGTAGAAGTCACTGTGGTTTGTCATGAACGCTCATTTTTGTGTATCATTATGGCTCATCATTATCTGATTGTAATCCTAGTATGCGTCCATAAAATTTAGTACTCGGAACCCTGAGGCGTCATCGATTAACCTATCAATGCTTGGTAGCAGTTATAGATATTTGAGACATGATTTGTTAAGTCCGACGAAATCTACACACATTCTCCATTTTCCTAATTTCTTATGTACCATCAAAATGTTATCTAGCCAAGTTGGATATTTAATCTCCTAAATGAACATAACCTCCTTCAGTTTCATCACCTCATTCGAGATGGGTGTTTTTTTTATCTTTCCCGGCTTTGTGCTCCTATGAGCGACCAGTTTCAACCCATGTCTTATAGATAAATGATGACATAGTGTATCACGATATTCTGGGTATATCGGTTTATGCCTATGTCAATAGATCCACATTATCTTGTTGTAGTTGCACAAATTTGGTTTCCTCGCCCTCTAATAACATGGTTATGACCTTTTTAGTTTGATAGAGTTTAGGGCCTATTTGAATGGTCTTCAGTTCCCCTGTTGGTGGCAGCCTGTCCTCCAAATTGCCAGCCCATGGATCTAAGTCCACATAGTTGACTTTATGTGAGCAGGATGAACATGTGCGCTATGTATTTCCCTTTTTCTTTATCTTGAAGTTATTCCTATAATATCTTACCATGGATTCCTTATCTTCTTTTATCACCTTTACACATCTATTACTTAACGAGTACTTCATGGTTAGATATAAAGTTGCTAATGCGACCTCCAGAGCATTGAAATTTGGTTGGCCGATGCTAATATTATATGGAGACAAAGCGTTCACCGCCAAATATCTTACGTTTACAATCTTTACGCTTTCCCCTTTTCCAAAGAAACCGACTAATGAGCCTTTAAAATGCTAGAGAAGCTCTGCATTTATTTTTAATCCTTCAAAATCATTCAAGTGGAGAACGTCGACCAAACTAGCAGAATCCATCAAGACTCTTTTGACTTTCTAGTAGTGAATTTGAAGGTTGATTACCATGGGATCATCCTTGTGGATAATGATTCCTTCTGTGTCCCTACTAGAGAAAATGATTTATAGTGCTGGAATAGCTTTTTTTAAGGGCGGTGCTCTGGTGATGTGTATCACCTGCTTGACATACTTTTTCTTGGATTAGCTGGAATCCCCACCTCCCGCGAAGCTTCCTACAATTGTGTTTAAAGTGTTGTATGGTATGGCGGGATCATGTCCTTCCCTAGTACTCCGAATTCTTCGGGGTTGGGGAGTTCTTTATTTGGCTTGTTTTCATGGAGAAATCCTCTTTTCTGAATTTGAGCATTTCTCTGCACGTACCTCTATAGGAGACCTACTTGAATTAAATTTTAAAATTTTCATTTTAGATGAAGATAGTTGTCGGTATGTTGACCTTGTATCCTTTGGTAGTTGCGCCATTTTTTGATCATTTCCCATGGAATACCCCTTAGGAGCATGAGGCCCGGGAATGATTTTGTTGTGGTAAAATTTTTGTAGGATCTGCTCTTTCCAAGTATTTATGGGGTGAAGCGTTCAAAGAGCTTTGCGGTGGGCGTGAAAGTAACTTTCTCGCAGACCAGTATTGCATTCTAGTTTTTCTGTTGTCTGCCTACTACTTTGATCTTTCGCATCTCTGGTTCATTTCTCTGCATTAATTTATTCTCCTTTTACTTAGCACAATGCCTAACCATGATATCTTCCATCGAGGACACCGACTTTTATTCCATGGTCTTGTGGAAGTATCTCGCTTTTAGGCTGTTCTAAAATCCCTCCACAGACATTTACTGCTTCAGATGAGCGACCTTGATAGTTTCTTTACTAAGAAGTGCCAAATATTCTCTTAAGGACTCGGTATATCCTTGGAAAACATTGAAAATGTTCGTGGTGAAAACCTTATGATGTTTACTAATCTATTATTGGTGGAGCATCTTTTTTCTCAAGTCTTATTAATTAATTATGGAGAACCTTGGAAGGACTATACACCGTCAAAGGGATGATTTCTTCAACGTTCCAACCACCAATTTAAATTTGAGAGAGTAAGTATCCCAAATAAGGGACATTTGCATATTGATAGCAATGATGTGCTCCTAAGGATCACTTTGGCCATCAAACATCGCCAGGGAGGGCGGTTTGTTGTTGTCTATGACCTGTGCATCCTAAATATCTACCACTAACAATTGAGGATCCGCAAGGTCTTACTAGTCGTCAAATACTAGATTTAGTCGTCTAATGTCTCGTTCTGGCAACGCAGTTCCTCCATAGCAGTAAGCATCTCAGCTATGAAAGCTCAATCACTGTCAGTGGTAACGGGGGTCACCCTTATCATCGAGTGACGATAATGAGTTGATGTTTAGATATGATTATGTGGTCTAAAATAGTTTTTACCAAGAATCACCGTGGGTGTCAAATATACACGCAAGGTACACTAGTTGATAAGTCCACCAGCGCAAAGCCAATAAGAGTTTCAAAGCATTTATCTGAGTATGAGTCGTATAAAAAATGTGTCTTTTATGTTTAGTGATTGTCAATTTATATAAGGTCTCTAATGCTCTAATTCTTTTGTGACCAACTTATTTGTCATTATAATACAAGTCTCATTGCCTAACCGAAAGCACTAAAAAGAATCAAGTCCCGTGTGACTTTGTCTAAGGTCGCTCATTTAAGTTATTTAACAACTTAAATGCTCTGTCTGCATGTATAAAGGACAAATGATCAAAAATGAATTTGTATTTTAACGTGAGTCGGAGTGCTTGACCTCACCCAATAGGAGTGACTTGACTTGGTCCTTCTCAATAAATGAATTAAGTCGAGGCATGTTTTATTACATCACAGTTTGGATTTATTCTAAATCGTCAGAATATACACAAACTCTCATGCACGAGATATATAAGAACAAGAAAATTTGAAGATGTTATAGCTTATATGTACAAATTAATCTAGTTATTACATTATATAATATTTTTTTGAAATAATTACACACAATATTAAAACATGAAAATTAGAATTAGTAAGAAGGTAGTTTAGCCTAGATAAGATTGTGATTGATTGACGTAAACCCCATCTTCCTCCCATTTTTACTCCCCTCAACCTCAACTTCCTTTTCTTAGTAACCGCCAAAACTGACCCTTACGCACACATCATGTCCCATTACTTTTTTTCTTTTTAACTTTCCAAACCACCATCTTTTCTCTCATCAATCTTTCCTAGTTATTTATCATCATGGCTTCCTTCAAGTCAAGAAAGGGACGAATCTCAAGTTCAAAAGGCATAGCTGATACAGCTTCATGGTATTGCGCTATTGTTCTTGTAGCACTTATACTTGTATGCATATTTCGAGAGAGCTCTATGCTTCATCAAAATCACGAGAGCAACTTCGTATTGTACAAACGACCATATTGTGATGAAATCTATGTGGTTGGTGAAGGTGAGACACTTCATACAATTAGTGATAAGTGTGATGACCCTTTTATTGTTGAGAATAATCCTCATATTCATGACCCTGATGATGTGTTTCCTGGCTTAGTTATCCAGATTACACCTTCTTCACGTCATCATAACTAGAACTAATTAGTTTTCTATGTTTTTGATTCTTATGGACTCTTACCTATTGTTGTTAGTGGGTAATTTTAACCTTCAAGTTCAAGTCATGGAACATAGCCATTTTACTTTCTGCTTCTCTTGATTCGTGTAATAGTTATAATTTTTTAGTTATGTAAATACATAAGTGAACATTTAGACTATATATTCTACAACTATATTAATAGTTATAATTATGGGGATATAGAAAAAAAATTTAGTGGTAAAAAATAAATAAAAGTATTATATGAACAATTAGGGCATACGTGTATATATCACATACGTATTTAAATCTTAATTATAAAATAATAACTTAATTAATGAGTACACCAAGCCAAAATACCAAATTGATAGATTTGGTGAGTAAGTGACAATTTGTTAACTTATTGGTGAACACTGTGATATTTTTTGTTTTATTAATACGTATTATTTAGGATAGCATAATATAATAAATTTCTTTTCAATAATTTTATTATTAATCATTTTATTAAAAAATTATTCAACATTACAAATTATTAAATATTTATTCTAATATTATAATAACTAATTAAACTTAAGTAAATATAAAGTTTTGGTTAAGTTTTAGAAGATCTTGTTTCAAAATTTATTTTATGCTTCTAAATTTGTTGAGTCGGCACTACCTATTATCATTCTAATTATGGAACTTGTTGTCGGTTGGAGTATTTATTAGCTTAATGTGCTTGCTTAATAGTAGATTTGTGTCACCAACGATACGTGGACGTTTGTTATGAAAAGAATGAAGAAGAAGCTTTCATTGTCTATGTCAACGTACCATCCTCATATAGACTTCTATATCTAGGCGTGCAAGTTTTGAACAGTAGTCGTTCGTAAGTCAATATAACATTTTTCTTTTAATAGATTATTTTGTTTTTTTATAAGTTGAGCTTTTCAAAATAAAATTAAAAAATAAAAAAAATATTTACATTGTAATCAATGATACCCTACAAGCTTAAGAAAGACAAATTAGATATTCATAGATCCAATGTGATTAGTGTAAAGACCCGTAAAAGTACGTTAGCATAAATTAGAATTTGAGAATATTAAATAGTATTATGCTATTTTATTTTATCGATTTTTTATATATATAATTGTCTATAAATAACACATAGTTATTGAGACCATGCCGAAGTACTACGAAAACTCTATTAATATTAGCACCATATTCTCATAGTTTTAATTATCTATGCAAAATATTTTTATTTTGTCAAAATTTAAATAGGAGTTTTATAGACCGACACGGTGTGAAAAATTAGCATGCAAAATATTTTGAGATTTGACTTGTACCAGAATATTTTATTAATCTATGTTGCGCGTAAATCGTGTTGGTAAGCTCATTTTATTTTTTCGAAGGCTTTTACGGTCATAAATTTACCTGTCAGAGCCTTTTTAACTGGATATTTTTATTTTTGATTTTGATCATTTTCAGTCTGTTTTAATAAACTTCGTACCGTATAGATCATTTTAATATGTTCATTTTTATTTTTTGATCAAACGCGTGTTCGATTGTTAATCGTTCCGGATATTTTTTTATGTGTATATTTCAAATAAAATACAATCCTTTCCAAATTTATTTGCATATGTCGGCATCAGTTAAAAATAAAAGTAAATAAACTAATATCACTTCCATGTGATAACTAAAAATATGATGATATTTTCTTTCTAGTAATCATGACTTTGGCATGTGAGAGAGAGGGATCTACTAGTTAATGATCAACCTTATCACATACCAAAATTCAATCAATGGTTAGAATTATTTTAGACTTTCTATATAAACAAGTCTTAAGACTCATTCTATTTCATTCATTTATCTCCTCTCACGAGTAAAAACTCTTCCACCTGCTACTTTCTTTCATTTCTTTGTTTGTCAAAAGAGATTATGAAGAAAAATGAAGTGTTAGTGAGATATGAAGAAAAAAAAAAAGCAATTCTTATTCTCCCTCACTTTTGTCACACGGCCAAGACTTGAACAACCACATAACCTTCACAAAAGTTTCCTCTTTCCACCATTTTTATCTATTGGAAGATTGATCTTGAAATTAGAAGTTAGGAATTATATAACTAAGATAACATGATATACCTTTTAAAAAAAACAAAAAAAAAAACCTTTATTAAATCTTCATGATCTTTGGACTGGAAACTAAGAACTTGTTACTATGTGAGAAAAAAGGAAAATAAACCTACAAATCTTTTTATCTGGATAACACATACAAAACCCACAAATGAAATTCATGATCGGACAACCTTTTACTGGAAACCATTGTATCGAAAATCTCACAACCATGCCGAAAATCATAACCGCCACTTCTGTCATCTCTGTGGTAAAGGGTGAGTTTCTTAACCTTACATTTTTCTCTCTCTAAGAATATCTCTAAGAATATCTATATCTCTAAGAATATCTATATATCACTAAGTTTCTATATATCCAATATGAGTTAAAAATAAATATTTGAATATGATTGTTGGTCATGGGAATTAATATTTTTCAAAGGTGTTATAAATAATTTTGAGTTAATAGGTAGTGCATTGACAGTATAAAATAGTTTTACACTGTCATCCAATAGAAAGCTATCAATTAGCCATGTTATTAAATTATTTTTTAAATAAAAGAGTGGTTTAATTGGATACATGGTGGTGATTGATTGACAGTATAAATATTTTTACACTGTCAGTGCATCACCCCTTTTCTCAATAATTTTATATTTATATATATGTGATTTTAAGTTAAAGACGTCTAGAAAAAATAAAATGAAGTTTGAGATAGAAATGTATATTTAATCATAAATTAATTTATCATCATTTTAAATAAAAGATTTGTATTTATTGTTTGTATTTCAAAATTTAATCAACTTGTTATTATATTCAATTTTAATTTATTTCTGAATATTTATGGTTGGTAATAATTCAATAACAATTTAAGAACAATCAATAAATTTTGTTTAGAAATAAAAATGTCAGAACTCGTTTTGGTTAGCAGAATCAAATTACTGGAGATTGAAATTGAACTAATAGTGTGTATATCAACTATTATTCCATTTCTATCAAATAAAAGAATATATTTATAGTTTTATTCTAGTCTAAATAAAGGTTAATTTTATTTTGGAATATGTTTTAAAAAGAGAGTTATGATGTCTAAAGATTTAAGAACGAAATAGTTTATTATTTTAAATAAGAAATACTATTCTTATTTTATTATTATTATTATTATTATTTTTATGATATTGGATTTCATAATTTGGACTAAATATTTGAAGGTTAATAAAAATTATTGATTTTAACTTTAATCTCAATCGGTATGTTTATATTATTATAAATAAACCTTATTCAAAAAAATATTCAATATTATTCTCTTGTATATTTAATAATTTATTTTTAATAATTTTAATCAACTATAGTCAAAGTATTTAATTGTTCAAAATAATAAATGAATTTAAACTAGTGTTTTAGAAACTCCTTTGAATTTGTATTTTATATTCTATTTCATTTTACAAGAGAAGAACCATTTTCTAATTGAAAGGATTTTTTTATATAAATGATTAGGTAAACGGTAATAAAATCTAAACCTAATTGATTAGGTAAGTGGCCTAGATAAAGCCATAATTATGGATGTAGTTGGATTTATATTAACTTAATTAAGTTATGTATTTTAAAAAGGTTGAAAGTGTGAACCAGACATGAGACTTTGTCGAGAGACAGGTTGTGCTCGCATAACGTAAGTTGAACGTGTGGAAAGCTTGCTAAGGTTAGGGCACTCTCTAACTATCTCATGTAGACCGGAAATGCCGAATACTTGAATGTATGTGTAATTGTTTTTTATGTGAAATTGTGAGTTGTTTGCTTGATTGTGTGATACTATTTGTGTGCCCAGTTGGGGATGTGTGTTTGTATTATGATGATAAATTTGTGACTGTTCTTTCATATGATTTTGGATAAATATATGAATTGATTATTGAGAAATAATGATGTTGCATTTGTATATATATGTGATATGTGTATGCCAGGTGGACTATTTGAGATGGATCAGTTATGACCATGAAATACCTAAGTTGTGATACATATATATACTCATGCATTTCATAGTTACGTGGCTACCGAAGAGGAGTCACGAGGTGCACACCGGAGAGGTGGCACGGGGTGCGTGTCCAAGAGGGAACCACCTTATCCCGAAGTGGATCATTGAGTCTGATTGATGGGTAGATACCTATCACCTTAGTGGTGCTAAATCTTAAAGCGATACCACGACCCTTTGCGAAGGGATTGAAATTCCGGAATCATGCATGTGAGGAACCCGGTTAGAGTGATCACACTCATATAGAGTCTGCATTGGTAGGATATTTGTGCATTTGATATTACACTGGTTTGAATTGATATGTTGTTGATTATATGTTGCTATGTATTGCATATCTCGTATAGCGTATTCTTGGTTTATATGTTGTATTTAGATGGTGACCCTCTACGTTATCCATGATCTGGTGCTGGACGCCCAGGTTCTTTTTAGATTGTGAGATTCACTGGTATCGTGGTGACTTGGAGTCATATCAGGAAGACGACCAGTCTGGTGTAGATAAGTGGGAGGCTTGAAGTTGTTTGTGGGTCGTCGTTACCCAACCATCTTCAGTTAGAGTCCAATGATCAGCTTAGAGGCTGTTGTTGAAGTCTTGTTTACTCTTCCTTACCGTTTTCTCTGTAACTTGTAATTGTGGTAAACTCTGTTTATTTATTTGTTGAAATAAATATTGTCATTATGTTTGATTGTGTTTTTAAACATTTCATTGAGAAAATAATTTATAAAAGAGGCCTAGTATTCTAATCACTGTCTTACAAAAAAATTTACTCAGATCTATATCAAAAATGATCACAAATGTTTTTATTTTTAAAAAGAAAAAAAAATACACTCCCGCTGTAAAAAAAATCAGGGTGTTACAATTAGCACTTAAATTATGTTGAGAATCAAATGTGAGGAAGAAGTTTTATATTAGTTTAGAAAAGAGAAAAATGAACACTTTATAAGTGAGAGAACCCACACAACTATCACCTTAAGGTTTTAGATGGACTGGTGTGTCTCTCACAAAGTGTGTCTCAAATTTAAAGTGTTCTCTCGTTTACTCCCTCGAGTTGCCCCAACAGTGGTATCAGAGTCTTTGGTTCGAGAAAGTGATCGGCTTACTTGTAATTGAAGAAAGTCAACGAATACAAGTGAATGTGGAAAAAAGAGCTTTCAAATGAGGGGGAGCATTGTATAGACTCACGCTTAATAAAAACTAATTCCTATTAATAAAGCTGGAGTCGACTAATTCCTATTAATAAAGCTAGAGTCTCAGTATGTAAAATGTTTGACAAGCACACCCTATCATAATAATTAAAATTGAATCGGTCATTTAAGTTGCGCACTAGATCATCATAACATGATTGTCTCGGGTTTGTTAATGCACTACCATCAACATTTAGAATTCAAATATTAATATCACCATGTTGCCAACACACTTCCTTTAAAATCCGCAGAGAGGGAGAGATATTTTGGTTACTAAATGCTTGTTGAGACAAGTTTATTTCTTATGCACCACGAGCTCCATATAATCAAAGGATCCATGTTACCTACCTCATTAACCATACTTTATATTGAAATTAAATTCACATTATCAAATCTAAGAAACCTTGTAAGGATTTATGGAAAACCACACTCATGAAAAATAGATGAGGCTTACAAGGAAAGTAGTAAGCATTGAGTAATATTGTTGTCATTGAAACCGCAGTAAGAACATGTAGAAGAAACATTAACACCTAGATGTTGCAGAATAAACTTAGTTGGAAGAGGGTTATGATAAACCTGCCAAATAAAAAATTGAACGCTTACTATAAGAGGTACCTTTCATATCCAATATTAATGATCATCATAATTGTAATCATGATGTATAGATGAGTCTCATAAGCCTTATGGGTGCATCGAGCAGCTTGAAACACGGTCATTCGCTTTGGATGGAATTCCTATACAACATTGAAGTAAAATGGGGTTATTATAATAATAGCGTCAAACTAGGTGTTCAATTGTGTCCTCTAGGAAATAGATACACAAATCTATAATACAGAGACCTATATCCAATTTCTAGAACATTAAATGACCGCCTCTACATTATGCTTGCTAAGTGAATATGCGAGAAATCCAAATCCATGTAGTTATAACTAGGAAAAATATCCTTTTTGGTCCCTTAAGTATATCCCCTGGTTCACTTTGGTCCTTCAACTAATTTTCGTGTCATTTAGGTCCTTTAAGTTTCCAAATGTATTCACGTTTGTCCTTCCGTTACTGAACTGTTAGTCAAAGTTCAAAAAAAAAAGAGCAAGCTGGCAATTTGTTTAATGACGTGGTCAAGTAGATTCCAGATGGCATAAAAATGCATATGTGTACACCTAATGATAATGTTATCCTCATTCAGTGGTCTGAAAATGCAAAAGTATCCTCATCTATGAAGAAGAAGGCGATTGCGAATGAAGAAGAAGAGAAGGTGACTACAAAGAAGAAGGAGCGAAATACAACGGAGAAGAAGACAGACGACTGAAGACAAAGGCACTATACCAGGTAAGTAATTTCTGCACGTTATTAGGGTTTGTTATAAATTTGGGTTTAACTAGATTTAGGGTTTTGTTAGTTTTGGCGCTTTCTGTAGATTTAGGGTTGAAAATTTGTTATTGAGCTGTATTAGGTAACCATGGACGAAATTCTGGAGCTAAAAATTCACCATAGTGGTCAATTCATTGACTGTGATCTTAGTGTGTATGAGGGAGGTGTGGTAGATACGTTAAAAGTAGATGCTGATAAGTGGAGTTATTTTGAGTTAGTAGGTGTGTTGAAGGAATTAGGTTATAGGGACTTTGAGAAAATGTATTACAATGATCCACAATTTGGGATGAATGCCCTAGTTGATGACACAGGTGCTTTAGAAATTGCAGACCTTTACAGGGTGCACCAAAGTGTTGACATTTACATTGAACACACACTGTCTTAACCTGATTTTTGTGATGGACCAGTGGTTGATGTTGTTGTTGAGCATGTAGATGAGGTTGAAGATTTTCTTAATAAGTTACATGATGAAATAGCTGATAAATTGGATAAGATGAATGATGCTAATGTTGTTGTGGAAGAAGGAGAAGTTGGGTTGAATGGTGATAATGTTGTGGAAGGAGGAGAAGCTGGACTGAATGGTGGAAATGTTGTTGTTGAAGAAGGAGATGCTGAGATAAATGGAGGAAATATTGTTGTGGAAGGAGGAGCTGAGCTAAATGGTGGAAATGCTAATGTAGCCTCAAACAATGTTGAAGTTCTGTCAAACAATATGGGTGAGGTTCATGATGAAAGTGATGATGATAGTGAAGATGAGAGCTTTCAGTATGACAGTGCCCTTGAGGTATCATTTGAGGATGAATCTGATGGGTATGATGAGATGGATGATGATGAACTTGCTGATCTCATAGAATATGAAACTGATGGAAAGTCTAGTGGAAAAAAAAAGCAAATAAAAGATACAGGAGAGTGTAAGGGGAGTGATAATAACAGTGATGATCTTCAAAGTGGCTGTGATAGTGATGACAATAGTGGAAATAATAGGAAGAAGTACCCAACTTTTCAAAGAAAAGAAAGATATGTCCAACTACAAATGGGAGCTTGGTATGTATTTTACCTTCAAAAATGACATTAAGGATGCAGTCATATCATATGCTGTGCAAAATGGTAGAGACCTGAAGTTCATGAAAAATGACAAGAAAAGAGTGAGGGTAAGATGTAAGGATGGCTGTCAATGGGATCTCTATTGTGCCAAGTTACCAGATGAGGATTCTTGGCAAGTAAGAAAAATAATTGATGAACATAATTGTAGTAGGGAGTTCAATGTGAAGTTGCTATCTACAAAGTGGCTGAGCAAGAGGATTCATAATTCATTGAAAAACAATCCTAGGTTGAAGGGTAAGGATATAAAAGATAAGGCTTTGAGAAAGTGGAATATGGGGATAAACAAGACCAAGGCAATAAGAGCAAGAGTGGCTGCTGGGGATAAGGTTGATGGGTCTTTCTTGGGGGATTACACTAGGATATATGACTATTGTCATGAGTTGCTGAGAGCAAATCCAGGTTCTACAATTAAGATGAATGTTGAGCCTGTTCCTGAAGGTGTTGATGATCAAAGACCATATTTTAAAAGGTTATACATTTGTTATGCAGCTTGTAAAGAGAGTTTTAAACTAAGTAGACATGTTATTGGATTGGATGGCTGCTTTTTGAAGGGCCTTTGTGGGGGGAAAAATTCTGGCAGCTATAGGAAGGGATCCTAATGATCAGATGCTTCCTATAGCATATGCTGTGGTGGAAAGTGAAAATAAGGAAAGTTGGACTTGGTTTTTGGAGTTCTTAATTGCTGACTTAGGAGGTGCTACTGAGTGTCTAACATACACTTTTATTTTAGACCAACAAAAGGTAATGTAAATTTCTGTATTGTATATTTATGTATTCCAGACTTCTTATTTTTGTAATGTAAAATTATGTGTTGTAAACTCTTTCATTTCAGGGGCTGTTACCTGCAATGGATGAGTTGTTGCCCAATGTGGAACAACGATTTTGTGTTAGACACCTGTATAATAATTTTAGGAAAAGGTTTCCTGGTAAGCTGTTGAAGGAAGTTATATGGAAGGCTGCAAAGTCAACATATGCTCAAGCTTGGGAAACAGAGATGAAAAGAATGAGGTTGGCCAATCAAGAAGCATATCTCCATATGATGAATACTCCACCAAGATTTTGCAGTAGATCATATTTTAGGACAACCAACAAGTGTGATGTTGTGCTCAATAACATGTCTGAGTCATTTAACAATGTAATTCTTGACTCTAGAGGAAAGCCACTTGTGATAATGCTTGAAGAATCAGAACTCACCTCATGGAGAGATGGGCTAAAAACAGAATGAGGTTCCAAGATGTATCTGGTGTAACACCCCTTTTCTAAACCCAAATATAACATATTATTCACAGAGTAAAGTATGCATACAGTCAAATAGGCGTCACATGTTATTTTCATCACAATGAAAACCTAGAACAAACATACCAACATGCACTAATCATATCGTAACACATTTTGAAAATATCATGCTTTCATAAATTATGCATATCGCACGCGGAAGAATTATAACTCAAACATTTCAATGAATATATCCCATACTATATTCATCTACCGAACTCAATTAACATATCCAATTATGCTAAACCAAATCAAATCTAGGCAACATAACCGTCAACAACATATCCAAAGTATCGATTCAAAATATATACAAGATAGCAATATCCAAACATAAGCATAAGTCAAATAAAACCCCCCAAGTGTTACATGATCAGAGCATATGACTCGCTACCTAATCAAACAACAAACTCAGGAGCTCCTCGGCTAAATCCTCGGACAAGCTACTACTCGTCGGAACCTGCACGATGTCACGATGAACATCATTCAAACAGAAGGGTGAGAATTCAAATTATTATAGATAAACATAATAATGGGAAATGCAAAACACAACAAGAATACATTTCACAATTCACCACTCTTCTCAAAACATACACTCATACACCATATATCAATTATCACACAAAACAATCACATTGATACAAAAACAATCACATAGCACACAATGTGACTCGAATGTAATAAATGTGACTCAATGCATGTGGTACCATGTGAACCCAAAGTTTCACCGCTTTCCGATTCAATATCTAGAATCCAAGCCACGCTTCCGATCCGGACAAGACCAAAGCCACCATTGTGAACCCAAGTTTCACCGCTTCCGATTCTACCTATAGAATCCAAGCCAACATGTGAACCCAAAGTTTCACCACCTCTATTTCCGATCGAGGATCAAGGTCAACCATGTGAACCCAAAGTTTCACCGCTTCTATTTCAAAGCCACCATGTATGCATGTGCAACAAGACTTATATATATATATATATATATATATATATATATATATATATATATATATATATATATATATGCAATTAAGATTATCACACAATCTTAACATACCTCATACCACAATAATTCGCACAATTCGAATTATCCACCAAACGTTGCACAACATGCATATTTCATCAATAAAGCATTCACATAGCATTTATCAATCACAATAACATATAGCATACAAGCCAATCAATGTCATTCTCAACAATTCTCCAAAAACAACATATACATTTGCTAAATCTAAGCATCATGTATACATACAATTACCAAAACATATGCAATTAAGAATTATCCATATAATCTTAACATCCAAGCATATTACCAAAATTCAACTAATTGAATTATTCCACCATCGTACAAAACACATTTATGATACGACAATTACAACAATGCATAACAATTAGCATTCATCGTTTCCAAATATCACAATTAGCACATGGTACAAAATACCAATACATGTTATCCACAATTAACATTAATCCATGACATACACTATCACATAATGATTAATTCATCAAGTAATCATTCTCCACAATTGCATTTAAACAGC
This sequence comes from Vicia villosa, assembly GCF_029867415.1. Lineage (NCBI taxonomy): Eukaryota > Viridiplantae > Streptophyta > Magnoliopsida > Fabales > Fabaceae > Vicia > Vicia villosa. The sequence goes on along the minus strand of NC_081186.1, from coordinate 116,946,127 downwards.
ATACACTCACTCGCACACCTCATGAATATCATACCACATAACATATCAACAAATGTTATTCATAATTCATCGATTCATAACTCACATATACGTAATTACATGTTATTCACACAACAACATCATAATTAATTCAATAAGTGCCAACCAATTCTATCCTATCACATAGATAATAACATTGGCTTCCTAATGCTTCAAACGACGCATAAAAGAAGTTACGGATCAAAAGATATAACATGACACGGTTAATTCAACTTCTTAATAAAAGCATATTATTGTTAATTCATCACAAGGCATCATCATTGGCTCATACAGTTCGAATACATACAACTAATTGCATGTAGCATACAACATCATTATCAATTCATACCGATCAAACACATACAAAAAATATAAGTTATATTAAATTATTATCTAATGGTTTTCAATCCAATTTAATAAGATAGGAATTTATTTTAGCTTTCCAACGGTCCAAACGGCGCATCAAACGGACACCCGAGTCAAAAGTTATTGAATTTATAAGTTTTTCAAAATGCTGTCAAAACCAGAAAATTTGCTGTTACGAAAATACTGTCAAAAACCAGAAAACTGCTATTGCGAAAATACTGTCTGCTGTTGCGAAAATACTGTTTGCTGTTGCGAAAATACTACTGTCCAGCCCAAATTTTTCACCATAAAATCATGTTAATCCATCATTTTTCATGAAATAAATAGTTATACAACCTATATACATTATATAGCAACTATTAGGATCATAAAAAGAAGATTCTAAGCTCCATTAATTTTCACCAAAATTCCAAATCAACCATTTTCAAGTGAAACTTAAACATACATATATGCACTAAATCATGTTCTATACACATACCCATTCATGGAATTCAATATAGAAACATCATAGCATATATAAATCATCAATTTCATAGATTGAAACATAGATTCATGTTAGGGTTTTCAAGAATATAACAAATCCCCAAATCCTAACTTCATGGTATCTAACCCATTCCAAATCATGCATTTTCTAACTCAATCATCATTACCCACTTATATCTACTTATAATAACATGGATTTACACCTTTACCTTTTGATTTTAATCCACCCTCTTCAAGAATCTACAATCCTCTCTTCTTTCTCTTCTATGCTCTCTTCTCCTCTCCCTTCTATTCTTCTTACCAAAGTTATGAAAAATGAAAGAATGACCTAACTCTTTCCTACTATCTTTTTTTTAATGGGCTTAACCCACAAATCAATTTCATATTTTATTTCTACTACTTAGGCCCAATTAATTATATCTCTCTAATAACTTAATTAACCCAATAAACACAATTATACACAAAATTAATTAATTCAATTAATTATTATATCTCATAACAGTTAAATAATTATTTAACACACCAAGTAAAATCAAATAATATAATAAAATAAATACGGATAAAATCCTCTAATAACTCAATGTCTCATATTTCCAGTCTAATCTTAATTACTCAGAAAATTCTCAAAACGCTAAATATTAACTCATTAATATTTCTAATACTAAAAATATTAAAATTTTCGATTAAATATTGATCCGCTATCCCAAAGTAATACCGACTAAATCGTCCCAAAACGCGAAAATTTCGATAAACATCAGAAATGACTAAATTAAGCAAATAATTATTAAAAACACCAAATAATATAATTACTAATATAATTAATAAAAATCGGGATGTTACAACTGGTAATGACATTTTGCCTAACATTAGAAAGAAACTCGAGATAACTAGCAATTTTACCAACTTATGGCTTGTGAGGTATGTTAACCTATAGCATTATCAACTGTTATATATAGTATTGTTAAATAGTGTTATTAATAGCATTTCTTGTTATTGTAGAATGGCATATGAGCATATGTTTGAAGTGAGACATTTGGAAAACCCAGCTAAAACATTCACTGTGAATTTGAAGGATATGCGTTGCTCATGCAGAAGATGGGAGCTAACAGGTCTTCCATGTGTCCATGCAATGGCATCCATGAAGAGTAGGAATTTTAAAGTTGATGATTACATTCCTGAATACTATAGGGTCTCCACATACAAGGCAGTATACAAGCATGTTCTGTACCCGGTTAATGGATCTAATTTGTGGGTCAAGACTCCATATCCAGATGTGCAGCCACCTAAATATAGGAAGATGCCCGGTAGACCAAAGAAAAGAAGAAATCTTGATCAAGGAGAGATTGATGGGAGTGACAAAAAAATGAGAAGGACAGGTTTTATTATCAAGTGCTCTAGGTGCAAGAAGGTTGGCCATAACAAATTAACCTGCAAGGTGACACCGGCATCTCAACAAAGTTAGCCCACAACTACTAATGCTTCTACACAGATGGCTGAATCTCAACCAAGTCAAGCCAAAGCTACTAATGCAAGTCAACCAACATCTACCCAGGTGGCTGCAACTCAGACCTTAACATCTACACAGGCTTACATGAATGCAACCCAATCTTCTAGAGGAAAGGTGGTAACAGGACAATGTTCAAGGGCAAATGCAGCTAACAGCCAATCTTCAAAAGCATCTGGGAAGTCACAAAATCTTGGTGTACGAAGGCCATTTGTAGCGCCAGGACCAACAACAAGATTATCTGTATCAAGGAATGTGATTAGACCTACAACTAGAAGGACTACACCAACAAAGAGGCTTCCACCAAAGAAAATTACCTAGTCTAGATTAGGCTTAGTAATGTAATTTGAAGTTGTGTTGAACAATTAGGTTTATGGTTTTTGTATTGTATGGTTTTTGTATTTGAAGTTATCCTAAACAATTTGGTTTATGGTAAACATCCTGCCAGATTTTTGAAGTCATTTTGAACATGTCTGTGTAACATGTCAAATGCATTTTGGAACAATGTGGAAATATCAATTAATGTCATGTTTGTTTTAGTCTGATTTGTTGCACTGGATTTGTTGTGTCTTACTCAAATCAACATTATAAACCAAAAAATATGCCAGTCAAAAATATGCCAAAACATAATACTCATTTCATTCATAACTGTGTTACAATTACACATTCAAAGTAGATAACTTATAGCATATCCTAAAACATCCTATAAAACCAGACACATAACATTACAAAACACATAATATTCCACTTCTGAAACTTCTTCAATTGAACTTGAATTTCAGACACAGCATTCCCTAATTCCTCATTTCTACTCTTCAGTTTTTCAAAATCCTTTGATAAGATTTCTAGCTTATTCAACAAATCTTGACATTTGTCTTCCGCAAATTCCTCATGGAACCACTTGAAAAAACCACAACCTTTTTGCTCAGACCCCTGCAAAGAACAAATTTGAATCAGCAACACATCCTCTTTACCTTACACATACCAAACCAAAATTAGGGCTTACCTTGTAATTGTGACATTCCCAAAATTTCTTTCCGGAATTCTTCTCAGTGTTTGCCCTACGAAGCACAACATCATCTCCACAATGACAAATTGGAATAGCTCGAGCCCTACTGACAACACACGACTCACTGCTTTCTGATTTGGTGTCCTTGAAAAAACCAGAGCACTGTGAGACCTTCATCGATGAAGAAGAAAAGCAATGAAGCATGCGATGAACGATGGAGAAGAAGAAGAGGTTGAGAAAGTTGGTGATGAACACGATGGAGAACAAGAAGAGATTGAGAATGTTGCTAATGAAGAAGATGAAAATGAAATTGTCGTATAATGAAAACCTAATATAAAGAATGACAACTCACCTGCCAGCTAGACAAAACAGACGGACGTTAGAGCCATAATGACGGACGGGACTAACGTGAATACTTTTGGAAACTTAAAGGACCTAAATGGCACGAAAATTAGTTGAGGGACCAAAGTGAACCAGGGGGTATACTTAAGGGACCAAAAAGGGTATTTCGCCTTATAACTATCATGTTAGCAAATGTATATGCCCTAGGTTGAGAAAAGTTAACTCCTCATTATTCATAAGGAAATATAAATATCAAGGAAGTCGCCCTATAATATTCATGGTTAAATATCAATGCAGGCGGCTATCATGGTCACATGTGGGAGGTGGAGGTGGTGATGGTGGATCAAACGAATCCCTGGTAGATGAAGGCCCTAGAACATCAGATATTGTGGTAGGTGGTTTGACCCTAGGGTGTGCCACACTGTGGAACCACTCCAGGTATCCACCCTCGCACTGCCCAGGCTCCGAAACCTCAATGGCTGTATCAATGATCTCACGGATGGCCTGATGATGTGGCTCTGAAACCATTGATCAATGCCACCAGGTGGAGCCTCTGGGACCGGACGTCATATGCCCTGTTTATAACCATACTGGCGTAGACATATCTCAGGCAAGTGTCTAGCCACGTGACTTTCCCATCTGACATACCCTTGATATAAAATAGATATCCCAAAAGGACGATGAAGGCGGTGAGCTGTATACGGTGTCTAGATGACATCATCCAAGGTCAGAGCATCCAGCATCCACCTGTACTCCATCAATCCTCCTAGAATGGTCTGTTTGGCCTTCCACCTTTTCGCACATGGGTCAGTAGCCGCAACACGTTGGATCTTCCGCTCACAGATGTGAGGAAAGTGCTTGTAGATCCAACACCTCATAAATAAAAACCATAAAATAAATACACCCAAATAATTAAACACAAAACCATCTAATAAATTATAATATACATGTAACAAGCTCAGATAACCAACAAGCTGTTTGGTGTCAGGACGAGATGCAACACCAAGTGTCGTGTACAACATCGTCAATGTCGCCACTCCTCAAGCCCAACATAGGGTGTCAAAGGCGCTGAATAGAGAAAGGTCTCAAACATCTATATAAACCCCAGACTTGTCCGCGAAGAGAGTACATGCCACAAGACGTATCATGTACGCCATAGCGGCAGCCTGATACCTCTCTGCATCCACAAGCTCCTGATAGGTTCTCCTTAACCAAGACATCCTAAGGTGAAAGCCCCGAGTCTCACCAAACTCACGTAGCACATCCACTTCATCAACCTCCAAAGCATCCATAACCATGCGCACCGCCGCCACCTGGTCCCTATAAACTGGTGTGAAAAACATACCAGCAATCGAAATGTGAAAGAGGGCATCCATATCATCTAAATTCACCGTCATCTCTCCAAATGAAAGATGGAAGGATGATGTCTCCGGGTGCCACCTCTCAACAAAAGCTGATAACAGGGAGGCGTCCAGCATCGTCAAGGAGCATCCAACAAAGTTCATCAGATGGAAATCCTGAACTATCATCCTCACTTGCTCGGGCATTCGACTCTCGGGGAAGTTCTTCAACTTCGACCCGTGAGAAGCCACCTTCAACACTAGTGTGAAAAACGTACCAGCAATCAGAATGTGAAAGAGGGCATCCATATCATCTAAAGTCACTATCATCTCCCCAAATGGAAGATGGAAGGATGATGTCTCCGGGTGCCACCTCTCAACAAAAGCTGATAACAGGGAGGCATTCAGCATCGTCAAGGAGCATCCAGCAAAGTCCATTAGATGGAAATCCTGAACTATCCTCCTCACTTGCTCAGGCATCCGACTCTCGGGGAAGTTCTTCAACTTCGACCCATAGAAGCAACCTTCAACACTAGACACTCTTGTAACAAAATAATACAATTAAAACAAATTAGTATAAATAAAATCGCGTAATAAACATACAAATTAAGCATTTAAACAAAACCAATATTACATACCTCGCCCTGTCATATCCTATAAGAGACATGGTCAACATATCCCGTCAACACGAACCTGTTAGAAGGTCCTCCGAGGAAACCTCCATCAGTGTATACTGATGGCCACGTAGATGCACAAGTAGTGGTGTCTATATCCTGAACCACTCGCACCTGACCTATCTGATCCTCAGCCACCAGCACCTCAACCTCAGCCACCGGCACCTCAAAATCAGCCACCGGCTCCTCAACCTCAGCCACCGGCTCCTGCTCCTAAACCACCAGCTCTTTCACAGCAGTGGATGCTCTACCAGACTGGCGGTGAGGTGCGCGGAACCCCGTCACCGCCTGCTGCTCAGCCCTCCGTTTCTGGTTAGAATCAATCGGAGGAAGGCGTCCAACACGTTGCTCTGAGGCCTGCTCGAGCAACCGCACCGGCTCTATCGGTGGTCCGTCCCGCAATAGTATTGTCCTTGCCTCTAGTTCTCATTATAAAATTTAGAAATATAAGAAAATAGTTTTTTTTTTAAATTGAAATACCAGCAATTTCGAAATTTCCGGTATGTTAATAGGAACTGGAAATTGTGAAATTTCCGATACGAAATACCGGGAATTTTGAAATTTCCGGTAGCACCAAAAATTTCACAAAAATACCGTAAATCTTACTTGTTTTCGCCAAACTTCCGGTACGCTTTCGAAATTTTCGGTATTGTCAAAAATTTGAAAAATCCAATTCAGTTTGTGAAAATGTGGTGATAAAAATTGGTTAGACAATTTAGTATTTTCATAAATTTAAGGGAGTGACATAGGAGAGTGGCATGTATAATTTGGAGGTCACATATTAATTCCTCCCTATCAAAGCGAGAACAATTGTTCAGATAACAATCATGATGTTCATTTTTTCAACTAATAAGCATAAGATGTCATTTCAAAATTCAAATTCAAAATATATCAATGGTAATTTTGTCAAAAATATTCTTGGTTATTTATTACTAAGATAGAAAAAAAACCAAATAAATTAATAAAAAAAAATTAATAAACATCTTGGTCCCTCTAAATATCTTAAACTTCGTGTTTAGTCCCTCTAAAATTTTTCTTAAAAAAAATAGTCCTCCTAAAATTATCAAATTTAACTTTTGACCTCTCCTACAATTTAGCGATGATTTTTTATTTAGCGACGGAACTAGAGACCATTTTAGCTATGATTTTGTCATGAGGTACAAAAAGTTAAAATTTAAAATTTTAGGAGGACCATTCTTTGAACGAAAATTTTAGAGAGACTAAAAACCAAGTTTGAGATATTTAGAGGACCAAAAAGTTCATTAACCCTAAGAAAAAATAAAGGTATTATAGGAAGAAAAAAAATCATTGTTCAAAAAATAACAACATTAATTAGTTTTTTAGTATAATAATAAAAAGTCAAAAAATGCTTTAGAAAGGAAGGATGAGATAATTGATATTTTGTAATTTTTGTTCATTGTTTCCTCCAAAAAATAAATCTAAATCCAAATTAGCAAAATGTTAATTTTATCTAAGTCCCTCCACCAATTTCACTAACTTATTCAACCAATATCACTATTTGAACCTTAATAAAAAAATCTCACCGAATCAAGAGGAATTTATTAGAGTTTATTTAAACGTATCTCTTAACAAGCGTTTAAAGAAATTTGAACAGGTGTTTTAAAAATAACTTGTAAAACACTTATACAGACTCAGGTTATTTTCAAAGGATGGAAATAAACTTCAAAAATTCCTCAATTATATGCTACTCTGATATATACGGCTATCAAAAAATAAAAACAGAAATGAGAACACAATATTAATATACATTTTGGTAATTGTACATCCAAAAGTAATTTAGGCCAAATTATCCAAACAATATAAATCAATAAGAATCAATTTTACTTTAATGTATCCAAATATAAATTAATTTACATTTAACTCACTTTAATTCTGACAAATCACCCACCACATAATGCAATGGCAAAAATTATCAAAACTAAAAAAAGAAAGATATATGAGAAATGAAATGTACTCTTAAATAAAAGAATTTAGAATCTGATGTTATTCATCAGAAAGCTCATCATAATAAAAACCATTACCAGCATTCTCATCAACCAAAGATTTTGTTTTGGTTCTTGATGATTTGCTAGATTTTGAGTGTTTGCTTACTTTTTCTGCCTGCAACTCCAGCACCTTCTCTGATGGTTTTCGATTTCTTTTAGTTTTTGTTCCTACAGCATCATCTGTAAATAGTGTTGAAGGCAAAATGTCACAAATGCAAACAATATAGTAATCTTTTTTAAATAACAGAATCAATGTATTTGAGAGATGCAAATTCGAGAACACGTGGAAGAAAGCTTGAGCCAATATAAGGCCTCACAAAGTTGTTTAAGAGTTAATTTTAAAAATTGGAATTCTTAGGAATGCGCATACTAAGTTACAAGCATGTTTTGCAAGGTATGACGCCATCCATTACCTTCCACGGGACTTGAGGCATGATTCATCATATGTCTATTTGTAACAGCCTCTTCTGAAAATGTGGATTCAGAGTTATTGCTGTCCACCAGCTTTGAAGAACTTTCTAAGAATTTATCTTGTTGTTCAGGAACATCGGGAATGGGAGATACTGGCAAGAACCATAATTCTTCTTCGGACATATCAGAGTCGCTGAAAGCAAGATCCTTCTCCACTGTCATAATGTCAACTTCCTCATCTTCATCGACATCAGATCCTTTTACCTGCAAGGATATGAACTTTAGATGATAACATTGAAAAGGAAAGAATAATAAGACTTGCATGACCATATAACACGCACATACCTTCTCAGTTTCAGGATTCAAATCAAATTCGTCTTCACGTTCCACGTACTCCTCATTTTCCTCAAGCTCTTTGAAATCAGGAGCAAAAGCACTCCAGCTCTCGGTGTAATCTTTAGCCCAGATATAAGCTATGCCGTTCAAAGCAACTGATACAACAATAGGACGTACAGGATGCCATGCTAAATCAACAAGGGCTTCCTTAGGCCCTTCAAGGATTTTCACAAGATGTCCAGCTCTATCCCATATGTAAATCTTATGCTCTCCTTTGCTAGCAGAACCACCAATAACCCACTCACCCTCACTACTGAAACAGGGTGCTTTCCAATGCACCTTTGTTATTGCATCTTGAAACTCTCGGAATAAAGTTAAACATTTTGATCCTATGGCCTTCAACTTCTCAACACCATTTAGATCACTGAGATTCTCATTCAGTCGATCTAGTGCTCTAATTTCATCTTTCGGGGGAAGAAGATTTTCATAAATCCTGATTACTCTATCATTTGAATTCGTCAGAAGATACTGTCCGTTCCTGCTGAATACAATGCTTTTCACTACTGAACCACCCGAGATGGGAACCATGCCACACACCTCACCGTCTATACTGTCAATTACAAGAATTTGCCCTTTTGAATTTCCTGCATAAACCAGGTTTCCATACCTACTAAAACATGCTGCGGTAGGTGTGAAGGAGGTACTTCCATCAGAACACTTATTGCGTGAGCCAGGGTTTGGTCCACTTGGTTTCTCGGAGACTGAAACTTTTAGAAAAGTTGTACCTTCGGTGTCTAAGTCAACAATCATCGGAGTACTTGAGAGAGGACATGCCAAGCAGAGAGATGGTTTGGAGGACCCTGCTGGATGAAGACGAGCATGTAAAGGGGTTTGCTGCAAAACTATTCTTCTTATCCTCTTACCACTCAAAACATCCCACAGGGATAACGACTTGTCAACAGCAGATATAAGAATTCGATTCCCGCACTTTGACCAACAGATACTGGTTATGGGAGAAGAACATTCATTATCTCGAAGCTCTTTAGCAACGCCCCTGGTTAGAAAATCCCAGATAACACAACTTCCATCATTGCAGCCAGCTGATTCAATTGATAGAGTAAAGTATCTACGGTGAGAAAGTTGATAATGTGTAATACCTCCAATGAATAATTAACCAAAGTTCAACACTTGCTATAATTTTATCCAATCCACACATTCAAATGCAAATATAAGACTATATGCTTCAAAAAAAAAAAAGGAACCGCGACATAAACCAGAAAGAAACACACTAGTTACCTCCTGAAATCTAATCCCACAAGGAAAATAGTTGTGTAAATAAAGTATACTCGGAAAGTTTTGAATGGTAAATACTTAAAAAGTATTGAGTTTTTCTAGGTAGTTGACAAAAAAAATGCAGTAGGCAAATGATCAAAACCATAAATGTTACAGCTAGCACACAATTAAAGTCCACACATTTTACCCTCACTAAAGGGTAAGAAGAATGAACATTTTGAAATATGAATTCACAATTATAAATCTGTACCATCATAAAGTAAATAGTAATGGTTGAATAAAGAGAGAAGGAACATTGAACCCTATTCATGATCTCCCATATGAGTTTAATGCACTATAACCACTTGAATATTTACATGCTGGAGGATCTTGAGGCATTTAGAAAATACCAAAGTTGGAGTTAACCATAATACGGGAAACAATTTCTCAAATAAAAATAAAATACATTGTTTTTCTATTGTTTTCTTTCTTCTATCCTCACTTTTTTTTAAATATTTCCCTTCTATTATATTCCCCTTCCCCTGTTTAATTTAATTTATGTTTATGTAGCTTTTATTTGTGTGCAACATGTTTTATTTTATATTTAGTAATTTATTTCAACTGTTTTGCAGCTTCCGCTATTGGCCTGCTAAGTTATCCGTTATTTCTTATATTGGATTTTTGGTGATCCGCAATTTTCTATGATTCGCTATTAATAAATCAAAATCAATCTAGACATGCTGCTTCAGGGTCTGGCCAGTTTGGAAGTTCCAGCTAGGATCCCGGTGATTTTATGATCAAATATTGACTTATATGGTTTGCGATCAGAAACTAACTTATATTATATTGTAGACAGAGAAACTGATGAATGCTGGAAATGTCGCCAGAACTACATGCTGGGGGCTTAGCAAATTGGGATAAAATGAAGCAGAGGAAAGAAACTGCAGAAATTGAGAGCTTACAGGGAAATGGCCACAGGGTAGTGAGAAGACTGAATTAGGGCTTCTCGGATTGAATCATACCTAGTACAACATAAAAACAAAAAGTATGCCGAATTTGGCATTAATTATAGCCTACAAGAGTATTAATCAGCAATCTTCTCCTAACACAGTTACATTTAGTGAATTAATTTAAATACAAGACATTCTAAACTTCTGTACAGTCAATGACAGATTGTCGAGTATAGATACATCTCCAAAAACGCTATAATGGTATAGTGGACAGCAGCAGGGTCAGCCCAGCCCCAAACCCTAAGTTCAAAGATACAATACAAGAAGTTTATAACAGAGAAATAGTACTATACAAATAAAATCTCAAAAATAGAAGAATACACAAAATTAAAGACGTTCATAACTAATAATCAAAGTTCATTATTATCAATATTCAACCTAATATAAAGTAAATAAGTTTTAGGGTGAAAGGACTGAAAAGTCCAAGTAAAAAGCGCGAATGGCTATAAGCCGGTGGTGTTATTGATGGGAGAAGGCAGACCATGGCTAAGAGCCAAATATTCTTCACAACAAATTAACCATATTCGGGTTTTTACAAGTTCTTCACTGTAGAAACTTCAACAAACGCAATTTGTCTGCTATGCTATTTTGCTGTTACAGCCTCTATTTACTACAGAACTAAAGATAGTCCAACAAATGACATCATTCACACAGTGTTTCTCCATGACATAAGCAAACAAAAGATCATGTGACCAAGCATCCCTTGCACACAAAGTTAGCTTACATTCTCTACACAAAAATTACCAGGCTGCTCTATTTGCTAGAACAGGAAAGCAAAACACACTAAGCAAGCTGCTAGAATTTAAACACAGACTCCCATCATCAATGTTACAACCAATGTATTAATAGCGGATCACGGAAAATAGCAGATCACAAAAAATAGCGGAATCTCAAATCTCCATTATGAGAAATAGTGTATAGCCTAGCGGGTAAATAGCGGAAGCCGCAAAGTGGTTGAAATAAAAAATATTCGTATATAAAACAACGCCATGTTCCACACACAAAAAGCGGCATGAACATAAATTGAATATAAATTTAAAAACCAACTAACATAAAACTCAAAACACGCCACTATACTTCAAATAGCAAAGTTGACATATTGTATTGGTTTCCGTAACGCCTACCCTAAATTCCAATACATAATAGCAGTATAACCCTATATACAGGCATTTTAACAACATCGGTCAGGACCTAGCATTTTAAAAAGGTCCGCAGCCACAATAATAGCCACAACAACATCAAAGATTTTAATGCCTCTACAATTACACCGCCACTGAGATTGATTGAACCCACAACATCCGCATTAAAATCATGATTCCCTACAATATTAAGATTTGCATCTCGGCAGCGATATCAACCTCGGTAAAACCTTTAAATTTTGCAAAGCTACCACATACAACAAAACCAGCATTGTTTGCATTAAAAAAAGAGAGGGTAAGTGTTAGTTAGTTAATTACCAGCAAGAAGAGTACCACGACGGTTGAAAGCAATGCATTTCATAATCCCATGTTCCAGCTCCAGATACTCTTCTATCACTTCAGGGAAACCTCCATACAACGGATCTTCAACATGGAAAAACAATAATTAAACATCATAACTTAGATTAAGAACAATATAAACTAAAAATTAAACTAAAGTGACATGAACATTAGAGTAATAATTTTGCGCGGCTAGTTATATTCAACTCGTTAAAGATTGATTAAAGGAATTGTGCCCTAATAATCAGTAATAAGGTTATCGTGATAATTAAATGAATTTTACAGCATGAAATGAAATGCGTGAAAATGAAGATAGAGAAATCGAAAGAAGAAGAAGTGGAGAAACTAGAAAGCTTACCGAGTAGAGATGTGTTCATCGTTTTGAAGAGAAGCGTGAAGTTGGGATGACGGAAAAATGGAAGTAATTGAGAAACAAGAGAGGGAAAACCGAAAGGTGGCACATTTATATACCAACGTTAGTCACTCATTACGTCATGGTTCATGTAGGAGTGAGGAAAATGTCGAACACATTTTTTTCCGAATGTCCGGCCGCTTTTGTTGCATGGAGCAAGGTCCTAAAATGGAAAAGATTCATATATGTTTCCCATAGTTCTGCTGTGCAGAATTTTTATCATTTTCCTGGTCTAAGCAATGGAGGTAGGGTACTTAGAGAAAGATTTTCCGCCATCTGGTTCGCGTGTGTATGAATTTTTTTTATTAATATGGTTCGCGGTATATTCCTATATGTGGAGGTCTGCTTGCGTATCCATTGAAGAGTTTCAGAATTGAAGTATAGGTGCGGTGTAGTGGCATCTGAGTGGTCCGGGGGGTGGATGTGGTCCTTTCGTTTCGTTCGCGTTTCTTTGATCGGACTCTAGTAATTAGCGCAATATGGTGTTGGTGTCTTCTGGTTGCTTCTGCATAATTAAGTATTGGGCACGACTAACTTAAGCAATCACAATAGCCACATCAGGAGGAACCTCAAATGCTCAGGATGTGGGTTACTGGGTTCAGGTTGGAAGGAAGTTAGGTGGCGGAAATTATTCATTCTTGAACTCCACTTTATCTTGAATTCACTCCACTTAATACACTACGCCAAAATTAAGATACTAAAGCGCAGCTACTAAAGCGCTTTTACATAAAAGCGCTCTCGTAGGTTTCGCATAAAAAAAAAATTAATAAACAAAGGGAAAATGATGAAAAAAGCGCTCTGGTAGGGGGGGGTATGAGAGCGCTTCTGAAAAGCGCTCTGGTAGGGGGGGTGTATGAGAGCGCTTTTAAAAAGCGCTTTGGTAAGGGGGGGTATGACAGCGCTTTTCAAAAGCGCTTTGGTAAGGGGGGGGGTATGAGAGCGCTTTTCAAAGCGCTGCTGTAGGGGGGTTTAATGAGAGCGCTTTTTAGTCAAAAGCGCTGGTATAGACCAGGCTATGAGAGCGCTTTTCAGAAGCGCTTTAGTAGCCTTTATTACTAAAAATTAAAAACCAAAACACGCGTTACTGTTTCTCATTTCTCTCTTTCGTTTTCTGCAGAACCCTTCCGTCCACCACTGTTCTTCATCCACAAACCCTCACTGCACGCGAAACCCTTCCGTCCACCACCATCGGCAACCACCGTCGGCGTCCCTCCGTCGGCTTCTCCTCCGTCACTCGTTTTATCCACCGCCGGTGAGTTTTAGGTTTAATTTTCAGTGAAAATTTTATTTGGTATCAAAGATTGAACTTCTGCCTGCAACTTGTTTGATGAAATGCCTGAAAGAAATGATTTGAGTTGATAATTGATGAAATGCCACAATCCTTAGTAGGTATTTTTAAATTCTAAGTTGATTTACTTCCGCTTTTCATGATTCAAAAATCCATGGTTTTTTGGCTGTAGTGTTGATAAAATTCTGAAGTTACTGAATACAAAATAGACTTGCCACTGTTTATCACAAAATTTTGGCATTTCATCAAACAATAGTAACATAGTACGGCTAAACTTGCACCATGAGTATCACAAAATTTTGGCATTTCATCAAACAATAGTATCACAAGTGTAGCTTATTAATGTATTAGAATGAGACTTTTATATTAGAATTGAGTTAACCAAATCTTTGTGCCATCTTCATATCTGGGAAAGCGTATTAAATTATTATGCGTTTCAGGCCAAAGAAGTAGCAGAACTCAGACAAAAAATTGCATTGAAAGAATCTGTTCTTGAAGGTACTGCCTTTTTGCAAAGTCATCGATTTGTTCTCTGAAATATTGGGGCCCTTTTCTTTGAAAAAGTATCTTTTGTTTTCTTTTCCTATTTTCTCTTTTTAATATAAGACTGCCACATTGTTTTCATTCTGTTTCTGTTTTCCAAGATTTGTACAGGAAATTTTGAAAACAAAAAAGAAGTTTATCAAGTGTTTCTTGTACAAATCGTTGGAAATTAGCATCCGTTTTATAATTAAAAATAAAAACGTGAAATAAAAACAAATCACTTTTTCCTCTAAGTAAACAGATCCTGATGTTTCATTTCAACCATTAATTGTGTCATTTTGTGGGGCTCGTACCAAGGTTTATATATTTGTTTCATTTTAACTTGAAAAATATTTTCAAATCTTCAGTATGTATTAGTCTGCGAGCTCTTAATAGAAAATGGCAAAAGATTAGAATAGGCCTATAAAGATAATTTAGGTTAGTAACTGTTAGAAAGCTATGCTAAGTTTGAACTCTTCATTTTCTATTTCTTTGATTCAATGAATAGTTAGTTACAAGAATCTACTTCCTTCACTTTTATGATATTTGTATTTAACTGCATCGTGTGTGTGTGTGTGTTTAATTTCACAGTTACGTACTTTGAAGTCTCTGGTTTCTACTTGTACAACGCCGATTCAAACCTACCCATCTCCCACATCAAGTCTATAACTCAGGTTACTATCCCTTTCTTCTTGCTTATAGTTTGTTATATTCTGCTTATAGTTTATTGTTTATGGTTCTATTTAATATCAATTTAGTGTCTCTCAACCAGTTTTTTGGTTTGTGGACTTATATTACCTTGAAATAAGGTAATGTCTTCTTTAAGAAATCGGGTATTCTGATTAGGTATTCTAATTAGGTATTCTATTATGATGATAGCTATTTATTATCTTGACAGAATTCCTTATAGAAACGAAGAAGCATTTGTTTAGCTTAATTAAGTCATGGATAAGACATGGATGAGATCAAACCGATTGTCGAAAGAGTACGAGAAAGGGGTATGGGAATTCGTTGAGTTTGCGGTTAAGCACTCCGAAGACCCGCTTCGAATGCCGTGTCCTTGCTTGGGTTGCTGTTATGGGGATAAGGTTGACGGGAAACAGTTGGGATCCCATTTACTACGGTTTGGAATTGATAGAAGTTATACATGTTGGACAATGCATGGTGAGAAAAGTAACGGGAATGCTGGGTCGAGTTGTAATAGGAAGTATGCTTCAAACGACGATTGCACAGACACATACGATTGCGATCGAGTCGAGGAGATTGCAGAAGCGCTTGAAGAAGATCTTGCGGATTGTCCCAAAATGTTTGAGAGGTTGGTAAGCGATGCAGAGAAACCGTTGTATGATGGTTGTTCAAAATTCACAAGATTGTCTGCGGTGTTAAAGTTGTACAACTTAAAGGCGGACAATGGATGGTCGGATAAAAGTTTCACAGAGTTATTAGCCCTTATGAAAGATATGCTACCAGAGGATAATGTTCTTCCCAATCGAACGTATGAAGCCAAAAAGATGTTGTCCTCTATTGGCATGAGCTATGATAAGATACATGCATGTCCAAACGATTGCGTTTTGTTTCGAAACGAGTATGCAGCGTTGAATGAGTGTCCTAAATGTGGTGCCCCTCGATATAAGAAAAAGTTGTCTCCTGCTAAAGTCTTATGGTATTTTCCTATAATTCCGAGATTTAGACGCATGTATCGTAGTGAGACCGATTCAAGACACTTGACTTGGCATGCAGATGAAAGAATTATTGATGGAAAGTTGCGACATCCGGCAGACTCACCACAATGGATGAAAGTTGATACTGATTATCCTGAATTTGCAAAAGAAGCAAGAAACCTTCGGTTGTCATTGTCTACTGATGGAATGAACCCGCATGGTATTCAAAGTATCTCGCATAGCACATGGCCTGTGATTCTTATGATCTATAACCTACCTCCGTGGCTATGTATGAAGCGTAAGTACATGATGTTATCAATGCTAATTTCTGGGCCTAAACAACCAGGGAATGACATAGACGTATACTTGGCACCGTTAATCGAAGATTTAAAGTTTTTGTGGGACAACGGTGTGGAGGTTTACGATGGGTATAGGAAGGAAAGTTTCAACTTGAGGGCGATGTTGTTTGGAACAATTAATGATTTTCCAGCATACGGAAATCTATCCGGGTACAGCAATAAAGGTCAAAAGGCGTGTCCCGTTTGTGAAGATGAAACCGATACGACACGATTGGATCTTTGTCAGAAGAATGTCTTTCTCGGTCATCGTAGATTCTTAAATTCTAATCATCACTACCGTGGGTGGAGAAAAGCATTCAACGGAAAGGCCGAACATGGTACAGCCCCGCCTTTTTTGTCAGGTGATCAAATTTTTGAAAAGGTGAAAGATGTGAGCACTCAGTTTGGCAAGCCTTTTGCACATTCACTTGTCAAGGGTGGGTGGAAGAAGAAGTCCATTTTTTTTGAACTTCCATATTGGAAGTCGTTGTACGTAAGACATTTCCTGGATGTTATGCATATTGAAAAAAATGTATTTGACAGCGTTATAGGTACGTTACTCAATATACCAGGAAAGTCTAAGGATGGCGTTAACATAAGGAATGACATGGCAAACATGGGGATGAGAACTGAATTGAGACCCGTGACGAAAGGAAGACGAACATATCTGCCACCTGCTGTTTACACTCTATCTAGAAAGGAGAAGAAAACATTGTGTAAGTTCCTCAGTGAAGTTAAAGTTCCAGAAGGCTACTCTTCAGATATTAGAAGACTTGTGTCCATGAAAGACCTCAAGTTAAAGAGTTTGAAGACGCATGATTGTCATGTTATAATGGAACATTTTTTACCAATAGGTATACGTTCTATTCTGCCAGAAAAAGTAAGAAGCGCAATAACTAAGCTGTGTTTCTTCTTCAGGTCAATTTGCAGTAAGGTGGTCGATCCCGCGATCTTACCAACATTGCAAAAAGAGATAGTTGTTACTTTATGTGATCTTGAAATGTATTTTCCTCCCTCGTTTTTTGACATAATGGTTCATCTAGTCGTTCATCTTGTGAAAGAGACACAATTGTGCGGACCAGCTTATATGAGATGGATGTACCCTGCTGAACGTTATATGAAAATATTAAAAGGGTACGTGAAAAACAGAAGTCGACCGGAGGGTTGTATTGCCGAACGATACGTTGTTGAAGAAGCGGTTGAGTTTTGTACTGAATATCTGTCAAATGTTCAATCAATTGGACTCCCCAAATCTCATATTGTCGAAAAAAAAGAAGGAAAAAGGCTAATTGGAAATAAAGTTGTGACAGTATCAATGGTCGAACGGGATCAAGCGCACTTGTATGTTCTGCACAATGAGATTGAGGTTGAGCCGTATGTTGAAATGCACAAGGTTGTTCTCCGAGATTTAAATCCAAATAGAAATGAGAACTGGATAGTACGAGAGCACAATCGAAGTTTCATACCGTGGTTTAGGGATCATATTTATTCAAAGTATCGTTCAGATCCTGCTTCAGTAACAGAAAGGTTGAGATGTTTAGCCTATGGTCCAACTGTAATTGTGCTTTCTTATAGCGCATACGCTATTAATGGATACACATTTTATACCAAAGAACAGGATGATAAAAGTACTATGCAAAATAGTGGTGTTACCTTGGTAGCTGAAGCAATGCACATATCAAGTGCGAATGACTTAAATCCGAAATTTGCAAATTTGTCATATTTTGGGGTTATCGAGCGCATTTTGGTGTTTGATTACGCGAAGTTTCAGATTCCTGTATTTGGTTGCAAGTGGGTTGAAAATAATAGTGGCATACGAATGGATAAGTCAGGATTTTTGCAAGTGGATCTCAATAGGGTAGGGTACAAAGATGAGCCTTTCATTTTAGCCTCTCAAGCTAAACAAGTGTTCTATGTCAATGATCCGACAAGTACGAAATGGTCTATAGTGCTTTTATCTAACAAAATAGTAGATGAAAACATTGAAGATCAAGGTGATATTGGTGTTGGCATTGAATCTTGTACAAGAAACGATCAAAATGAGAATGAATCTTGTACTAGAAATGATCATAATGAGGGTATTTGGATCAATCCAACCGTCCGCGTTGTTAAGAGACGCGTAGAACACAATCCTACCAAGAAAAGAAAGAGACGTTAGTGATAAAGGTAATAGTATACATATTCCGACTAATTTGTTTTATTCAATTTGTACCGATTGTTTTAATCAATAGTATAGTACTTATTCAATTTTGGTGCATATTCTCGTTTTGTACATAACTTTTGAACCATGTATCCGTTTGTCGACTTCTTTACATGTAACTATACTATTTTGACGATTCCGGAGCTGCTCATGCACTTATATGTTCATTTCGGGACTGTTTTTTTATCGGTTTTGCTTCTGCCCGTAATCAAAAGTCGGGCTTAGGGGATCGTTCTAAATATATATTCGTGTATATTTATATATATATTTACTTATTTGTGGGATTGATCTAAACATATGCTTTTATATATTTGTTAATTAGATCAATACAAGTGTTCCGAAGTCAACGGGACGCACAGGTATCCCGAACTAAATCTAGCAACATTACTTGGATCCAAGTGCAGGTACATTATTTTTCACAATGTTGCTTATAATATATTTATGCTACTTGATAAAAGAATGCACAACTATAGAATCTTATTTGTTTTTCTATGTAGTGTCCGCAACAGAAAAACAGTTACGATTGCGGATACTTTGTATTGAGGTTTATGAAAGAAATCCTTCAGGCAAATCAATTAGAGATTCCGCTCACGGTATGAATTTATAACTTAAGATAATTTCATATAATTTATTACATTTAACTAAATGTATCATTCATATTTTGTTTTTGTTTTGTAGTACCTTGACGAATTCCGTGCCGCTGGATACCCGAAACTTAAGTTGGAAGAAATAAAAGAGGATTTGTGTCATTTTTATATTAAGCGCTTTTTCATGTAGGATTTGTGTCGAATTGAAGTACTATAATATTATTGATGTTGTAATGATGTATATATATAATTTTGGATATTATAATGGTATTATATTAGTATATATATATATTGTCTTACTGATGGCTGAAATAATATCGTCGAAAATAAATTACAGGTCGAAAATATTACAGGCTGAAAACATATTACAGGTCGAAAATATTACAGGTCGACTGGGAGGATTAAATTACAGGCTGCACATTAAAATACCTCATTTAGCTACTAAAGCGCTTTCTAAAAAGCGCTCTTAAAGGCCCACATACTAAAGCGCTTCTTTTTAAAAGCGCTGCCAAAGATTAATAAAAAAGCAAAAAAAAAAAAAAAAAAAAGCAACATACTAAAGCGCTTTTGTAAAAGCGCTCTTATAGGGGGGCTATCAGAGCGCTTTTTCTGGAAAAAGCGCTCTTAAAGCCCACCCTATAAGAGCGCTTTTACAAAAGCGCTTTAGTATGTTGCGTTTTTTTTTTATTTTTTACTCTCACAGGGGGGGCTATCACAGCGCTTTTCTGGAAAAAGCGCACTTAAAGGGGGGCCTACCAGAGCGCTTTTTACTGAAAAGCGCTCTTAAAGGGGGGCCTACAAGAGCGCTTTTTCCAGAAAAGCGCTCTTATAGGGGGGCCTACCAGAGCGCTTTTAAAAGCGCTTTCGTAGCCTATGCCAGCGCTGGCTTTGGCAGCGCTTTAAAGCGCTGTTAAAGGCCAAAAAAAGCGCTTTAAAAGCCCTTCCTCGTTGTAGTGATATAAGGTGTAAAAATAGTTCACACAAAAAAAACAAGGTGTATTTTTTGATCTCCGTATTTAATTACACCCATCTTGAATCTTGAATTGACTTGGGCACCGCTGGTTCAAGATCTTCAGTTCACCATCTGTATCCATTTGTGGTTACAAGACGGAGTAATGGCGTTGTCTATGTGTTGCACCCTCAAATTTGCCCTCCCGTTTTTAACACAATTCATTTCAAGATCTCCTCAATCTCAATGATTCCCCAAGAATATACAAGGGTTAGACACTTACTTGCCTCCTAAGCAATGAACACCTGAATTAGGGTTTTGGTTTTCTCAAGGAATATGGAGCTCCTAAGGTCTCAAGTGGATTTCATAGCCTCCCACATGTCTCAAAGGATCCTTATGCCAAGTCTCAAGCTTTGGTTCACAAGATTGCTCAGTCAAATGTTTAAAAAGTCAACAGCCGACTAGTTTGACCTAAAAGTCAATTGTGGTCAACATACAGTCAAAAGTCAAGATTTTTGGTCAACATCCTTCATTTTAAGTGACATTCATCATTTTATCAAAGGTTGATCATGATTCAGCAAGAAAAGTTCAGAAATCAACAAAACTCAAAGTTTCTAAATTAGGGTTTTTGAACTAAAAGTCAACTGAACTTTGACCAGCCATAACTTTCACATGGTGCATCAGAAATTATCCAACCAAAGCTCATTTTGAAGGAAATTTAATTCTCTACAAATTTGTCTCTCATAGAGAAAGGCCAAAAATGCTTCATTTGGGAGATGTGAGCTAAAACATTACAGGTCTTTTTAGAAGTCCACCAAAAGCTATTTTTTGTTAAAGCCAATATCTTCAAGATAAAATCATCAAATGCCAAAAAGGTTACAAAGTGGCTTGTAGAGGACATCTTGGGATTTCCAAAAATTCCTAGAACACGTCCATAGCATAAAAATTGAAGGAGTTATGCATTGATGAAGTTGGCCAATTTTTGAAGGAGTGCATGAAGCAAATAAGGTCCAAAATTGATTTTCTTGTAAATGGGCCTATTCTTGTATGACCCAAACTTGCTACTAAGGTTATCAAGAGTGTCCAAGCCCAATCCCATGATCATTTGATTTTTATTCTATTTTTATTGAATTTTTATTCATTTAAAATACAATTTAAATCAAATAATTGAAGAAAATATAAAAGATTTGATTTGGCTTTGGTTTCCAATCAGAATCAATCATCAAATGCCATATATTTGATACAAATTTATTGATAAACAAGATTGGTATGATTGGAAGAAGATTGAAGCAAATTTAGAAAGATTGAATATGATTGAAAATCAAATATCAATCTCACAAATTATCAAGATTTGATTCCATATTTTTGACCTAATGCAATCCATTATATATACACAAGAGTTCTAACATTCAAGGGGACTAAATCCTTGCTCACAAACCCTAACCATACTCATAAAAATATCAAAGATAAGGTGAAATTTGAATTCCGTTGTGCAGCCTGTTTCAATACCAACTAACCATTCTAATCTCTCCACAAGGTAATATAGAGTGGTAATGGACTATTGATGGTGTCCCATAACATGTACATTGGTTGCATCATGTTCATGTTGTTCCATACATTCTTGTATTTCGTTTTCCATGCTTTAATGTATTTTAATCAAATCTAACATTTTGCATGAGTTTGTGATGAAGTTTAGAACAGCTTGGAACCATTAAATAAGAGCTTAGACGCGTGAGCCAAGTTCCACCATAGCTAGGGCATAACAAAGATAGCTCTTCATTCTCCCACTTCCCAGTTGTTTCAGGACAAAAAGATGGCACCATTGGACTCAGAAGCTGATTTCGTAGCTAAGTCCAAGCAGATCCATAGTTATTTGTGTGGGGGAGATGATGAATAGTAAATGGGACCATTGACCATGTGTGTCATAACTTGAATAGTCGGTTAAAAATTCAAATTGCTCTAGCTCTTTCTGATTGGTCCATCTAAGGATACTGGGTCCCTCGTCTGACTATTTTGAAAATTCAAACCAAAACTTTTCCCTTTTTTATTTATTAATTGTTTGTGGTTTTGTTCACAGCGAGCGAAAAGTGATTGAATGGTGGAGAAGAGGGTCTTATGGCTTTGGTGCGCAAGGGCATGGGTTCGATCTCTGCCCCTTGCGTTTTATTTTTGTATATTTTGCAGATTGTTCTTACTTGAAGATCTCGCGCGTCTCGCTTGTGCATGCCCATGATGCGCCCTCGCATATCAGCCTTCAGATTCACACGAAGCTAGATCAGAAGGATCAAAAGAGCACGCCCACCATGGATCCTCAGAACCCTTCCACACTGGATAATGCGCCCCACCTTCTTCCTTTTTTTTTTATTATTCTATTCCTTTTTCTTTTGTTTGCTTTTTTTTTGTTTTGTTTATTTATTTAACTAACCTAATTAACCATTAAACAATTCGATTAGTTATTAATAATTAGTTAGGGATAGATAACGGACAATTAGGATTAGCTACAATTAGGCTTAGTTTTTTTATTTAATTGATTAATTTGATTTAGGAATTTAATTATTTAGATAATTACTTAATTAGGTTTTTATTTTTAACTATAATTAGGTTTAGTTAATTTAATTAATTGGTACATAAATTAGTTAATTAATTTAGACTAATTAGGGTTCTAACTAAATTCAGAATCAAATGTTTTTTCACTGTCTTTCTCGATCTTCTTCTCCCTCTCAAAAACTCTCTATGATTGTCGCATGCGTGTTTATTTACTATTTTTGATTTAAATTCTAGAAATCGATGTATAGGTCGCAAGGTTATTTTTGTAATAGCGTAGATTTACTTTTCTCGCACATTTACTTTTCTGCATCCCCCATTTTTGGTTATGTATCCCAAATCCCCGAAGCCCTGTAATAGCGTAGATTTATTTTTCCGCATTTACTTTCCGCACCCTTATAACTGCTATAAACTGTTTAGATGTATGTTAATAGGATTGTATGACAAGATAAAATCAAACTAGAATAACCCTAATTTTCAGGATTAAATAAATCAACCGTTTTTGTTCACACACTCACCTTTAGGGTAATCCTCTCTTATGTTGCCTTTCGACGAATAATAGTCAAGTCCCTCGAGCGTAGGGATACCTTAGCAAATGTTGCCTCCGATGTAAATCATCATAGTCCCTCCGATTTAAAGATCATGGTCCCTTCGATGTTGCCTACGATATAAATGATCTCGTCCCTCGATGAAATGATGATAGTCCCTTTGAATGCTAAGGTATCCTTACTTGTTTCCTTTTATGATTATTCACATCCAATGCATAGGACTTCCTACCCTCTTTATGGTATGGATAGCCCCTATGACTATTCAATGACCTTTCGATGACCCTTTACATCCAATGAAAGGACTTCCCACTAACTAATGGTGTGGATAGTCCCTTTCCCTTAAACGAAAGTCTTTAAGAACAAGATAGACCTTACGCACTTAGGGTATGTTACTTTTAATTGCTTGCTCAAACAAAATGCTTTTCACACCTCACTCTTTTTCAAAATAATTTCAAAGGCTACACTTTATTTACAAGGTTAAAGTCTTTTTTCAAACTGTTTTTCTAAACACACACTACACTCTTTCAAACAAACCAAACAATTCAAAAGTGAGCTAAGCAATTAAGAGCCCATGTATAACCATGGATACAAAGGGTGCTTACACCTTCCCTTTGTATAACCTACCCCCGAACTCAAGTATTTTTAAAAGATCTTTCCTGTTCTTTTAGCCTTTTCCAAAATTGGATAAAATAAAAGTCGGTGGCGACTCCAGCTATCCGCACATTTTTAAAAAGTCAGTTCTCCCGCTGTATTACACTATGGGAATCGACTTCTGATTCCTATGAAATTTCATTACCAGATCAAACTCGATCTGAAATCAGACCTCTACTAGAAGCAAAAGGAGCAGAGACAGTAAATTCGGTAGTCATGTCAAATATGCTCAGTACATTCATAAGATCAATCGTTCACAAATTATCATTGATCGACGAATAATGCGCTACTGCACCATCCAACACATGTCCTTTGCCAGATTGTCTTCTATTCACGTCAAACACTGATGTTCCATGAAGCAGAGATCGATTGGAGTTAGGTTTTCTAGATGGCGAAAAGATCAATGGAATTCCAAACTTCGTTCTACATTTGATTATTGCAATCACCATCACTCTTCAAAATCTGACAGGATTCCTCGTGGACGACAACAGTTTTTGCAACGCCCTCTATGCAAACACATTCAAGATGTTAGGCATCCAGCAAGAAGATCAGAATCCATATAACGGAGGAGATCTGTTAGTCTTCAATAACTAGACAACTCGCCCTCGGGAAGCGACAGATCTGTCCTTAACGATAGGAGGAGGAACGCTCGAAAGGAAGGTCGTCCTCAATATCATTGTATTCTTGTACAAAAGTGCCTTTAGAGGTATCCTGAAGAGATCCTTCATATCAAAGCTAAATGAAGTGACATCACTAGTCCACTTGAAAGTAACCTATCACGATATGGAAGGAAGGTCGGCCAGTGTTAGTGTCGACCTGGAGGAAGCTAGGCAAATCAACGAACTCGTCTTGGACGGCATCTTCGCATTGATGTTCGGGCAGAAGAAGATCATTCAAATACTAATACCTTTGACCTGGACGCACACAAGAATGGAGTTAGACCTAATTTGAATGGTGAGTTTGAATTCGTTCAGCTCAGCAATAACCCTATGCGGTCGGTGAGGATAGGTTTGGGCTTCCCTTGGAAGTAAGGTCCATGTTAGTTGAATCTCTTCAGGCGAACCTAAACCTCTTTGCTATCTGTCCACATGAGATGTCTAATATTGTCATACCCCGAAATTTGCTCTCTCATTTTTAAAAATAAAAATCTTCAAATGCGAAAATAATTGAAGAGGACACCCTAAGCTTACCAACAAATTCAAAATTATTCCCAAATAATGAAAATTGAGAAAATTATGGCTGGTGAAAGTTGGGAAATTTTAAGTCAGTGCATAAAATCCAAATTGAGCAAATTCATTATTGGGCCACAATTTTAATCTAATCACCCCTTAAATTATTTTATTTTAATTGCTTTGATTTACTCATTTAAATAATTCAAAATAAGGAAAATAAAATAAATTAAGCTCTTAGTGAGGTCCAAGCCCATTTTCCTTTTAACCTAATGTTTTATTATAAATAACTAACAACCATTATTTTTAACTATTAATCAAACATTCACCTCTACCAAATTCTCCGTTCCCATACACTAACAATCAACAACTCTCATAATTTTACACCCATCCACAAAAAATCCTTTACCATCGTTTCTGACAGTTACGAATAATCTTCCGTCACTCTAATTCCGGTTGCAGCAGAGTGATAAATACCAGCCTATCAGCCGAATTCTGAAACTACTATTTTGATTTGCTCCAAATTTTTTCCAGAAGTTCAGAAAAAAATCGAGGAACAATACTCCTTTAGAATAGAATTGTAAAGGATTTCGACGCTCAAAATCGCAAATTCCTCGTTTTTCTATTTTATTTGATTTAATTTCTATTTTCATATTTTCAAAAAAATCTCAAACAATTTGTAGCTTCGTTATCTTATTTTATTTGATTTATAATCAGGTTTTTATATTTTTTTATTTTATTTTGATCACTTTTCTATTTTTCCATTTGTTTTCTTAACCGTAACATTGCAGTGGTTTATGAACAGGTTTCCTATGGATTGACCAAGTGGAAGGAGCTTTATCCCTTGACTTTGGTACCTCTAGAGTCATATCGCACGTGGATGGTATTTACTGATGGAACCAATAGCCAAGGAAGTGACACATGCATAATTTTGGAAAACAAATATGGGCTTGTAGTAAGGGTTTCTTCGAGGTTCGAGTTTCCTACCACCAACAACCATACTGAATACGATATCAAGTTGAGGAAAAGGGGGTCGACGATATCAAGTTACAAACAGACTCCTAATTAGTCGTTTCTCAAATAAGAGAGGAGGCCCAGGATAAAGATATGTTATTGCAACGATACCTCAAACTAGCTACCAAAAAGCTAGCTAGATTTAAGGTATTTGAGATCACTCACGTTCTACGAGTAGAAAATACTCACGCTAATATGTTATCCTAGTTGACTGGCACAAGGAGTTTGGGGATTAATCATTCTTTCATGCAAGAAACCAAGAAAGCTCCAAGCATCAAATCCTTGGGTAAAAGAGTGACAGTCGTGGATGTTGCTGCCCCGCCATCCTGGATGACCTCGATTCGAAAATATATTGAGATAGGGTGTCTTTCCTCATATCCGTCTGAGGAACCATGTTTAAAATTTGAATTTAATGAATGAACTTGTGAAATTATGGTATTTTCAAAATTTTAAATTTTGTAGGTGCCATTTTTTTTAGAGATCGAATCATCCAGTTCGACTGGTTTAATAAATATATAATTTTGTTATTAGACATGTTTATTCAACGAAATTATTAAATTTTGTCCAATCTAATCTTATAATTCAATCAGTAATCGAATTGCTCAACTAAAAACTCAATGATTCAATACTCTTTTTTTTAATAGACAATTTGTATCTAGCAGGACTACTTTAACTTTATAAGAAAATAGTTTAGTGTTACATTGCTAATTTGTATTTTAAACTTATAAGAAACTTTATTTTATAGAAAATTCACATAAACAATTATAAGGATTTGAAGGATATAACATTATAGACATTTTCAAATCAAGTTAGACCTTAAAGACTTAAAAAGGAATGTGATTTGAAAGACTTTAAACTAAAAATAAGAAGAAAAAAAAGAATGTAACTTATTTTATATTTTACATTGAGAATGTGCTTGATTGACGTAAACACCATGATCTTCCCCATATTCCCCACCTCAACCCCTTTTTCTTACTAACCGCCAAAACTGACCCTCACACACATCATGCCCCCTTTTTTTTATCTCTTTTCATTATTTATAACAACAATTTCCAAAGCACTCTTTCCTCTCACCAATCTTACTTTCTTTGTTTTCTTGATCATCATGGCTTCCTTCAACTCAAGAAAAGGAGTAGTCTCTCTAAGTTTAAAAGACATAGCTGATACAGCTTCATGGTATTGTTCTATTGTTTTTGTAGCACTCATAGTTCTATGTATATTTCAAGACACCTCTATGCTTCATCAAAATCATGAGAGAAACCTCGTATTGTACAAACGACCATATTGTGATGAAATCTATGTGGTTGGTGAAGGTGAGACACTTCATACAATTAGTGATAAGTGTGATGACCCTTTTATTGTTGAGAATAATCCTCATATCATGACCCTGATGATGTCTTCCCTGGCCTTGTTATCAAGATTACACCTTCACATCATTATACATAGAATTAGTTTTTTATGTTTTGTGTACTTGATTTCTAGGAATTTGCTTCTTGTACCATATTACATGTAACATATGTGGATTGTTGTTAGCTTAGAAGTGATATTAAGTATTAACCTTTGATTTCTAGCATCGATCAACATCACCCTTTACTTCTTTGCCTCTCTTGATACTTGTAATAAGGAGATGAATTTACTTTTAAGTTAATGAAGTGAAAAGTTCATTAAAATAAAGTTTCTAGATTTCAATCAAAATATGCTTGAAATTTTTTAATTGGTTCTTAGATATTTTTTTTAAATAGCAAAACAGGACTCATATATAAGTAAAAAAAAAAAAACTATAAAAATAGCTAAGAACATATAATCGCGCAAGAACAATAAATCTGCTACACAACTAACGCCTATCAAACCAACTGATGAGTCGGCGATCATGAATCCTCGTATACAATTTGTTTTCGAAGAGAGTAAGTTTGAAAGATATAGATACGATCACCTGCATAAAATAAAAGCAGGATAGTTGATCATCTCATACACACCTAACTGCTCAACCATTTAAACGTATTTCACTCTTCGTCAACTAGATAAACGACAAAACTCATTACATAAATTTGAAATTACTTTCTTGTCAAATTAATAATAATAATAATAGAAGAGATTTGATAATTCATTGATGAATATATATATTAAAATATTTTTAGACAACATCAATTGTATCATACAAAATGACCTTGAGGTCTAGTGTTAGACAATTTTGATCATATTCATTCATATCTTACCATCAAAATTTAAATTATCAGAATTTTAAAACTTTTTATACTGAAAAATCTTACTTTTAAAGGACATTCAAATATGTATTTTAAACACCACCTAATACTTATTTACAAAATAAAATGAGACTATCTTATGGTAGATAGTATACTATTAGATAAAGTTGTTTTTATATGCCTAAAGAGTTGGTAAGTGGAATAAACTACTTAAAGGCAAATCTTAGTTGTCAAGTACAGTATATTTTTATGTAATACGCCAAATAAAACAAGTTTATCTTTGTTAATTAACTTGATTAATCACTTGAGATAGCAGTAGTGAAGGGGAAAAAACGAGAGAAAGTTGTCTTTCTTTTGTTTATTCTTCTTCTTTTTATCAGTTTTCTTTCTTTCTTTTTAATAAAGCTATGGTACAAATCAACTTTCACGTCTCTACTTATAATAGTTTATGTGTTGAGTAAGTTTTAGTTGTTAAATTTTTTATAATTTGATTTTTGCGTAAATTTTAATAGGATGTTTGTAAGTTACAATAGATGATTGTTGAATTTCATCTATAATATAAGAAAATTAATGACGGTGGAAAAGTAAAAAATATTTTTATTTGATTTTTTGTCAGCAGGTTAAAATTGTGGTTTTTTGGTATTTGTACCATAAAGTTCTTAATTTTATTATTAAAATAATACGACTCATATATTTTATCAAGCTTATGAAATCTCTCTTCATTTTCTATTTTTTTTCTCTTTCATCACTTTCTCACTTCTTTCTTCCACAAAAAAAATCTATTATTGATATATATATATTTTTTTTATATATGAAAAATCGTATTTATGATTGAAATATTTTTTAGTAAAAAATGATATACAGAAAAAATTTATTCAAAAAATCTATTATTGATCAAAATATTTTTATATACGAAAATTTAATATTGATCCAAATATTTTTGTAAATGATACCTAAATAAAAATAATATTTGTATACGGAAAAAATCTATTATTTACGAAAAATGGTATTTATGATCCAAATATTTTTTATTCAAAAATGATATACGGGAAAAAAATCTACTATTGATCTAAATATTTTTATATACGAAATTTAGTATTGATCCAATTATTTTTGTAAATGATACCTAAACAAAAATGAAGTTTGTATACGGGAAAAAAATTTTATTATTGATCTAAATATTTTTATATACGATAAATGGTATTTATGATCAAATATTTTTGATCCAAAAATGATATACGGAAAAAAATCTATTATTGATCTAAATATTTTTTTATACGAAAATTTAATATTGATCCAAATATTTTTGTAAATGATACCTAAGTAAAAATAATATTTGTATTATTATTTATGAAAAATGTTATTTATGATCCAAATATTTTTTATTCAAAAATGGTATACGGAAAAAAATCTACTATTGAAGTAAATAATTTTATATACGAAATTTACTATTGATCCAAATATTTTTGTAAATGATACCTAAACAAAAATGAAGTCTGTATACGGGAAAAAATCTATTATTGACCTAAATATTTTTATATACGAGAAATGGTATTTATGATCAAATATTTTTGATCTAAAAATGATATATGGGAAAAAAATATATTATTGATCTAAATATTTTAATATATAAAAATTTAATAATGATCCAAATATTTTTGTAAATGATACCTAAACAAAAATAATATTTGTATACCGAAAAAAATCTATTATTTACGAAAATGGTATTTATGACCCAAATATTTTTTATTCAAAAATGGTATACGGGAAAAAGTTTATTATTGATCTAAATATTTCTATATACGAAATTTACTATTGATCCAAATATTTTTGTAAATGATACCTAAACAAAAATGAAGTCTGTATACGGAAAAAAAATCTATTATTGATCTCAATATTTTTATATACGAGAAATGGTATTTATGATTAAATATTTTAAAGGTGGATTCTTATTTACCCATCAAAAAAAGTTGGGTAACCTTACCCATCTGACTTGTCAAATGCAGAAGATCTTAGGTGTCCATTATGATGTGTTATATTTTATTACCAAATAGATATATTCTTTTAACTAATTATATACTTACCCCAAATATATTAATGGTAATTTTTTATTTTGTTTTAAAATAAAACAAAACCTTTTCAGTTTCTTTCTTCTTTTTTTCGTGTTTAACGCTTCTGAAACCATTTTTCTTTCTTCTTCTACACTTTGATTCCCTACTCTCTAAACTCTTCCATTAAATCAATCTCTTCTTTCTTAACTTCATCAACTTCTGCATCTTTTCTATTCTCTCAACGAATCTCTTCTCTCCCACTCATATATTTCATTGCTACACCCATACTTTGCTAGATTTCTATTCATTTTCACAAGGTAATTTCTCTTCTTTTTTTTCTTTAATTTAATATTTGCTTTCTCTGTTATTAATATTCATAGATGGATAATTTTGTATTTGCTTTATGTTAATAATATTCATAGATGAGTTTTGTATTAAACATTGGTAGTTTATGGATTATCTTTGTTGTGTTACTGTTGCTGCTATGAAAAAGAGAGAAAGATATGATTAACATTGGTACTGCTATGGAAATTTATTATACTCTTTGATTTAAATGCATTTACAAAGAGAGAAAGATGAGTCACAATGGAAAATCATTTTGAATAATGACATAAATTCTTATAGCAAACAAACATATATTGATTAAGTAAATCAAAATATATTGTGTAAATAATATTTTACACAAATATATTCAATATATATTATAGCAGAATTTACATTATAGCAGTAACAACAGTCTACTATAGAATTTGCAATTCAATAACACTAATTTTTACACGGTCTATTCATATTAGTAATATTACATCTTGATTTAGTGTTAAAGTAAAGTTGTGAGAAAAAGTATATGTTTGTTGCGGTTTTAGTTCTCATAAAGTTTATTGTTATGTAGATGGAGAATCTAAAATATTTATATTTGTTTGTGTATTTTTATTAGGTTCAAATGGATGTAGACTACAGAGATATTGATTGTGAAGAATTAGCTAATTGTAATAATGTCGGTGATGAAGAAGGAAAAGAGGACATGGATATTTACAAAAAGATTAATGACCTGACAGATGATGATATAAGAGGTTTGGAATTTTCTTCTCAGGAAAAAGCAATAAATTTCTATGAAATATATGCCAAAAGTCACGGGTTTGCAATAAGAAAAGATGATGTAAAACGTGATTATGAAGGGAATATAATTGTTCGTCAATTAGTTTGTAATAGAGAAGGTAAAAGTGATAAGAAGAGGGGACGATGTAGAGATCCAAGACCAACCACACGAATGGAATGTCGTGATAGGTTTCGAGTAGCTCTAAATCTTGTGACTGAAAAATGGAGAGTTTCCGTATTTGAGCCCTCTCATAACCATGAGTTAACTCCATCACACTATGTTCATTTGATTCCTAAGTATCGTCGATTGACTGAATCGGATAAAGCTCTTGTTGATGGCTTGCACACACATGGTGTTAGAACATGCCATATTTTAGGTTTTATGATGGCTCAAAAAGGTGGTCATAAAGGTCTTGGATTTTGTAAAAAGGACTTATATAACTACTTAAATAATGAAGCAATGGCAAGAATAGAAGGAGGGGATGCTTTTGCTGCTTTGAGTTATTTACAGGCTAAAGCTGATAATGATCCAATGTTTTTTTCGAAGTTTACCACAACAAACGAAGGACGTTTAGAAAACTTATTTTGGTCGGATTCAGCTAGTCGGATTGATTATGAATGTTTTGGTGATGTGATTGCTTTTGACGCGACTTATAAGAAGAACAGGTATGACAAGCCTGTTGTTGTTTTTTCTGGATTCAACCATCATGGAGAAACTACAATTTTCGGTTGTGCTTTGGTTTCTGATGAAAAAACTGAGACATACAAGTGGGTTTTAAATACTTTTTTGGAAGCAATGTATCATAAACATCCTAAAGGGGTAGTTACAGATGGAGATCTTGCAATGAGAGAAGCTATTCGAGATGTATTTCCAAACTCGTTGCATCGTCTTTGTTCATGGCATTTACATCGAAATGCTTGTGAGAATGTGAAGAATCCAAAATTCTTGGAAGAATTTAAGTCATTGATTTATGCTACTTATACTCTAGACGAGTTTGAAAATGAGTGGAAGAGGGTAGTTGATGATTGTGGTTTATCAAATAACAAATGGGTTAAGAAAACATATGAGATGAAGAGAATATGGGCTAGTGCATACATGCAAGACAATTTTTTTGTGGTATAAGAACTACATCAATCTCTGAAGCCGTCAACTCTTTTATAAAGATGTATGTTCAGAATAAAAGCAGTCTTGTTGATTTCTTGCACGGTTTCGAAAGAGCTGTAAAAGAATACAGACATAATGAGTTAATGTCTAATTTTAAAACGTTCTATTATGATCCCGTGCTAACAACTAAATTGGAGGGGTTGGAGCTTGAAGCTGCAAAGATCTTTACTGGGAAAAAATTTAAGGAAGTTCAAGATGAAATAGAAGACGCGATCACGGTAAATGTTATCGAACGCTCTGAGCTCGAAAATGTTGTGACTTTTAAGATGAATAGATTTTGCAACAAAAATTCTACATATCTAGTTCATCTTGATAGGGCGCAAAGTAAATTTTTATGTGATTGTAATTTGTTTGAACGGGTAGGAATTCCATGTTCTCACATCATTTGTGCCATGCGGCATGAGCACATAAACATATTTCCAAATAGTTTGATTTGTAAAAGATGGACCATATCAGCAAAGGATGATTATATATCGTCAATGTCTTCTGAAGAATGTGATGATGAGAAAATGGTCATGTTTCGTCGAGGGACTATGTCTTCTGCGTTTAATAGTCTGTGTGATATTTCTTGTAAGCATCCAGATGATTTTAAAGAGGCTTTGAAAGGGATTTATAGTTTGTGTGAGAAAATAAAGAGGCGTCGTGATGTCAATGGAAATCATAAGACTAATACAAATGTTATTAATGATCCCATTCAGGCCAAGACCAAAGGTGCTCCTCGTAAGAACAAAGGCATTCCTCGCATGACCAAAGGTGCTTCTCGTAATACAAAAGGTGTCCCTTGTAATACCAGTCACACAAAGCATAAGTGTCAAGATATAGGTAAAAATGATGTTCTACATGAAGTTGACAAAGGCTCTGTTGCAATATTAAATGTAGGGTGTGAGGTATGTTTCCAACCACTATGTTGTATATATTTTTATTTGTAAATATTTAGGTTCTTAATTCAATATTATGATAATTTTTTATGCAGGGTGTTGATAAGAATTATGATAGTCAGCAGAAGAAAAAAGATGTTGATGTTGTTTGTTCAATGAAAGAATTTATCAATAAAAAAACATCAAAACATGTAAGTTAAAACACTTTATATTTCTTTTTGATAAAATTTAACAAGAGATTGTCAATTTTTATAATTTTGTAATAGATTGAAAATGAAGAGATTGGCCGATCAAACGAGAACATGCCAAACACTCCTACAGCTTTTGAAAATGTAAGTAGTTTTTCATTTAGTTAGTTAGAAGAAAAATCAATGTTTTGATATTTTAATCTTGGTTTTATTTGTTACAGAATATTCACGGTTGCAGTCTTATATATGGTATACCCTCTGTTAAAGTGGAAGGTCAAAATGTAACATGGAACCATAGTTTAGGATATGCTCCTAATTATACTCTTGGTTCTAACGGTATTCCCATTCAAAGTATTCCAGTATCTACTCAATTTCCACCAACAGTTAACTTCTCATCACACTTGAATGCTCTTATGTATCCTAGAGCACACATTTTTCCTCATAATACATCGGTGGGTAAATACAAAACTGATGATGTTAATTGTGTGTGCTAGTCAAATAACTAATTCAATTTATTTTGTCATATCAGTTTTTAGGTGTGCTGGAACAGGTTGAGAGTTCGGCAAAAATGGGTTGCAAGAAAAATGGTCCATCTATTTTAGCCAATAAATAAGAAAGAGATATATAGATTGAAAAAGAATATGAGTCCTAATGCAAAACTGACAATGTTATCAGATTTGAATAGATTTTCTTTTTACCCGGTAAATTGACTATTCTGTTGATTCATCATATTGACTTATGTATGTAGTTTTTATTACTCTCACTATTTTTGCCAAATGATTTTCTTCCAAACTACTTATAATTGGTGTTGTTTTTCTTCATTTCCATATAAATTTTCTACTTAGATGGATTTTAATTTTTCTGTCAATTATTTGCAACAGGAGGTCTGATTTACCATGGAGATATATGTTGTTGATTACTTGCTATAGACATTACAAAAAAAGTTGGACTGCTCTACAATCAAGCATGTAGTGAGGGCATGATGAATGTCTTGTGTGGGACTATGTTGTTTATTCCTTGTCATATACATTGCGATAAAAATATTTTATTGAGATTTACTTTAAAATGATCTTAAAAGTACCAACTAAATTTAAATTTGAGAAAGTGATTTAATATAAAATAATCTCAACTCCTCTTGAATAAAATGGATTTAGTTTCATTTTAAAATTAAAATTAAAATGAAAATAATTTATAGCTTTGATATAATTGTATGACCTTTCAGTTTTTCTTATAGGTTTTGCAATACGTGATATTAAATATTTTGGTGGCTGCAGTTCACTTTTTCCCTTAGATTTTTACAATTTTCATTAATTGAATCAATTTCTTTATCATGAAACTATGCATTTCTTCTCATTAACTGAATCAATTCTCATTTCTTCTCATTTTCAAAAGTTGCAAGTAGTGGATTGTTAACCTACAATATTCAAGCAAAAGAGATGGAAGAAGAGTCAGTTACATCTCCTTTGGCAAACGAAAAAAGAGTGAAGCGTCGTTTGTTAGATTCTAGTGGCAATAACATTTCTCTAGTTTATTTGTCATCCTCCAGGTAAATGCTCAAATGTTGCTTCTTCTAAATTGTTTTAGTTTCTTCTATTTTCGTTTTATATAATAAAATAAATTGATATTTTTTTTTAAAATTTAACAATGGTTAAATTGTTATAGAATTTGTGAATAAATTCATAATATTTCATATTTTATGTAATAAACAGTCAAGATGATGCTCTCAAAAGGAAACAAAAGAATGAAAACTATATAGAATGGAACCCTCTACTGTTCAAAGAAGAAAAAGAAGCCAGTTCAGATAAAAAGGAATACATTCAACAAAATACATCTTTTGAAGATATGATATCATTAAGGTATGAATATGGTATTTTAATAAATAGAATATTTTTTAATAAATTTTATTTTAGGATATATGGAGAATAAGGATTATTTGTTTTTTTTTATTTCAGTCACAGAGAAATCAATTATGTTTGGAAAAGGAGAATGGAAAATAACGATGAATATGCTAACATGCATGTTAAAGCAGATGATCATGGAGTAATTAAATTATAATTAATTTTATCTATTTTGATTTGTAGAATATTTGTTTATAATTTTGAACACTTTATATTTTCTGATATTATTGTTAATATATTAATAACTAGGGTGAACATTATTTGCTACAACAAAGGTTGGCAAAATTGGAAAGAAGATTTGATGATGTAATACAAGATACTGATGGTTTTAAGACATTTATGTTGATTAAGTTTGAGAAATTTTGTCAGACTTTTAAAAATCACAAAACATCCACTCCTAATAAATCTGAAATGATTGAAAGAGATGGATCAAAAGAAAAGGATGTGATTTCAAAAAAGATTGATAGAAACCATGAACTTAAGCTAAAAGAAAATCTTCAAGAATTTTATCCACCTTCTCATAAGAACAAGACCTGCGTCCCGATTTTGGTAGCAACCGGCTCACCGACAGGTTTCTACATTAAGTCTAGAAAAATTTTAGACTTTTCTTCTTCAAAAAAAGATATTTCAAGTGTAAGTAAATTATTTCATATTTACACATGTTTTATATTTATGTTTTATAATTATATTTTATATACTTGAATTTTTTCATTTTCTTATTTAAATCTAACCTATATATTTATATAATATAATTACTAACACAAGTATGGTTAATTTTTAGGCTATATATATGGAAGATTTACTCTTGGATTCCTCTTTTTATGCAAATGGAGCTACACAGAAACCAGCAATATCAGAATTTCAACTAGTTATTCCGAATGATTTGGGAAAGCAGGCATACGACTCGTATGTTATATTCTAATTCTTTTGAAATTTTTTATTGATAGGTTGTCTATCTAATGATGAAACTAAACTTTAGGAATGACTGTGGAGTATGGGTGATAAAATGGATGGAGCAAATAAGAGGAGACTAGAATAAAATTTATGTATGTCACTCTTCATTTAACATAAAATCAATTTTTAATTTATGTGAATTTCATTGATTATAATGATATTTTATTTTATAGGTTGATGGTGGTACAAGACTAAGGATTGCATTAGATTTGACAATGAATTCTTACAACACATTAAATGGTTTGATTTTGGAGAGGGCTTGGGAGAAAATTAACAAGTCAGACAATGCATAAGAACATGCGATGGATTTTACAAGAGTTTATTTTATTTTTATATTTGATTAAATTATGTAACAACTCAGTTTATTTTCACATTGGGGATTATCTATTTGGTATTTGAGTTAAAGTTTTAATTTAAGTTTTGGATTGTCTCGGACCTATTTAATTGTGTTTTGTTGTTCTCTGTCGTCGAATCTAAAATTTTGTTGTTTCTAAGTTGTGTTTTTTGTTTGTATCGTTTGCAGTAGGGGTGTTCGCGGTTCGGTTTAGATCGGTTTTAAAGCAAAAACTCATCCGATCCAAAAATAAATTTACTAGCGGTTTGGTTCGGTTTTGGATGATATGTTAAAAAAATCCAATCCGATCCGATCCAATTTAATGCGTTTTAATTTGGATCGATTTTTGGATATCCAAATTACAAATTATATTTTTATTAATATTATAAAAATACTAATAAATCATAGATTTGATATAATATATATCATATAGTTTATTAAAAATTAATATTATAAAAGGAAAATGATCGATTATAGTTGAAATAAATGAAATAATAAAAATAAATAGATTAAACTAAGCTAATAGATAAGATAAAAAAAATTAATTATCATATAATAATAAATTTATGTAACATATCATACTAATAAAAAATAAATAAGTACAAAATACATATACATGCGGTTCGGTTTGGTTTGGATCGATTTTGAAAAATCAATCCGAAATCCAATCCGAACCGTGCGGTTCTCACAAAATGGCATCCAAACACATCCAATAAACTTCGATTTTTCGTGGTTTTCGGTTTTTTTGGATCGGTTTGCGGTTTTTATTTGGATTGGTTTGGATTTGAACACCCCTAGTTTGCAGCAGTAGTAATGCCTAGTTACCAACTTTTATAAATCTTGGCATATTTAGTTTAAGTATTTTAAATGTCAATGCTTTTTATAAATAATTTATGTGTTTGTTTATGCATATTTATAAATAAATATATCATATATGAGGATATATATATAAGTTTCTAACAAGTATATATATATATATATATATATATATATATATATATATATATATATATATATATATATATATATATATATATATATATATATATACATATATATATATATACATATATACATATATACATATATATATATATATATATATATATATATATATATATATATATATATATATATATATCTACATATATATATATATATATATCTACATATATATATATATATATATGTATACATATATATATATATATATATGTATATATATATATATATATATATATATATATATATATATATATATATATATATATATATATATATATATATATATATATATATATATATATATATATATATATATATATATAAACTATAATAACATACTACTTATATTATCATTGACCACAAAATATAACAAGTTTTTATTTTTATTGTTTGTGACATACTTTTTTTTTTCATACTGTATTTCTACACTCTTATAAGAAGAAGAAAAAAAACGTGTTATATATTTAGGTTGTGTAATTATATTTTTTTATAAATAAAGTAAATAAATTATCTTAGATACAAAAAAAATACTTACTAAAATAATGACTTTTAATTTATTTACTTTAATTATGAATTATTATATATGAGAAATTAAATATACTAAAATAATGGCATTAATTCTCTTTGACTTTTTAAAATGGAATTAAGTGGTGTTGTTTTAAAAGGAGATACGGTGGTTATATATGGAATATCAAATCACCAATTCATTAGTCTATACAAATTTCATATTATTACTATTGAATTTCTTAAATTTGTCTTTATATATATGGAATATGTATACAGTAATATTTGATTCACTTTTTTTTTTTTTTGGTTATAATGAGGGCCTAAGCCCAAAAGAAAAGACGACTACTCAAGAACAACAGACGGAAAAATAATTCCACACGAATCAGCTTCAAGAAGGTCCGCTAGAAACGGAGGAGGATCAGTATAGTGATGAAGGATTTCACCCCTACAACCATGCTTGGCCAGACAATCAGCGCAAGCGTTTGCGTTTCGAGACACATGAGAAATAATTACCACCTCAAATTCACCCATGAGTTCCATAATCCGACGCAGCATAGCGACACAGTCAACCATCCCAACTTTGCCAGCCTCAATCGCTTTGACGACAAGCAGACTATCAGTATTAATTTCCAAGTTCCTAACACCAAGCTTTCTTGCTAGCTTCAAACCCTCTACCACTCCCCAAAACTCAGCCACATTAGCATTACACTCCCCTACGAATTTAGAATAACCTCCTCTCCATTGACCCTTGTAATCTCGTAAAAGGCCTCCACAACCGGCTGCATTATTAGCTTTACAAGCACCATCCGAGTTAAGCTTGATCATGTTAGAACTAGGAGGCTTCCACCCGACATATTGCTGGCCCAGACTATCTTCCTTACTAACTTTAAAGATCTTCGCTGCTTGTTTATATTCCTCACCCCTCTTCACAATATGCACAATAGGATCGATAGGTCTAGCATAATCCTCATTGTGTTCTTCCAGATTACGCCATGTCCATAAAGCGTGGCAAGCAATGATCCAAGTATTCATCCACCCCCGGTTGGTATCACCATTGTAGTTGAGATTCAAGTGAATCCATTCCTCGATTTCCACTGTGAAAAACTTTACAAGGATGTCACTGGGAACCAAGCTTTTCCAAACGCTCATACATTTAGCGCAATCTCGCATAGCATGAATGGTGGATTCACAAGAGCATCCACATAACTTGCAACTTGCATTTCCCAGGCCTTTTTTGCTCTTGCTGAAATTTGTTAAGAGCCTGTTATGCTTGAGAAGCCACATGAAAGTTTTGCACCGCTCCGGAACTTCAGCTTTCCAAATTCGAGACCAGTCCCGATCTGGAATCAATTGATTATAACCTTCGACCTCCGTAAACATCTCCTTTATAGAGAACTCACTGTTGCCAGCACCTGCAAAACAGAAAACGTCAGTTAAAGGCTCCTTGCTCGGTGGCAAACAAGCTTGAATCGCACTCATCCATTGAGAAGGCAACCAGCTTTCGAGGATTCCGGTATTCCATTCACCAAGATTGTTCACCAAATCACAAACTTTTGCTCCTTGCAGCGGTCGAGGAATATTAATATTCATTTCACTCAAAGTGAACTCAAGACCAAGCCAATTATCTTCCCAAGCATTGATCCTAGTTCCATCCCCCACAATCCATCTTCCCGTCTCCAACAAGTTAGGCATGACACTAACAATATCTTTCCACAGATTGGAATCCGCCGGCTTCGCATTTAAACAATCGTTACTGTCATGAACTTTATATTTGCCTCGTATCACTTGACACCACAAATCACTAGCATTGTTATACATGTGCCAGCCTAACTTCATCAAACAAACCTGATTTAGAACATGCAAATCACGCAAACCGGTACCCCCAAGATGTTTAGGCTTCGTAACTGTGTCCCATGCCACCGCATGGATTTTACGATTCTCATCAGTATCCCCCCAAACAAACTTCCTCTGCAAACGATGAATATCTTCAATGCAAGTCTTAGGTAATTTTGCTGTCATCATAGGGTATAATGGAATTGCTTCTATCACACTTTTGGCCAAAGTAAGTCGTCCAGCCAGCGATAAGCTGTTTCTCTTCCAGGTGTTAAGCTTTGCAGCAACCTGCTCTACAATATATTGACAGTCATTGCGCCGGATCTTTTTTCCACTTAGGGGGACACCTAAATATTTCCCAAAGCTCTTAACCTTTCTGAACTTGGAAAGGTGCTGAAGCTTGTTTTGCATGCTCATGCTCACATTATTAGAAAACAGAATACTTGTTTTTTCCAGACTGATTTCCTGTCCCGTCATTTGGCAAAACCTATCAATCGTCTTCATAACACATTCCATTTGAACTTCTGTTGCCTCCCCAAAAATCAAGAGATCATCCGCAAACATTAGATGAGTAATCATTAGCCCTTGTTTTCCCAACTTAACACCTTTCCATCTGTTCTTCATTCTTTCCTCTTCAATGAGGTGCGATAATTTATCCATGCATAACACGAATAAATACGGAGATATTGGATCTCCTTGACGAATGCCTCTGCGAGGCCGAAAGAAGTCATTTCTGACTCCATTCCAATTGACATTAGTTTCGACGCTAGCTACGGAGTGCATGATAACATTTAACATATTCTCAGGAATTTTAATTTCACTCAAGGTTTGCCAAATACACTCCCAGTTTAATTTATCATACGCCTTCGAAAGATCAACCTTTATAGCGAAAGCTCCTTTCTTTCCTTTCATTTTCTCCATCGAGTGCATAACTTCTCTAGCAACAATGATATTCTCATGAATTTGACGGCCGGGCACGAAACCTGTCTGATAAGGAGAGATAAGCTGGCTCATATGGGCTTTGAGTCTACCAACCACTACTTTACTTAAAACCTTATAAATCGTGTTACAAAGAGATATAGGTCTAAAGTGTGCCACCATACTAGGATTTTCGATCTTGGGGATGAGACATATGTCTGTCTTATTAATATTGGCAATTTCTCCTGGCTTCTCCCATAACTTGCGAATGAAATCACACACACTAGTTCCAACCACATTCCAAGCTTTTTGGTAAAAACCTGCTGGGAATCCATCTGGCCCTGGTGCTTTCCAGGGTTTCATGCTCAACAAGGCTTTGTGTATCTCTTCATTACTCACCGGCATATTCATCTTAGCAATATTATCCTCAGACAGCTTAGCATAGGATACATGGGTTTTGCTCCAGCTACTCAAGGAATTATTCAAGGAAAACAACTCCTTATAATACTTGTTGACCATGTTTTTAATTTCAGATATATCCTCCACCCAATCACCATTTTCATTCTTGATCATGAGAATCTTGTTTCTTCTTCTCCTATTCACTGTTTTCAAATGATAGTATTTTGTATTTCTATCTCCATCCACGAGCCACTTCGTTCTAGATCTCTGGAACCACATCAGTTCCTCTTGTCTCAAAATGATTTTAAGATCCTCCTGTAGCTTTTTCTCCAATCTTGTCAAACCGGCAATATTGCGCCTATCATGCATACTCTTCTGAATGCCCTGGAGTCTGAAGGTTATGCCTCTTTTCACTTGTTGGACATGGTTAAGGGAACATCTTTTCCAGTCCTGGGCATCGTCTTCAATTTTCTTAAGATTTTGAACAAAATCAGCTTTGTCATTCCAATAGCCTTTTAGCCTTTCAATGTAATTATT
The DNA here is from genome assembly GCF_029867415.1 of Vicia villosa. Lineage (NCBI taxonomy): Eukaryota > Viridiplantae > Streptophyta > Magnoliopsida > Fabales > Fabaceae > Vicia > Vicia villosa. Next base: position 116,904,029 of record NC_081186.1, on the reverse strand, counting down.
TTCCAGCATCCAGGCACTTTCAAACCGAAAAGGCTTTGGAACTCTCGCCTGGTTCCTATAATTCAGTGTTACCATGATAGGATGATGATCTGAGAAATCAACTCTTGTTAAAACTTTAACTTGAGCCTCAGTATAAAGCAGCCGCCACCTGTCATTACTGATGACTCTATCAAGCCTCTCAAAAATTCGTTGTCCACCTTGATATATAGGCCCTCTCCAAGTAAACCTCGGCCCCATGGCACCAAGATCAGAAAGATTGCATGCCTCCATATTTTCTCTGAATATGCTGCATTTGCGTGTGGATACTCGATTCCCACCTTTCTTCTCATTAGCATAAGCAATATCGTTGAAATCCCCAGCAACTAACCAGGGCTTATCAATATTCATGGCTATACTCTTCATGCTATCCCATAGATTACTTCTGAGAGTTTCATTTGGGCTTGCATAAATTACTGTAAACATCCATTCAGCACCTTCTTTTGTTTTCACCTGCATATGGATAAATTGAGCTCCCATACTGGTCATACTAAGCTTCAATGTATCCTCTGTGCATGCTACAAGTATACCACCCGCAAAACCTTGATTATGCACCTGGTAAAAATGACAAAATCCCAGTTTCCTTAAGGGACTATGAAGATTGGCCGGATCGCTCCTCGTTTCCATAAATACAAAAACCTCCGGTCTATACATATCATAATAATATTTACTAAATTTGAAAAAATCTTTTCCCGCAGCTCCTCTGCAATTCCAGACAATGATATTTGGTTGTCCAATCATTAGAAACATTAGAGAAAAAAATAGTCACGCATGCCCTAGCTGAGACTCAAACAACATGTGTTGGTGTCTCCTTCACAGTTTCTTCCTCATCCTTATCCTGATACTGCATCTGCCCTTCATTGCTCACATTCGATTGTGTGTTGTTGGGTAAGAACACGATCACACTGTCTTCATGTTGATCCTCTATCTCACGTTGTTTTCGAGAGATATCAGGAGGTCGAGGTTCTTGAGGGAAGCTGAACTGATGCTCGTTATTATTGAGTTGGTCCTTTATAGAGGCAAACTCTCCATCAGCATCATTGACTCGTATATTATGAAACTTGGTCTCTAAATCATGACTATAAGAGGCCTTTTTATCTCTAACATGCACTTGCTCCATGTCAAACAACACTACACTTTTATCCTTCTCATAAACACGTTCCATAACCCTTGTCATGACTTTAGGATTTTTCCCATTATTACCTTTCCCTCCACGTGTCGCCAAGCTATTTGCTATCTTCTCCCTTCCCTTATTGATTCACTTTAATTTTAACAATGAATGACTTTTTTTTTATCAATTCTCTTTAATCTTAATAAAAGCATTGCAATGTCCTAAAGACTTGGGGCAATATCATCTTTAATTCTAATGTAAATATCATCTTTTTTATGGAAAATTTCAACAATAATTAAGATGAAAGCTGTATTAAAAATTACAACAAGAATTAAAATATCATTGAACATTACCCAAAAAAAAACCAAGTCAATTGAGTAGGTATCTATGTATCTACCACCAACTATTTAGGACCACAAACACAAAGGAAAAATTCAAAGTTCTTCGACTCTATCTCTGCATCTCCTATCATTCCTTATGAGTGAAGTGCTTTAGCTCCAAAGCTCAGCCTTTTCCACCTTTGAAATACTATCAACAACTTCCACCAGAGAAATGTGCCCCATCACTGTCACCCTCTTAGACTTTACAACCATACTGAATGATGTAACTCCTGTTCAGTGGCGGAGCCAAAAAAATTATAAAACCTGGGCAAGTTTCGACTGGCCCCGTCATTGGCTTCATAATTTTCTACCAAGACACTAATTAACATAATAATTCTTCATAAAAGATAGGCACTCTTAAAAAAATGTCACAAGTTCTAATATGCAGCGTAAATCATTGCAACAAAATATATCACAACTTTGTAATAAACCTGAACATATCACACATTATTTACTAAGTTCAACTACATTTCTAACTAATTATCTAACATACTAAATTTCTTGCCACCTCACACCCTTCAAAAACTCTGATTGACTTAAATGCCAAATCATGGGTCCTAGCAGAACTAAATGAGTCATCTTATTCTAGAATCATACTGATCCATTGTTATTTCTTCACCAAATTAACATCATAAAAAGAAACCTATAAAAAACACTTTCAAGTTAAAACTCAATCCAACTTTACCTCGAGTTTCTTTCCATCGGGAAATGTTTGCCAAGAAGGTATTAATTCAACAATATAATCACTAATGCTAACAAACCATTCTATCTCTCTCTGCCACATTTCTTTCTTATTGCGAGGTAGTGGTTCTAGTCTCCATAGTTGCCCAAATGCAGTAGCTACATAATCATAAAGCTCAAAATGAATCGAATAAATCATACAATTTAGGGAGTGTTTGGTTCTACATCGAATTTTTTTTATTAGATTTTGTAAAAGTGATTTTAGTTTAAAGTGATTTAAATGTGAAAAGGTTTTTGTTTGGATCCATTCATATAAAAGTGAGGCATTTGACAAGTTAAACGAACCAAACAGTTTCTCGATTAGAAATTGCCACTTGGATCTATTTCAGTAAATATACCACAAAGATTTGTAATAGCATTAGAAATTGCCAAAGCAGTGCAAACCCCTTTTCCTGAACCTGGCATATCTTCACCCAGCAACAATTTCACAAAGCTCTCCTTCATCATATCAACATCTGTTCCAATTAAAAACACAAATCTAACAATTAGCACTTAATAGATATAATTGTCATTGACATCAAAAAGCGATAGTCAACATTATAATTTTAATATCTATTGTCCATATGATTAAGTGCTAATTATAATATATATTGTCAATAATATGATTAAGTGTCATTGTAGTATCTTTTTTCTAAAAGCTATAGTCAAACTTCAACATATTAGAAATATGCAAAATATAAAACTATCTCCCAAAAGCACTTTCTTCAATAACAGGATAAAACTGAAACAAAAGCTTGTTCACAATCCAAAGCAACCCGCACCAAGAAAAAACCCCCAAACCAATACCTGCAAAAACCTAAGCAACAGTATGATAACCCAAATAAACCATAAACATAGTAAAAGAAACAAGAGACCAAGTAAGTAGATTAAACCCAATATTCTTTGAGAACCCAATTCTTTAAAAACCAATTAACGGTGGTTTTGATGAACTGAGAAACAACCCAATTTCTTTTTTAATCCAATTCTTTGAAAACCAATTAACGGTGATTTTGATTAATTGAGAAACCATTAGATCGAGGAAGAAGAAGAAGATACCTTGAATTTCGCAACGGAAGATGAAGTGAGATATGAAACCGTCGAAGCTGATGAAGACGGGACTAGGGATGTCGAAGCGAGGTGTGAGAAGGCAGAGCAAAGTAACGCTTTTCAAACCTCCCAACATTAACTCAACAAGCTGCTGCGACTTCAACTTCCGCCATTGTTGTATTGGTTCTGAGCTTTGATGGCTTCTGTTAGGTTTCCCAATTTCATCCATTTAGAAAATGAATGAATGAAAAGAAACTTCTAATTTTTTTAATTAAAAATAATAATTTAAAACAAATTGAGAGTTAGGACAAATATGCAATTATAAAATGATATGGGTAAAAATTAAAAACTAGAAAGTATTGATGACATGACAAATGAAATAAATAACAACCAATCTATGAGAGACATGTCAAGTGGGTAAAGTTACCCAACATTTTAAGTTGGGTAATGAAGTAGGACCCTATTTTTAATCCAAAAATGGTATACGGGAAAAATTCTATTATTGATCTAAATATTTTTATATACGAAATAATCAATTATTTATCTATTTTTTTTCTTTTTTAACATTTTTATTTAAAATAAATGATGTATCCAAATTCGATTAACCAAACAGAACTCGTGTGTATGCATGGGTTTGTTACTAGTTTGTTACTTAAACTTGTTTGTTTGTTGCAATAATTATTGATCTTATCGGTTGATCAAAACCTGAAAATGGACCAGCAACGTCGTGTACAATGTTGGTGGCGGAGAGGAAGGGGTGTACCTACAAGGCACTCCGATACTACAGTTAGTAGGAGCATATAAACGTTTGAGTATTTTTTATAGTTTGAATTGAATTACCGGACCCTCTCAAATGAGAGGGTTTTTATAATGCCCCAACGCTTGGCCATTGGTCCATATTTTAAGCTGGACCGGGGCTCCAAGCTAAAAATATGTGATTGTTAGGAATCTATGCGTAAAACTAGGAATCCTAGAAGGCTGTCTGAAACTAGCCGTTGGGGCGGACAGATACGTACTTTTGGCAAGCGATGGTGTCCATAGAGCAGGTGACCATTTGTCCTCGACTGTGGGGAAGAATGGATGTCTTGAGGTTGACGCAGGTGGAGGCCTGGCCGAGGACAACAATGGGTTGCTGGCCCTCTGGCCAAGTGAGGATATGTCCCCGACAAGGGGTATGAGGGAAAGTGCTTCTCTTTGTCCTCAACTGGTTGGGCCAAGACTGTTAGATCGTTCTGGATGCAGAAGTGGATTAGGTCATATCTAGCCATTGGGCCAGTCCAGAACAGGAGTCTCCCAAGTCGTTGCTTTTGAGCATGGAAATAATGACTTAAGAACGATCTATGATCCGGGGAGAAATTATGTGCATGGTTAGTACCCGTTGCCGGAGACGGTGACGTCTCGTGGTTCCTCCGAGGAGAGATGTGTGCGAGGAGCCTTATCGTCGCCTCGTATGGCCGGCTAGCGGGGAGTCGAACAATTGATATGACTCGAAGGGGTGACATTACACGCGTGCATCGAGCCACGCGTTGCATTAAATGAATTGAAAGTATGTGTCCGTTCACGCGTTCCCAGACAAGCATGTGTCCGTTCACGCGTTTTTAGCACTTCTTATAAATAGGAGGGTCCAATTTTCATTTTTACTTTTGCTTCTCTCTCTTCTCAACTTTCTCTGCTCGCAGTCTCCTCGCGTCGTTGCTTAACGCCATCTTCCGCCGTTTGAAGTTGCTCGACCACCGTACAACCTTCATTTATCACGTAAGTTCTTCATCCCTTTCTACTTTGCGTAAGATTTATCCCTATTTTTATTTAGAGATGCATGCAGCTAGGGCAAAATTGTATAGAATCGACGTTTTTTTGGAGAGTGTTGGTGTCTGACGGTGGTTCTACCACATTTGGACGTCGGCGCCGATGGGGGCGTGTAAGAGACTTAGAATTTTTGGCATTTCTGGTCGTTCGGGCGCCGTAGTTATGGCGGGTGAACTTGCAATAGATGAGGTACATGAGTTTCCCGATGGACGTTGGCTGTAATATGGGTTTGTGCGACAGACTGTATGAGTCTTCCTGTGGGTGTTCATGTGACATTTAAACCTAAAAGTCCTAGAGATCCTTCCCTACGAGGGTCTAGGGTTTTGCATTTCGTGGAGGAGCTAAACCCTCTCGAGGAGGATTTTATTGAGTTCCCGATATCTTTGTCCGCTGTGTGAGTAAGGGCTTTGGTCGAGGACATTGTCCCCGTGCCTTTGCACGCCCTTTCACTTGATTAATGGTGAAGGGGTAGAATTGATTTCGAAGTCAAATTCACTTTTTTCCATTGCTTTTCAGGTACAGATGGCTTGTAATGTTGAGGATGAAATCAAGAGTGATACCAGTCGTAGTTACGAGGAAGGTAGCTCGACCGATTAGAACGTTCCCAAGCAGGATGCACTTGAGAAAAGTGTCTGACCAAGATGCGTTTGGGTCCTCCAGGGAGGAATGGACCGCATTGGGTCCCCAGGGGACGACCTCAATTTTTATTGAATCTCCAGAGGAGGCGTTCGTAAATGTGGCAGCGAAGACAGATCTGGCGGGTGTTAAGGAGTATTTGAGGGTTCTCTTCCCCAGGGAAGATGACAGGGTTTGCTCGGAATACGAGGCCAACCAGTTCCCCTTGTATGAAATTTTCTTCAGAAATTTGGGACTCCGGGTGTCCTTCAGCGACCTTCAGGTGGCTGTCCGTGGCCATCTACGCCTTGCTCCTTCTTAGTTGTACCCTAATTTTATAGCCTTCATCCGGGAGTTCGAGATAGTGTGCGAGAACCTCGAGATAGGGGCCATACTTCCTCTATTCTTCTACTACTTCCATCTTCAAGACTTGTTTCCTCCATTCTTCTTTGTACTCGCGAGTTTGGACAGAAAATCTGCTCGGACAATATATTTGCGGGGAGCGTGTTTTACTTCCACAGATGTAAATTTTGTCATCCTTTCTTTTATTAGGGATAGGTATTCAGAGAGCTTATTAGTTTTAATTTGATATTCTCCTTGTACCTGGGAAGCGAAAAACTAGGAGTCTATGCAAATCTTGACTTCCTCGGCTCCAAGATCCTCAGCCAGACGCATGCCGATGAGGAAGGCTTCATATTCTGCCTAGTGGTTGGATGTTGGGAAAGACAAGGCAAGGGAAACTTCGACGAGGATCCCTTCCTCTTTCTCCAGTATGATGCCTGCTCCACTCCTTGTTGAGTTGGATGAGCCATCTACGAATATGGTCCATTTATGTGCTCCGCACGTCGGGGAGTGCGTCAGGGTCATTTCTGCCATGAAGTCATCCAGGACTTGAGAGTTGAGGGCCTTCCTGTTTTTGTATTTGATCTCGAACTCTGAGAGATCTAATTACCATGGGAGCATGCTACAAGTCATGTCTGGGCGACCTAGTAGTTGCTTTACGGGCTGGTTCGTACGTACCACAATGGTATAGGCCAGGAAGTAATGTCTTAGTTTCCTTTCCGCATTGACGAGGGCCAGGGCGACATTTTTAATTTGTTTCTACCTGAGTTCAGGACCTTGTAAGGCCTTCCTCTTGAAGTATATGGACTTCTGCCATTCAGGTGTTTCTCGGATAAGATCCGCGTTGATGGTCTCGGTCGTGACTGCTAGATAGAGGTAAGGGGTCTCCCCGTTGTCGGGACGAGAGAGGACTAGTGGTTTTGATAATGCTTGCTTGAAATGGAGGATGGCTTGTCGCACTCGTCTATCAACTCGAAAGTTGCCTCCTTGCAAAGGAGTTTGAAGAAGGGGGGAACATGTTGGGCATAATTCACCACAAAACGAGACAGGGAGGTAAGCATCCCATTCAGCATTTGAATTGATTTATTTGAGCTTGGTGTCGGAAGCTCGGAGAAGGCCCTGCACTTGTCGAGGTTGGCTTTGATTCCTCTTTCTGTTAGGTAGAAGTCAAGGAACTTTCATGCTCGTACCTCGAAGGTGCACTTCTCCGGGTTTGAATCGCATTTTGCATTATCGTGCTTGGTCAAAGATCTTTTTGAGGTGGAGCGTATGGTTGTTTTACTTTTGGGATTTAATGATCATGTCGTCCATGTACACTTCCAGCATGTCACTGACTTCTCCTCGGAAGACTTTGTTCATCATTCTCTTATAGGTGGCCTAGGCGTTCTTCAGACTGAATGGCATTACATTATAGTAATAGTTGTCCGACTCATTCATGAAGGCCGTGTACTTCTTGTCCCCCTTTTCCATGAGGATCTGGCTGTATCTAGAATATGCATCCATGAAGGACAAAAGTTTGAAACCTGCAAAATTATCAACGAGTTTATCTATGCTAGACAAGGGGTTAGCATCTTTGGGGAAAGCCCTATTGAGATCGATATAATCAACAAACATACACCATTTTCCATTTGATTCTTTTACAAGTACAACATTGGACAACCAAGTTGTGTACTTGGCTTCCGAAATAAAATTTGCCTCGATGAGGTCTTTTGCAGCTTTTTCAACAGTCTTCATTTTCTCAGGAGACTGCTTCCTCCTATGTTGAGCTACAACCCTAATGGTCGGATTCATAGGCAGCTGATGATAGGCTACATCTAGGTCCAGTCCGGGCACCTCTAATGCGCTCCATATGAACAGGTCTGAGTTCTCCCTTAGACAAGCCTTCAGTTGTTTCCTTGCTAGGTCAGGGAGGCCGGTTCCCATCTTCACTCCCTTTTTGGGATCATCACCGAAGAGGATGACCTCGAATATCCTATCAAGAATGGGGCGCAGAGGACCTACAGGCTCTTAGTCAGGCGTAGTGGAGAGATCCATCATGGTCAACGAGGCTTTCTTATCTCTTTTCTTATGATCTTTCGGGTTATCTATGGAGAAACAATCGTCAATGTCAACTAAGTCTATGCGGGGTAGTGATCTGGGCTTTTCGGAACTGTTGGGCAGAGCGGGCTTGTTTCTAGCCAGCGCGCTGATGGAGTTCAACTCTTCGATGTTGCTTTAAAGCATCTCCTTGCGACCTCGGTGTCTCCGTGGAGGGTTGCAACGAGACCCTTGAAGGAGTAATATTTCTTCTTCAGGTGCATCGTGGAAGGCACAACTATCAGTTCTGCCAGTGTTGTCCTGCCGAGGATACATTGGTAAAGTGAAGGGCATACTATCACTTGAAATTGGACTTTGATAGCTCTAGTCGTTTCTGCGGCCCCGAATGTGATGAGCAGTTCTATGTATCCCCATGGCTTCGTGATTGCGCCACTGAAACCATGCAGGTCGGAGCCTACGTATGGTGTCAATTGTGTTTCATCCAGCTGCAACATGGAGAATAGCTACGAGTACGACCGAACTCCCTTGATCGACCAGAATGTTTCAAACATCAAACTTTGTCATCTGTGCCCTCACGAGCATAGGAATGCTCAAGTTAGGGGAACCATCGGGGATTTCCTCACCATAGAACGCGATATGGGCGAAATTTCCCCAGTTCTTGTCGAGGGTGGAATTGGCGTTGGAGCTCGCACTAATGAGTTTCTCGAACTTCCTTTTTATTGAGCCCACTGTCATCTTGCTGTTTTCCCCTTCGACATGACCAGGGAAGAGGGAAAGTTCTCCCAGGGACTATGTGGTGCCATATATATGGGAAATGCGGCTTCGTCTAGGGCGTAGAAGTCCTCTGGTCGCTTTACGCTCAAGGCTACAGGCATGCTGACATCATTTGAGGAAGTTTTTCCTCCTCGACACTTTTTTGTATCTCGGGGCTCATGTTGAGCATAATCACTTTTCTTCGTGTATTTTTTGAGATGGCTTTCTCGGATCAGGATCTCGACTGCATCCTTAAGGTGGATGCAGTCTTTGGTGGTATGCCCGTGGCTCTTGTGGAACCAGCAGTATTTAGTTTTATCTTTGTTTGGTTTTGTTGGCGTTTGTCAGGGAAAGTTAACCCCGACCTGACAGAAATTTGCGTTGGCGTATTCGGAAAAGATTTTTTCTCGCGAGGCGGTAAGGGGCGTGAACTCGTGGAAACGGCCATGTGGTCCCTTGTAATCCCGAGAGTCACGAGATCTTTCCTCTTTCTTTTTTCTCATCCCCGACAAGATGTCGAAGAGTTGTCAATTGAGGCTTTAGAGCACAAAATTTGGCCAAGAATTGAGGAAGTTATGACCATTCAAAGTTAGGCAAAAAAACATGTAATTCTTCATGAAAAAGTCAAAACCCTAATTGTTGACTTTTGAATCTTTGATTGATTTTCTTGATTTTTCTTGATCAAATGACTTCAATAATCATATAATCATGATTTTGATTTTCAAAAGTTCATGGTTGACCAAATTTCTCAAAAGTCAAAGGTGATCTTGAACAATTGACTTTTTCCAAATGAATTGAATTCTTCTAAGCATTAATGAAATCAAACTCTTCTAGCCAAATGGATGTTATGAGTGGATTATAATGATGAATTTAAGATCATTGAATCATAATTAGAGCCATGGAACCATGCTTTGACCAAAAGTCAACTTTCTAAAGAATTAGGTCAAAAACCTAGTTGTGTACCAGATGAATTTGAAAGTTGTTGATCTTGAATTGAACCATACTTGGCTTTGATATCAATGAGACGAATCACTTGAGCACGTGAGAAATCTTGAGCCACCTTGTGAGCCACAAAACCCTAATTTTCTTGAGTTCCTTCATAAGTTACCTATCTTGGAAAACAAGCAACAAGCAAAACACAATCTTTTTGTATATTTTTTGTTAGCTAATGATTCATGAATGATTATGAATGATGATCATACTTTTTGAGATCCAATGCAAATGAGGTGAAATGCCATGGTAAAAAATTGGGGTACAACACCTATTAGTAGGGAGCATCGTATATTTAACCTTATTTATAATTATTTCTTTTAATGATTCATTCAAATTCTTAATATATAAATTTGTATCATTGAACAAATAATTTATCTATAACATTAAAATAAAAGTTAACGTTATTATTTTTGGTGCCACATCAGTGCCGACTTAATTTTTTAATGTCACATAATCGAAGTTTAGTCTACATGTCATTGGAGACCTATCAAATGTAAAAGACAAAAAAATTGAAGGGTTAAAACCAAACAATTAAAATTTAGAAGGCTAAAATCAAACAAATGAGAAATTTGGAAGGCTAAAAATGCATTTAAACCTATAAAAAATTCATATATATTATGTTATTTAGTTGAGAAAATAATAAGTTAAATATATCTTTTAGTTCTTATTAAATTTATTTAAATTTTAATCTTTCATAATATTATAGAAAATAAAAATATATTTAACCTAAAATATATTAACAAATTTTAAGGTAAACATTGGTTCTACTTGATAACACAACATCTCGATTTCGATTCTAACTCTCCAAAATCTGAAAACACATTCACATGTTCAATTGTGTTGAAAATCCAAAAACAAACGAAAAACAAATAAACCAACGCTCTTTCTTCTCTCTCTCTATCGAAAAACCGTGTTGTGTTGTGTGTTGTGTTGTTGTACTTTGATTATTTGATTGATTCATCAAAGTACAGCGAGATAGCTATGGAAGATCAACCTCAAGGAACGTTACAGAACGTTCTAGAACAAGAATCTCTCAAGTGGGTTTTCGTTGGTGGCAAAGGTGGTGTTGGAAAAACCACATGCAGTTCCATCCTCTCTATCCTTCTCGCTTCTGTTCGCTCTTCTGTTCTCATCATATCAACCGACCCTGCTCATAATCTCAGCGATGCTTTTCAACAACGCTTCACGAAAACCCCTACTTTGGTTAATGGTTTCTCCAATCTATATGCTATGGTTCGTTCGTTCACGAAAACCCCTTTTGTCAAATTTTGATTTTTTTGTGTTTTTAAAGTGATCAATTTTGTTTTTTGTATGGTGAATAATTGAAAATTGAACCCCTTTTGATTTTATTTTGTGAATCTTGATAGGACCCTTTTGTCAATTTTTGATTTTTTGTGTTGCGAAAGTGATGGCTTTTAATTTGGATTGGTTTTGTTTTGTGATGTTTGCTTTGGTAGGAAGTGGATCCTGCGGTTGAGCATGATGACATGGGTGGTTCTGATGGGATGGATAGTTTGTTCTCTGAGCTTGCTGGAGCGATTCCGGGAATTGACGAGGCTATGAGCTTTGCTGAGATGTTGAAGTAAGGATACTGTTACTTGTAATCTTATTGAACATGATTTTTAATCTGATTGTTGAAATTGTTTTTTTGTATGGATCTGATCGTAATTAGGGCCTTTGGCAAATTAGCACCCCAGTGAGACGGTATCCCCTTTAGGCCGTAGTTAGTTATCTAGGATTCGGCTGATTGAGCATGGTTTTATTCGTTGATCCCCAGCCTCTCAATGTGTGCGACTCCACTGAAATTGTTTGAGTTACGTGAACATGTTGTGTATGATAGAATAGACTAGTGTTTAGTTTTTGGGAAATCTTAGTGATTTGAGTTAAAGCTCGTTGATGCTAATTGTACGTAATAGTTTCAGAAAAAGCTTGTTTTGGGCCTTATGGGAGCTTTTGAAAAACCTATGTAGAAACAAATTTTAAGGAAATTTGTATCCTAAGTTAAATATTTAGGTTACAATGATTTACCGTATATTTAGCTTGTCCACTTTTTCATGAAAGCTAAGCTACACAGTTCCTTATTTGCACGAATCCCGGTATGCATATGAATATCATACCTGCTACGCAACATAATACCTTATTGCATGAATCCCAAGTATGCATATAAATATGATACTTGCTCCCTCTGCTTTAGTTCTTTTGCCGGTCCTTCTGAATCTTTACTTTTCCCTAGAAGTCAAGCAAAGCCAAATATTTTAAGATGTTACATTGTAAGCTTCTGAAGATAAGCCTTCAAGAACAAAAAAATCTATTAATTGATATTTACTCCTAATTATATGGAGTTTTTAGACTAATCTTGAGGTTTCACTCACGATTTTCTAAGTGAACATGATTTGTTCAATAACCTCGTGCTACTGTGTCCTTGAAGTAAGCATATGTTTCCTGAGAAGATGATTTTCCCACCATGTATATACTTTATAACACCTTCATACTCAATGGGTGGACCTTACAGGTCATAGCAAACATGTGACTTAAAATGTTGTCTATTGATGTTATAAAAGAAAAGGGTGTCCTTGCTGCTTATATCTAAGTAGAAGATTATTTAAGAATAAATCCGTGTATGGTAATGTTAAAATCTATAGTGGTAACGTTAAAATCTAAAGTTGGAGGAATGACTTGTATTACTTACACTGAGCGAAGAAGATATTGTTTTTCATTCAAGCATTTATTTGATTATTGATTTGCAAGTATGTGACTGTGTCATGCTTCCATTTGGATATTGAAACGTCCCTTTGAACTTATTTTTAATATTCTTCAGCATGTTTTGATTAATAATGTCTATTTTTTCAGATTGGTGCAAACAATGGACTATTCTGTCATTGTATTTGACACTGCTCCAACTGGTCATACACTTAGACTGTTGCAATTCCCGTCAGTTTTAGAGAAGGGTCTTGCAAAGATGATGTCTTTGAAAAATAAATTTGGGGGTTTGTTTAGTCAGGTATGGATTTAAAGCCGAGACTTCTTGCATCGCATGAGATTCTCTATAATGGTTTGAAGTTGACTAAGTTCAGTTTCAATATTTAGTAATTGGCAACTTTTCTTAACTTCCATCACAGATGACTCGCATGTTTGGCATGGGTGATGATTTTGGTGAAGATGCAATTCTCGGAAAGCTTGAAGGAATGAAGGATGTAATTGAACAAGTTAATAGGCAATTCAAAGATCCAGTAAGATTTTCATCTAATTTCAGTTTTGTATTGTTTTTTCGTCAATGAATTGCGGCTTGTATTATTCATATGCCAAAATGACTTCATAATTATTTTATTTTTCTTCATTAACAGGACATGACAACCTTTGTCTGTGTTTGCATTCCCGAATTTCTCTCGCTTTATGAAACCGAAAGATTGGTTCAAGAACTCACAAAGTTTGAGATTGACACACACAACATCATCATTAATCAAGTAATCTTCGATGATGAAGGTAACATGCTCGTTATATCCGAAACATTTATGTTTCTTTGCATTTTCTTTTAAATAGTACCTGCTAATCTGTTTTCCCTCCGCAGATGTCGAATCCAAGTTACTTAAAGCAAGAATGAAAATGCAACAGAAGTATTTGGACCAGTTTTACATGTTGTATGATGACTTTAATATTACTAAGCTACCACTTCTTCCCGAAGAGGTAAGTTTTTGCATTCTCGATCTCTCTAACACCGACGCACGACACTAACACGTGGGATTACAATCACTTAATTCATTTTCTTGACAGGTTACTGGTGTTGATGCTCTGAGATCATTTTCAAGACATTTTACGACACCGTATCAACCGTTATGCAGTAGCGACCAAGTAGAGCGATTAGAGCGTAGAGTATCAGCGTTACAAAGCCAGTTAAAAGACGCCGAAGAAGAATTGGAGAAAGTGAAAAGAGGGAAGCGCTAGGCTTGATTCATTGCTATCGTTCATATGAATAATGATGCCATTATTGTAATTTCCTTTTGTTCAAATTTTTTTGTTGAACTTTACATGTGATAAAGCATCCTTTTCTGGCTTGATTATCATTTTTGTTCAATTTTAATTCCTTAGCTTTTTTCTCATGTAAAACTGAAAAGAAAAGGATAGAATTGGTGAGTGTAGCTTAAGTTGTTTCGGGAATATTCTTTACTTGTATCTTTCATACTATTATGAGTTGGATATTTTTGTATTCTTTTCTTGTTTGTTTTCAACTTTCCTAGTTAAGGATAGAAGTGTCATGTTATAAAAAAATTGCTTGATTTGTCAAGCAAATCATTCAAAGTGGGAGGAGTGTCATGTTATAATATACTTTTACACTTAATTTGTTGTAATGTTAGAGATTGGGCTGCACTAATTAAAAAGTTGGAGTTTAGGCCCATACATATATTTTGGAATATGTAATATTTAATTTCTAAATAAATAAATAAATATGTAAAATAAAATAACTAAATATATTTAATTATTAAAAAGAAAATTTTAAGAAAATAAAATAATGAATTAAAAAAATTATATTAAAATGACATGACATTGACACATAAGCAAAAATAACGCCACCTCATTAAAAAATACTCCCAAATTTGAAAAGGGGACCAAAATTGAACATAAAACTTAAAAAAGGGACTAAAATAGTGATTTTTAAAATGGGGGGGGATCAAAATCAAGAAAATGGCTAAATAGGGGGATCAAAGTTGCATTTAAGCCAAAATAATATTTAATTTAAATTAGATTACATGTGAAATATTTTTTTCACTATACATGTTATCGATTTCACACCCCATAAGTACCTTTTTTCGTACCGGTCTCCGTTTGAAACGAGATCTTTGAAACATCACCATCACTAGATTTCCGAATAAGTTCTTGTAATTCTACGTAGTCTGATGAGTGCATTGACGAACCGCCGTAACTGAGTTTGTTGCCCATACCATAATAGTTGAGTTGTGTTGTTTGAGTTGATGATATTATTGGTGAACGACCAAGTCAATTGAATGACAACATTGGTGTGAATGTTTTGTTGGGGAAAAGAAGAAATGATAGTTATGGTGTATGATAGCCATATGTTTGATGGATGTTTTGGTGTTATGATGTTAAGGTATTTTGGTGTTGTGATGTTAAGGTGTTTTGGTTTTAGTAAGAAGTGTTGGCATTTAATATATATAATGACTTTTGGTTACAACAAAACGAATATAAATACGCTTAAAACAACAACACAAATATTTAGTGATGCTAAGTCTATCATCTTTGATATTTGTAGTAGGGAGGATAAGAAAGATGTTGGGAGATTTGCTATGGTTTTAGAGAATCTTTGGAAGAGCCGCAATAATATTGTTTGGAATAATAATAGGAAAGATCTTGCGAGAATTGGTATTCAAGCTTATTATAATTGGTTTGATTGTTTTAATGTCCAAGATGTTCATGTCCTGAATATTGATTCTCAGTTCCCTCTGGTTTGGACCCCCCCTGCTGTAGGGTGGTTGAAGTGTAACGTTGATGCAGGTTTTAATAATCACTACCAAACTATGAATAGGGCTTGGTGCCTTCGTGATAATTTGGGGAGATTTATCGTTGCAGGTGTAGCTTGGGATAAAGGTATCACATCACCCATAGAAGTTGAAGCTTTGGCTTTGAAGGAGGCCATTCACATTGCTATTACCATGAACTTGAATAATTTGATTTTCGAAAGCGATTCTCAAGTGGTAATTCATGGAATTAATTTTGCGGTTACAGGGAATTCGAAGTTTAATATTATTATTAATGCTATCCGGAGATTGTTGAGTCTTGTTACAAACTTTGAGGTAAAGTTTATTAAGCGTCAAGCGAATATGGTTGCCGACTCTTTAGTTAAGGCGGCCAATTCTTGGTCTAGACGTAATTTCGTTAATGTTGTACCTCCTTGTATTGACATTCATTTGGTTAATGATATGAGTTAAATTTGTTCCTGTAAAAAAAACAACAACACAAACAATAAATAAAAATACTTAATAACATAACATATCTAAGAGATTACAACAATCAAAACAATATCATCTAGTGCAAACATCATTATCATCTTTAACTGAAAATTCCGAATGTTCCAAAAACGCATCTTCATCATAGACTTAGTTCTCGAAAAACAAACATGTCCATTTCTTTTAGTAAGCATGTTAGAACAAGTGAAGAAAAAATTAAGGAGAAATTGATAAGAGGTGTGAAATAAATGGTGGAAGACACACCTATGTATACTAAAAAAAACTGCAACACATAGTAGCCAATCAAATTGGCTACTGTTCTTACCTTTGCAATGTTGTCACCAATTAGATTGACTATACATAGTGTAGTTGTCAATTCAATTGATTACTCCTCTTACTTTTTCAATGTTGTCGTCAATTGAATTGATTATTACTTTTTAACGCATATTTTTGTTTGTTTTAAACATGGATACTTTAAAAATTAGTTGTAAAAGGTAATTTGGAAATTTTATCGTAAAGCATGATTATTTTTTTAAAAAAATCCAAAATATATAACACTTTTGAAAAACTATATTTATTTAAACAAAATTATTAATTCAATAAGTTAGGTTCTGTTTGTAAAATTAGCAGTTGGGTGAAACTAGCTTATAGCTGATGGCTGATAACTTATAACTAATGGCTGATGATTGATAGCTGATAAGCTAATTAAAGTGTTTGATAAAATTAGCGATTTAATTAATTGATAAATGTAAACATAAAAAAATATTTATTAATTAATAATTAAATACACATTTAAAATAATTAAAATTTATAAAGGTATTAATGGAAGAATAAATGATAAGCTATAATAAGATAAAACGCTATTTAAATATCGTCTGAAAAATAAATTATAAGCTAGTAAAATAAGCTATAAGCTCGTAATGAAAAGTCTGTTACCAAACATGTCTTTTATTATTATACGAGCTTATCAGCTATAAGTTCAACCATATGACTTAGCCAAATAAAGCCTTAAACATTTTCTTAAGAAAATTTCAATGATAATCATTTTAAAATATTAACCAAATAAATATATAGTTTTTATTGTTCAAACAATTTTTTGTAAATATTTTCTTCTCTCTTTAAACAAATTTTTTGAATTATTTTTTTCTCAATAACAGTTTTAAAATTTAATTTGTAAAATAATTCCAGAAATTTTTATGTTTTACAATTCAACAAAAAAAAAATTTATCCAAGAAACGACATCGTTTCAACCTATGTTTTTCCAAAGAAACGCAAACAGAGCATAAAACCCTAACTCACCGCGATCGTGGAAAATTTCCCCTCTCACCGTCGCACCCAATCGGAGTACACTCTCTGCTGCAGCCACCGTCGCAAGAGCACGAAAAATTGCAGATTTACTCCCCAAACTCCATTATTCAAGATGCAACTAACACTTGAGTTCGGGTATGTTTATGTTAGTTCTGTTATTACAATTCTCTGCTCGTAACGTTTCTTCAATTTTCACTTGTTATGCTTTATTTGTTCTTTCAGATTCTCTTATTTTATGCCTCATATTTATTCATACATAGCTTACTAATTCAATAAAAAGATGAAATTTTTAGAATATAGTTTTAGTTAATGAGACTAAAAGCTGAAAACTTCAAAAGATACATGCTTTAGGATGAAAGGGTAGGTGGAAATTTGGTCTTTCCAAAACATTTTTAATTTTGGGAAGAGCCTAATAATGTGATCAGTCGACTTAAGAGCCTTGGCAGATTGAGTGTTGAGTTTTTGTAGTTCAATTCGTGTAGCGTGTGTTTAGTTCTGTTGTAAAGCAAATTGATTGTGAGTGAATTGATTATGAAAAATTGATTCCGACTAAAAGTGAGTTCAAAGTAAAGTGATTTATGTTTGATATTACTGACTTTTGTATTTTGGTTGACTCGGAAGAGTAATTCAAACCTAAACTCTTGTATGGCTAGGAATATGGATATCTCAATCCAATATTGTTGATATTGCTACTGTGCTTAAAATTACCCAATTATTTTAGATGTAGATTTTACCACTTTATCTTATTTGTTTGCTTAGGTGGGTGAACACTAAAGTCTCAACTAATGTTCATTCAACGTCTTTGCACTTAAGCCTGAAATAACCGTTTGTTTTTTTCTGTAGTTATCTATATCTGAATTAGAAATTTAACTTTTGTCTGGTTTGTTAAAATGGTTGAAACATACAGAGGGGGTTTGGAGCTTCTCTGTGACTCCAAGAAGATTCACCATGTCAATGTTGAATTTGAACAACAAAATGGAGAAGGCAAGGTAGTATATGACTTCAAAATTATTGGTTTATTGTTTTTTTCAGCACACTTCTATGCTTGACATTCTTAATACTATCTCTTTCATACTTTCAGTTAACCATGAGAGAATTGCTTTCTTGGGTGCAAACCAACTTGATTAAGGAGAGGCCTGAAATGTTCATAAAAGGAGATACTGTGTAAGCTTGATGATATACATATACCTGAATCATGCATAATTAGTTAAAAGCTGTTCCCTTGAGTGAGCTTATACATATATCTGAATCATGCATAATTACTTATATCTGATTACCTATAACTGAACACACATGTGTAATGTGTAATATTATCATTACATGGATGAACTTTTTTTCCCTGTCCGTGATTTGTGTTATAGGAGACCTGGAGTTCTCGTCCTTGTGAACGACTGTGATTGGGAGCTAAGCGGTCAGCTGAATACAACACTTGAAGAGAAAGACGTGGTGGTCTTTATATCAACATTGCATGGTGGTTAGTATATAGGTGATAAAATATTTGATGAAGTAATTATATCATAGTATAATAATGAAGACAATTGTTGGAGTGATGGTGAACCTTTCTAATTAAAATTTGGCAATTATGTTGCTGAATCAACTTACAAATGATAGTATGCTGTATGCACCGAGTAGCTTATAGTTTCACTGGTATAATATTTTGCTATCATATTTTATGGCTTTTGGAGAAAGATGCAATAGAAATTTTATTGCTGTTTATTTGCATATCACATGTTTTGCTTATCAATTTTTAAACTCCTGTAGAACCTGGATGATGAATATCTAATTACCATGTACAAAGCGTTTGTTAACAGGTTCATGACCTTGCATTTTTTGTGGGTTGGCACATTGTCTTTGATGCTTCAATAATTTTTTCATTAATAGGCATTCTTCTCCTACTGACAACACCCTATTACACGACAACACCTTATTAATTCAAATTAGCCAAAATTAGTGTTTTCAATGTTGCGTGATTAGCCAAATTAGCCAAACTTGTGATTGTGCCATATTTTATTTATTTTTTAATTTCCGAAGTTTTAAAATTGACTTATTATTGGCTTAGTCGTGTAATTAGTTGTTTTCTTTAAAATGTTGAGTCCCTATTTAAAATTATGCAAGTAGACTATCAACTATGAAGTCCACAACATAAAACAACTCAATTGAGTTGTTCGGTATCATAAAAGATAGAGCGAGGAATGAAAAAAATCAAAAGTTTTTGGTGTGATTTGAGAAGTAATAGAACGGGATCAACTCAATTAAGTTGTTCGGTATCATAAAAGATAGAGTGAGGAATGAAAAAATCAAAAGCTTTTGGTGTGATTTGAGAAGTAATAGAGTGGGATCAGTCAATTTGAGTGTGAGAAATTTTAGGGAGAGGTCACACAACTCTCCTAAATCCTAGGCTCAATCTTAGATGTTTAATCAATCCTTACAGAAACAGGTGATGTGTCAATTTCGAATTTAGTTTCTTATTAAAAAAATTAAGCTTTCTAGTGTAAGAAATTTCGAATTTAGTTTCTTATTAAAAAAATTAAGCTTTCTAGTGTAAGAAATAAGGATTAACACCAAGTTGAGCCATAAGCCAAAACCCAACCCAAATTGAGCTGGTCGTAAGAACCACCCATGGTATTAGTTATTGACATTACTCTCTCCGTTTTCAAATTTTTGGTATCCTTGTTCACTTCTACCCGTATATAAACACTTGAAATAAGTGAAAGTTTCCAATGTGGGACTTAAAGTGTTTTTTCAATTCAATACCCATGTTGAAACTTTAGCTTGGACAATAATTATTTCAACAATTTTCTACTTGAATTTAAAAAGAGATTTTAGACATAGCACTAAACGCTTCGTTATAAAGTAGTATATCAACAAAGGTGTCAACAGAATTAAACCTCAACATATCGAGTAAGATTCAGATTTAACAAGAGTGATTGTAGTCTTAAACTTCTTCTTTGATTTTAGACCTACATACAACTTCTTTATAGTGTATTCTCAAAAAGCTCGTGTTATACTACCCGTGCATGTCTATCCGAATTTTAGTGAACTCTCTAGGTATCTATGCTTGAAATTTAATTGGAAACGACCTCTTTTTCACATTCATAAAGGTGAATCTATCTAGAATCCTCGTATAATTAGGTACTCCATTCCACGCAATGTATAAATCTTATTAAGAATTTAGTGGATGCTCTAGAAATCATGTTCAATAACATGTTTATTCTCATATCACTTCACACTTGTTTTTATCTATTGAACATATTTCATAGAATCTCTAACCTTGTAGGTTAAGTTACCATTATGAAGGATTCATTGATCACCTTTTTCATTGATGCATCACCGTCGTAGCACTGTACCAATGTGTCCCACGCAGCCTTCAGCGTCCTTGAATCAGGGATCTTCTCAAACACATTCGTATCCACAAACTGGTGGATATAGAACATCGCCTTCTGATCATTCTTTCTCAGTTCTCTTTGCGCGTTTCTCTGTACTTCAGTTGCATCTGCTGCAACCGACGTGTAACTGCCATTGACGAGATCAAGAACATCTTTAGCGCCAAACAACACACGCATCATAATCATCCTCTGATTCCAGTTCTTTCCATCAAATACTGGAAGCTTTGTGTTCAAGCTACCATTTCTGTCGTTAATCTTCGTTTTTGTGCAAATTCACCCAGATCTCACCAACACTCGTGTTTTCCAATCTCTCAAAATCAAAAAAATATGATTTTGTACCTATTCTGATCTTCAATTCACTATGAGTTGAATGAGCGGAAATCAATCACACATGTCTCACGTACACTCCTGTTTCCTTGTGAATCTAACCGGAGTTCTAGATACTAATTGTTGGTGCACAAGGTTGAAGATGAAGATGGAAGAAGAGAGAGAGAATAGATTTACAACTAACTTTCTTTCTCAAAATAAAAAACGATTACAAGTGATTCTTTTTCTTAACAAACTGAAAATTGAAAACTAAGTTTTAGTATTTATACAACTAAACTTAAATGTCACTGAAATACAAACCAAATGCAAATCTAAAATAAAACTGAATATGAATTACATCTAACAATAACAACAACATATTTGAAATTTCAAAACAAAATAAATTAAACTTGATTATAATTTAGTTCAAGCATATTATGGGAATAGATGGGTCATGGTTACTACAAAAGTACTACACAAGTTAATGCATGATATCTTCTTTTACTCCAAACCGTAATCAGACCGCTGCTTTCTAACCAAATAAAAGTAATAATGAATTTCTCGCTACAACCACAACTTATTCATATATAAATTAAAAAGGTAAATTCTCGGCTACCCTTTATAAAATTAGGGGAAATTTACCCCCCAAAAGGACGTGTATCAATGAAATTTCGTCACATAAATTAAAATTGCATATTAATCAAAAATTTTAAAGAATCAAAATGAAATCAAAGAAAGAATATATGACTTCCCATTTTTGAGTAGTAAGATGTTGATATGTCAAATGGGGGTAATGACTTCCATAATACATGGAAAAGAGAATGTTTAACACTTTTTAAATGAGAAGAGCCCTAAACTCAATGTCTAAGGTTTTAGATTAATATATAATTTTAAAATTTTAATTTATGTGACAATTTCATTGATATAAATTTGAGGTAAATTACCCATAATTTTACCAGGGGAAGCCTAAATTCTTGTAAAGTTAGCCGATAAAATGCACTTGTATAATTTAAGTTTTAAGAGAAATTTACAACAATAATAGTAGTAATATGATGAAACACCAGTAAAATAAGACACATAAATCATAAACCAACATAATTTATGTCAGTCTATCTTCACGACTGTAACTCACACATTATTAAAATGATTTAATACCTAATATAAATAATGTGTACTTGTACCTTTAATGACCCACTTTTCATTCAAATATCTTTTACAAAGTAATGTGAAACATATAACAAGCTAATTACCATCATGTACCTGAGACTCTTTGATTCATCCTAGTCATTTTTGCATCAAAGTAAATTTAAGTTCATATTACCAACATTGAAATTAGTTACCTTTTCTTCAATCTCTAGCTATACTTGGTTTGATTGAGTGATGTTCAACATGATGTCAAAACATCATTATTTTGTTTATAATAAAGACATCATAGTTTTATAATCTTTGTTGTCAAACCGATGTGTCTTCTATTTCTAATGAATATGCAGAGGCTCACTTACATGTATTTTTCATCTAGTTTCTCATTTTATGTAATCACACTTACATTCATGCACACAACTTGCAATACCATCAAAATATACAAAGCTAAATTTGTCTTTTGATTTCTTAGGATTTTGCTTTTGAACAGTCTTGCTATGTTTTTACTTCCATTTTAAGTTATTTTATGCCACAAACAGAAAAGTAGGAGAAAATGGAATTGGAATTTTCTATTTAATATAAACTGGTTTTTACAATAATCACATCGAACTAACAGCAGATGGCAAAAATGGAACTGGAATTGCTCTGTTAAATATATACAAATTTGCTTTTACTATTAGCAATCATGAATTGATTCGAGAAAAAATAAATTGAAAGCATTACGCAATTTACATCAACGGTGTTAAGTAGTTGGTGGAAGAAAGCATTTGTCATGTCTCAAGAGGATGCTGCAGCCTTGGGCTCTTCTAACCATTTCCAGACAGTCAGCATTCCAGTTCTGTCTCCGGTGAAGAAGAGTCCACCAGGAGCTACATCGATTAATCCAACTTCTTGCTTAGCAAACAATCTACCCCTCTCGGCAAATCTGTAAATCATAAATGTAGACATGCGGTCAAGAACCGATTCAAGTTTACATTAGAATGCGATGGTGATGGTTGCAAGTTGACTTACGATGGTAGTTCATAGAGGCGAACTGAATTGTCTCTAGTAGAGCAGAACACTATAGGCTTATCTTTTGGATCTGTCATCCCAGAAAGTGCAACAACACCCTGTAAAAATCAGAATAAAAAACCGTTCATTCACAACCATTATAAGAAATATCAAATTGACAACTACAAATGAACACACACAACCGAATAATGTTAAACAATGTACAGATGTTAAACATTCTAGCTAAGTAACTTACATTTTCTACATCGTGTGAATATGCAACTTCCAAAGTTTCCTCCATGGTTTTATACCAGACCTTGATAGTGCGGTCTGATGAACCCGATAACAAGAAATTGTCCCAACAAAGAAGGGATGTGACTTCATCTGCATGTGCATTGAGTGTCATTTTACACTGAAATGTGTCTAGGTCCCAAACCTGAATAAAACGATAAGAAATAATTATCAAACAAAACATATATAAAGCAACAAGCAACTGTGTAGAGCTAAGATAGAAGAACAAAATACCTTAATGCTTTGATCCTTGGATCCTGAGTACAGCATCTTGTTGTGAGCCCCAACAGTCAGGCAAACAACAGATTTAGTGTGACCGCATAGGGATGCAACCAATTCAAAAGGAGAATTGGGTTCCGAGCTGCCTCTCCATGCAGAAATTACACCATCCTGTGATTTAAATGATCAAATTTAACATAAGTCAATGAAATGAACTGTTTCAAAAGTAAGAGAACAAAATAAGCTATACAACTAGTAGCAAATAGAGGACTAAAAATCTGATTTATCTAGATAACAACCATAAATCAATGTGCGGGTAGTAGTTACCTCTGCTCCAGCTAAGAGTGTATCATTGCCAACAGTCATGGCAAGGACTCGTCCCTTAGGTCCATCAAGAGTAAACTGCGAAGCAGTCTGAATATTCCATGCCTTCACAAAAACCACATTGACATAATCAGTTTACAAGTAACAGTCCTATATAATTGACAAGACCATATAATGGAAGAAAACAATAACTGAAGTAAGAATAAGAGCTTACCTTGACAGTGTTAGGAAGACCAACAAAAATCCATGGGCCTTCATTAATCAAAGAGGTAGCTTCGGCACCAAGATTCATCAAATTGGCACATTGACCGGTATGGCAGTCCCATGACCGAAGTGTCCCGTCGGCGCTGCCAGAATAAAGTTTGTCTGATCCATTTGGAAGTGCAATTCCGGTGGCAAGCTGTTCACAAATATTTTAATTAAACCACGTGAGCATTATCAGTTAAAAAAGAAGCCAAAATTTCTAGGTTTTATGAGGAACTTAGAAGGAAGTGGATATAAGCCCAAGTAAGTACCTTCTTGTGTCCTTGAAGCTTTGCTAATATGGAAAACCCATCGCCATAAGACCATGAGTGTAAATTCCGGCACTTATCACCATGAACACAGTTGTCATTCATCCAATATTTGCAGATGCTTGTTGAAGGCTTCTGAGGAAGAACTTGTGTCCTTTCTCTGTCATCTTCCAAATTTCTACTCAAGACCTTCTTAGTAGTATGTTTGGGAACCGACATGTCATTTTCAGTCTTTCTCCATGAGACCCTCTTAGCAGATTCAGGCGTAGGCGATACACTACAACGCTTCCTTGCGTTATGGTACGATGCAGTATCATCTCTATAAGAAGCAGTAGCCCTAATAGACGGTGTCTCACTGTGAAGAAACCTACACGGGTTTCTGTTGCATCTTCCTTGGAGCCAATAGATGCACGTTGTCCCAATGACTCGATCAGTTCTGTTGAACCTTTTCACTTTCATATCCATATTAATCTAAAAAGAAACAACATTCCAATAACACCCAAAATCCAAATCAGCCACTTGATCAACATTTCAATATCCAATTTGACTACATCCCAAATCATATTAAACCCTAAATTTCAATGCCCAATTCGATCACATCCCAGTTCATACTAAACCCTAACTTTGAACCTTGTCACATTCATAACCATGATAATCTAAAAAGAAGCAACATTCCAATAACACTCCAAATCCAAATCAACCACTTTATCAGCATTTCAATATCCAATGCGATCAGATCCGAAATCATATCAAACCCTAAAAATTTGAGCTTTAAAGTACCGAATATCAAATCATCACTCATGACTAATCCTAAATCATTCAACCAACGCATACCTTGATGATAATGTAAAGCGAAAAAATTTGTAAACGAGAATAGAAGAAACCTTGACGAACAAGTTACCTGAAGTCTGCGAATGCGAAGATGAGAACTCGTTGAGCTATGAGAAGAAGAAGAGTTTGTAATGGAAAGAGAATTTTAGCAAAGAAAGAACAATGAAGTGAGTTGAGAAATTGAGTGAGGGGTTTATATAGATTTAAGATTATTTTGGGCTTTTTAATGAACCTTTAATTTAATGTCGGTGAGTGATTTACATTAATGTAATTTACAAAATATTAAATAGCGAATCTATTAATAATTGATGCGTTTATTACATATCAAATTTGGTTTATTATTTTAGAAATATCAAATAAAAAATTTGATTTAGTAAATCAAATATAAATTTAGATTTAGAAAATCAAATATAAAATCCTTTATAAAATTTAAGAAATGAATCTTATTTTCTCAAAAAAAAATTATTATCATATATTTTTAAATTAATTAGTAATTTTCCACCAAGTCCAACGGATTAATAGTCCATATACAAATGAAGAAAAAAAAGAAAAAGCAATAACATATGTACTACAATATTACTGAAATTAAACGGTCATTGTGTTATGATTTTGTTTATTAAATTTGTATGGAATTTTTGAAATACTTGTTTTAATTTTATTAAATTGTAAACATGTGATTGTGTATGTCTTATCAATGAAATTTAGTATATATTATTATGCAATTAATTTATTTATTTTATAAACAATTCACCTCATAATTTACAAATAAAAGAAATTTAATTTTAAAAAACCCTTAATCAAAAGATCCTGTCCGTTCAATGTCCTTTAATATTCATAGTCCATAAATCCAATTATCCAAATCAATTCAACTCATATTTTAATCCAACTCAAATCAACTCATTCAAATTCAATGATATTTTGTTCAAATAATAAATTTAAAATTAAAAATATGTGATTTCAATGTTTTTATGTAAACTATTTGACATAATTTTTATATATATATATATATATATATATATATATATATATATATATATATATATATATATATATATATATATATATATATATATATATATATATATATATATATATATATATATATATATATATATATATATATATTTTAAAAATTTAAATTTAAATCAAATTTGAGAGATATAATTCGTTTATTTAATGGGAGATACATTCTATTATGTAAATTAAGTTTTACTTAATTTGTGTTTTCTTAACTTTAATAAAATTGTGAAAAAACTTAAATATTAAATAATAAATTTTATCAAATAAAATATATAAAAAATGTGTTAATTGAATTGCTTTTATTATTTAGAATCTAAAAATTTCATTTGTAGATTTATGTGCTTGCAGATATGAAGTAGATGATCCTACTGATAATTTTTTTAAAGTTTTGATGTGGATAACATCAATGATTGCTAAACTTGATAAAGTCGCTAGTAATGGTTCTTCCACTTTCTGATCATGGTGACCAAACTTTAGGACATCTCAAGTCTCGTCTAGCAGGAGACTCAAGATTCTATTGAAGTGCTTATAAGATTGATATTTCTAGAAAAGGATCTTGAAAGTCTCAAAGTTGTGAAAAATGAGAAGTGTGAAAGCTTGTCTTGTCATGAAGCATATTTTAACTAACCAATTGATTGGAAGATTTTTTGAACTACCCGATTGTTTGGGACCTTAATCCAATCGAATAGATTGCTTTTTTGATCTACCTAATTGATGGGGACTTTAAGCATATCAATTGGAAGAAGCCTAAACGATTATATAATCGATTATGATAGTGTCTTAGTAACTGATAACGACTCCTTATCCAAACTTTCCAAAATGGGCCAAAATCATCAATTATTTAAGTCATTCAATTGATTGGGACCTTAAAATCAATTGGGGCATTAAAATTGCCCATGGGTTGTTTTATTTTTTGGTTTTTCACCTCTTATATAAAAGAGGCACCTCTCCTCCTCATTTCACACCAAATCTCCAAAGTTTCAAATTTCTTGGGAATTTATCTCTCTATTTTATCCCTCTCTCTAGAAATATTTTTCTTTCACTTAAGTTGCCTTAGGGTTTTTGAGTGAAAAACCACTTGTTATGATAAAATTGTATTGGTAGTGTTCTTGTTATAAATCTTAAGAGTGCAATACTCTTGGGAAATTGAGTTTGATTCTTGAGATAAACCACTGTTAGGAGTAAATTAATGGTAAATTCATGTGTTAATATAAGTGATTTCTTCTCTAAACCAATGCAAAAATGTGATGAATCCATAGGTTTTTATTAAGAATTGAACTGAATAAGTTTAGTTCGTGCGTAAAGCAAATCGAATCACTTGTGGGTGTTATTGTTGCAGGTTTTGAGCTGAATAAGAACTTAAGAAGAACATGAGGAGGAAAGAAAGCTGGAAGTCTCAAAGGCTGAAGAAAAAGATGGAAAGTACAAAGGGCGCGCCGCGAGAGTTCCTAGGCGCGCCGCGAAAATACTTCTGTTTGAGGGGCGCGCCGCGCCAGGCCGTTGCCGCGCCGCGGCCTCGGCGTTAAAAGCCCAAAAGTTCTGTTTTAAAGCCCTAGTTTTTCCAAGTGGTGGGATATACTTTGTGGGAGCGAAATTAGGAGAGCTATCTGATTCTGAAGCTGAGAACAACAATTGAAGGTGGATTCTTTACCAATCGAAGACATTCTATTGATGAAGATGAATTCCTCCATTGATTCTTGTATGTTCTTCATGTCTATGGAGAGCTAAATCCCTCTTGTTGAGTCTAAGGTAGTAGTTAACCTATGAATATACATTACCATTGATTAATTCCTGTGAACAATTGTTTGAATTTATTATCAATAAGAAACCTTGCTTTTAATTTACATCATTGTTGAATCTTTGATCGAAAGAAAGGATTTAACTTTTGCCCTAGGTTACTATATTGATTCAATTGCAATTTGCAGAGATGGAATTGTAATTGGGTTTTCATAATTATCGTTCTTAATTACTATTATCGTTATTGTGATTTGGAGAGATCGAATCTCATACCGGTAAAAGTTATCTAATTTGATTTGCAGACATGGAATCTTATTTGAGGATAAGTGAAGATAATGATTCAAAGGATTGTTCTATTGAGAATTAATTGATAATTGTATAGGATTAGGTTGATGAACCCTAAAGACTCAACATCTTTCTTTAATTGTTAACACAAAGTCCTTTACTTGCTTTTATTTTATTATTTGCTTTTGATATTACTATTAGTATAAAACAAACCAAACCAAATTTCTTAACTCAAAATAAACAACTATAGAACGGCAGTGATATTAACCAATCCCTATGGATACGATATATTACCGAAAATATTTACCCACAAATACTTTCAACAAATTGGCGCCGTTGCCGGGGATTGGTGTCAATATTGCATGCATTGCAATAGTTCTTATTTTGAGTTTTAATTTTTATTTTCTCTATTTGGTTGTTTCACGTGTTTGCTAGTTTTGCAGAAGATTGTGTATGCGCAGCAAAGTTTCTAGCGATCAACTTCTTTTTGATCCCGAGATCGAAAGGACCGCTAGGAGGTTAAATAGCAAAGCACGAAAAAGAGCGAACATAGCAAAAGCAAGAGACAACGCAACCGCGACATCGTCACAACAACTTGAAACCATTGACGAGTCGCAAGAAGGATTCTTCTTTCACGAACTATTCACGGAGGAAGAACCGGAAGTTTTTATACAACCTACTGTTGGCAACATGGCTGCTAATGGTCCATGTGCTAATAGTCCAAGACTCAATCCTCAGTTCGCGAGAACTGCCGCCAACGGGCGACCGACAGAACTGAAGACCGGTATCATACAATTGATTTGTGCAAGTCCTTTCGCCGGATTGGACCATGAAGACCCGTACACGCATCTTACTCGATTCTATGAGTTAGCGGGTACTACGGGTGTCGCTCAAGCTGATGAGGAAGCATTATTTAAGAGGTTGTTCCCACACTCTTTGCTATCTAAGGCAAAGGATTGGTATCTGGATCAACCCGAGGTAGTGATGACAAATTGGAACACATTGGAAGAAAAATTTCTGGAAAGGTTTTACTCTCAAAACCGATTCTTCGAAGCAAAAACAGCAATAGCGGTATTTTCTCAAGGTAGTAATGAATCTTTGAATGAAGCATGGGAAAGGTATAAAGCTATGTTGAGAAAGTGCAAAGGACACGGTTTTTCAGACGTTGACCAAATCCATATGTTCCGTAACGGTCTCACAGCTACAAACAAGACACTTTTGGACGCCACAGCTGGTGGTTCTCTCATGTCCAAAACACCTGAAGAAGCTACTCAGATAATAGAGCGAATGGCTCTAAATGATCGTCAAGGCAATCATGATCGAACAGTAAGAGATAAGAAACCCGGAATGTTAGAGTTGAACAACAGTGATGCTCTACTTGCTCAGAACAAATTGCTAACTTCACAAGTGGAACTTTTGACACAACAAATGTCTAAACTACCACAACAGATCAAGGAGCTGAACTGGGTATCTAATTCATATCAAGTTGCTAAGTGCGAATTGTGCAAGGGAGATCATCAAACAGGATTCTGTCCACCAGTGCAAGAAGAAGAAGTGAATTACATGAACAATAACCAAGGACAAAGGCAGAATCAATATCAGAACCAGCCATACCAACAAGGTTATCCACCAAGATATAACAATCAAGGGTACCAACAAAGGCCACCGAATCAAGGGTATCAACAACAAGCATTCCAACCATACACTCAACCACCACAACAACAGCAAGGAGGACAATCCAAGTTAGAGGAGACAGTGAATCAGTTCATTCAAACATCAGTAATAAATCAGAAGAACCAGGAAGCGGCAATTAAAAACCTGCAAACTCAAGTGGGGCAAATAACACATCAACTTACTCTACAGGCACAAGGAGCCTTACCAAACTCAACCGGAAAAAAACCGCAAGACCAGGAGAAAATTAATGCTGTTACAACAAGGAGTCAAAGGGGTTCAGAATCGGAAAAAGAGAAAGAAGAGATAGGTGACCCTATGGCGATGGAGGTAGATCTGGAAATAAGAGAGGACTTAAAAGAGCCAGAAGTTGTAATAATACCAATGAAACCAGTTGAAGAAAAAAATAAGAAAGATGTTGAACAGGTGATTAAACCACCCCTCCCTTTGCGAGTGACAAAGAAGGATTCAAAAGAGAAAGACGTTCGGAAATTTACGTCCTTGTTCAAAAAGTTAGAAGTGAATTTACCTTTCTTTGAAGCACTGGAACACGTACCTGTGTATAAGAAATTTATGAAGGAGGTATCGGCGAAAAAAAGATCACTAGAGGGAGAACCAAAAATGGCAATCGAAACATGTAGTATAGTCGCTGCAGCAAGAAAAATCCCAATTAAGAGAAGAGACCCTGGGGCGGTGGCGATACCATGCACTATCAAGAATATATCATTTAAAAAGGTACTTCTCGATTCTGGCTCTAGTGTGAGTCTAATGCCGTTATCCATTTTCAAAAGGCTTGAATTAGACAAGATTAGTGAAAGTAAGTCGCAATTACGGTTCGCCGATCACACTATTAAGAAATCTTATGGAGTAGCGGAAGATGTACTAGTAGAAGTTGATAAGTTTGTTTTCCCTGTTGACTTCCACATCATGGACATTCCGGAAGATGAAGAAACTCCAATCCTTCTTGGGAGACCCTTTTTGTCGACAGGACGCTGTAATCTTGACATTGAAAAGGGGACGCTAACGCTAAAATCATTTGATGAAGAAGTAACCTTGAAGATGCTGGGAGTCAAGAAACACAGGTCAGGGGTAAATGAGAAAAATTCAACTGGTATACCGGAAGGTGCACAAGAAAACAAAAATCTCAAAAACCTCCAAGAAAAAGTCTCTAACATATCTTCTCCAATGAAACCAAATTATGATGATGTCAAAAGTCCTAAGAGGGCTAAGGAGAGTGATAAGAATGGGGAAGATAAAGTGAAGAGAAAAGCTATCCATGCTTTTTATCTTCATGAGTTTGTGGGTATGGAAGTACAAAGTAGCGAGTGTTGGAAAAGGAAATACCCTCCTTAAAACAAGGGGTAATGGACCGTCGAGCCATGCGACGTTAAACGAAGCACTTTGTGGGAGGTAACCCACACTTCTAATGTTTTATTTTTGTCTATTTTTATTTCAGGAAATAATAAGGGAACCTTTCTGGTGAAAGCTAGAAAGAGGCAAGTAATATTGTAATACCCTCTGTGAGTCAACCCTCTCGGGCTTGTTACGAAACATTGAGGTCAATGTTTAGTTTAAGTTTGGGGGTGGATTTACTCTTTGCATTTTTATGTTCAATTTTATGTTTTTATGTCTGTTATGTACTCCCAGTTAGAGTAAGTAGTCCCGTAACAAAGCGAGAACCTCAAGCGAAGTATCAACAATGAAGCAACATGTATGAAAGTGGTAGTAAGTGAATGTTCAAAATTTTTCACTTTCACTTTCTTTTTCAATAAGTAACAAAGCAGGTATGAATTTTTGAACTCAAACTCTTAATGTGTGCAATGAAACTTAAGGTGTTAGTAAATACTGTCAGAAGTTCTTTATGGTACATTGTTTGTTGGATCGGCTTAGCCTTAACCATTGTGAGGAAAGCTTTCCATTGTTTACTATATGCAGGAGACCATCAATTATTTTGACTTGTTCGTATCATGCTAAACCGGTTTGTGCATCGTCTGTGGAAATCTGTGGAAGTGATTTAGGCAATTGTTTGAATTTGAGAGTTCTTTGAGCCGACTCCACCGTAAAAATTATTTTCTTCTGTGAGAGTGTGATCCTTTGCTAACCATTCTTTGGGCCTGAGGTCAAGGTAAGTATCATAATATGCACCAAGGAAATAGCTGGTGAGTTTTGATCTCAATAAAAAGTTTTGTTTTGGACCATCAACCATAAAATTTGGTGATGTGTTTTCTCTTTGACCTTTTTAGAAAGTAGGGGAGCATTCATATAATCTGAATACAGGTTGATCTCCAAGTTGGGGAGAGTCACATTCAAAAGAAGAGTAAGTACTTATGGTAATCGGTGAAAGATAAAAGAAGTCGTAGCTTGAGAAAAAAGAGAAGTAACAACGTTAGAATATAACGGTTGCTGAAAAAAAAAGTGAAAAAGAAAAACCAAGCTACGAATGAAAAAAGATGGACAGGTAAAGGAAGTAGAGTTTTAGAGAAAAAGAAATAAGTTATGAATTGGATGCTTCCCTATATTAGGAACAACCCTTGATTATCTTCTTCTCTTTGAATCTAAACCACATTACAACCATCGAAAGACCTTCTGATTCTCAGATTCCACAAGACTTGATGCGAGCAATTTGGTGAACGTATGATATGGATCTTTGTTGATTTAATTGTTTGGATGAGTGTTTAACCCCTCTTTTATTCATCATACTTGTTGATGAGAGTGATTAGTGCTGATTCAATTACAATTGTGTAGTGTTTTGAACTTCTGGAGGTAATTTGCTTTCAACGTTTGTTTCATGTGTATATTCTGAGTTTGCAGGTAGAAGAGGAGTATTTGACTTAGTTACTGGATTGAACCACTTGAGAAAAACTTTTTGAAAAACTTGTTGCTTGATTGTCGGTAAACTTTGCTGGAGGTAAGTAATTTTGTTTAGGGACAAACAAAACTCTAAGTTGGGGAGAGTTTGTTAGGAGTAAATTAATGGTAAATTCATGTGTTAATATAAGTGATTTCTTCTCTAAACCAATGCAAAAATGTGATGAATCCATAGGTTTTTATTAAGAATTGAACTGAATAAGTTTAGTTCGTGCGTAAAGCAAATCGAATCACTTGTGGGTGTTATTGTTGCAGGTTTTGAGCTGAATAAGAACTTAAGAAGAACATGAGGAGGAAAGAAAGCTGGAAGTCTCAAAGGCTGAAGAAAAAGATGGAAAGTACAAAGGGCGCGCCGCGAGAGTTCCTAGGCGCGCCGCGAAAATACTTCTATTTGAGGGGCGCGCCGCGCCAGGCCGTTGCCGCGCCGCGGCCTCGGCGTTAAAAGCCCAAAAGTTCTGTTTTAAAGCCCTAGTTTTTCCAAGTGGTGGGATATACTTTGTGGGAGCGAAATTAGGAGAGCTATCTGATTCTGAAGCTGAGAACAACAATTGAAGGTGGATTCTTTACCAATCGAAGACATTCTATTGATGAAGATGAATTCCTCCATTGATTCTTGTATGTTCTTCATGTCTATGGAGAGCTAAATCCCTCTTGTTGAGTCTAAGGTAGTAGTTAACCTATGAATATACATTACCATTGATTAATTCCTGTGAACAATTGTTTGAATTTATTATCAATAAGAAACCTTGCTTTTAATTTACATCATTGTTGAATCTTTGATCGAAAGAAAGGATTTAACTTTTGCCCTAGGTTACTATATTGATTCAATTGCAATTTGCAGAGATGGAATTGTAATTGGGTTTTCATAATTATCGTTCTTAATTACTATTATCGTTATTGTGATTTGGAGAGATCGAATCTCATACCGGTAAAAGTTATCTAATTTGATTTGCAGACATGGAATCTTATTTGAGGATAAGTGAAGATAATGATTCAAAGGATTGTTCTATTGAGAATTAATTGATAATTGTATAGGATTAGGTTGATGAACCCTAAAGACTCAACATCTTTCTTTAATTGTTAACACAAAGTCCTTTACTTGCTTTTATTTTATTATTTGCTTTTGATATTACTATTAGTATAAAACAAACCAAACCAAATTTCTTAACTCAAAATAAACAACTATAGAACGGCAGTGATATTAACCAATCCCTGTGGATACGATATATTACCGAAAATATTTACCCACAAATACTTTCAACAACCACTCATAAAATCTCTATTTGGTTATAGAACTCTGCTAGAAAAAGTTGTGTTTGGTTATTGAGATTATCTTGGAAAATCTCTAATTGGTTTGTTAGCTCGGCCTGGGTAAAATTATCATTTTGGTTTGGGATAAACCTTTTTAAAATATTAAGATCATATTGTATTAAGGTTTGTGAGCATAACTTATAAAATCTCAAGTTTATAGTTAAAATCTCAAGATCTCATGGGGACAGGAATATAAGGTACACATACTCTTTTCTCACTCACACTTTATCCATTTTTTTTGGAATACTTGGGTGTGAGAGTGCTAAACTTGTAAGTCCTTTTCTAGGAATCAATTACTACTAATCAATCAAAATTCTGATTCCCAATGAACAATGGTGTTGTCTGTGAGAATCGACAACTAATTCACCATAAAATTCTACCATCAGATCCCTTTGGCTCTAAAGCCATATTGTTACAAGTTTGCATCAAGATGAAGAATTTATCCTCTGACATCATGCTAAAGAAATTCATAGAATTTCCCAATCTCTCACCATTTCAAACCATTGTCGTCGATGAGATGCATGGGAAACTGTTGTATGACAAATATCTTATTTTCCAAGACTTCTTTCAAGTGAAAACTTACACTAAATTATGAACGTAAGGTAGACCGGTGGTAGGATTTTGATATCGCAAATAGACGTACGAATTTCCTAACATTGCACTATCTCTGATCATAACATCCAACATAGAAAATCACACCATATTTGGTCTTCATATAGACAATGGAACTTTGTGCAAAGTCATATACATCGAAATGCTCGTGGAGATAGGACTCCGTAGAAGCCTCCTTGCATTCAACAATTTCATAACTCACCCTTATAGAGCTGCAAATCTACTATTATCAGTTATAAAAGGAAAAGACAAAAGTAAGGTAACTCTTTGTTTCCTGATAATTTCGTGTAAGAGTGCTTTAAGTGACATTCTTGGGAGATCTTTCCTAACAACATTAGACGCAGTGGCCTCCCTAGGCCATCTTAAAGCGACATACCATAATGATGTCATTAATCTAACCATCCTCAACAACGACTTAAGTACAACAAGGTGTATATATGAAGTCATACTAATAAACCTCCTCACCACCACAACTATGTTAGAAGAGGCTTAGGCAAGAGTCAATATGGTCGACCTTGATATATGCGAATATGAGGTCTTTTTGGAGGACAGACGTGGTTCATTCATTAGGACCCAAGCTGAGGCATTTAGGTCATTTTTGGAAGTTGAGGTCGTTCAAGTTGACAACAATCCTACCTGGACAATGAAGATAGGGTTAAAACTCTTTTTCGACGTGAAACAATCAGGTTGGTGATTGTTATAGCTACTAATAAGAATTGAACTATGATACATATGGATGTTAAATCTGCATTTCTTAATGGTCCTTTACAAGAAGAAGTGTATGTGTTATAACATCCTGGATTTGTGAAAAAGAATCAGGAAGGGGTGGTGTACAAGTTGCATAAATCCTTGTATAGATTGAAGCAAGCTCCTAGAGCTTGAAATTTGAATATTGATTTGTTTTTCAAGAAGCAGGGGTTTTAGAAATGTGAGTTGGAATATGGTATTTATATTTAGAATACTTCTGAAGGCAATATGATTATGGTATGTCTCTATGTTGATGATATATTGCTGATTGTAAGTTGTTTTGATGAGATAGTTAAGTTCAAGAAAATGCTAATGAATGAGTTTGAGATGACTGGTTTGGGAAAGATCATATATTTTCTAGGGATGGAGACTTTGTATTCTGAGAAGGATATCATTTTGCACCACCTGAAGTGTGAACTTAAACTTCTGAAGAGATTTGAGTTAACAAATTGCATGTCTGCAATCAAACTTGCTGAGACGAATCACAAGCTGGATTTTGATGTTGAGGGTGATGATGTAGATGCTACAATTTTTAAACTGTTGGCTAGCTCGTTGAGATATCTCCGTAATACCAGACATGGCATCTGTTACGCAGTTGGAATGGTGAGTAGGTTTATGAACAAACCAGAATGGTTACATTACCAAGCTGATGTTAGGATTTTGAGGTATATTAAGGGGACTCTGAAGTTTGGAGTTTTGTTCCCTTCTGGTGATGAATGTGAGTCAGAACTCATGTGCTACTTAGACTCTGACTGGTGTGGTGATAGAGTTGATAAAAGAAGTACTTTTGGATATTTTTTCAAGTATCTAGGAAGTCCCATTTTTTGGTGCTCCAAGAAGCAACAAGTGATTGCGTTGTCAAATAGTGAAGTTGAATACATTGCAAGTGTTTTGTCTGCGCGTCAAACTATTTGGCTAATGAATTTGTTGTAGAATCTGAAGATCAAGGTGAGCAAGCTTGTGAAATTGACGATTGACAACAAATCTGCCATGAACCTTGCCAAGAACCCAGTGTTGCATGGGAGAAGCGAGCACGTTGACACAAAGTTCTATTTTCTAAGGAATCAAGTCCATAATTGAGTGCTAGAAGTTGTTCACTATAGCACTCAGAAGCAACTTGCAGATGTTCTGACGAAAGCCGTCAAGACTAAACATTTCATCAATTTGAGGAATGAAATTGGTGTTGTTGATTTTAGCTCTGATAATGATAATGACTCTTTTATCATTATGATTTTTTTTTTAAAATGTCAAATATTTTTCTATTTTTTTTTAAATTTCGTTTTCGGAAGCCCTCCCCTCCCCTCCTAACTCACAAACAAAGTGTTAGGATTTTTCAATCCAACGGTGTTAAGAGGAGGAGTCTCGGATAAAATCCGACCCGACCCAACCCTGATTTTTTCTTTAGCTTGTTTTTTGTTTCCTTTATTGGGCTTTAAACCCTTTTTAGGCCTTACCATCCTTCATGGATCACAAACCCCCTTTGGCCCAATAATTTTTTGTTCATTTTCTTTCATGTTTTTATAGTTTTAGTTTTTATTGTCATACCCCAAATTTGCCCCTCCCTTTATTCATATCATTAGGTCTAGACATTTGAATCTCATGCAATCTTGGTTTGATCTATTCATAACATTTCATGTGCATAAGTCAAAGTCAAAGAACTTTGACTTTTCACTTAGACATTCATTTATTCATCCATGGGTCACTTATTTTTTTACTTGTGGAATTGTCGCATAACTAGGTATTTTGAGTTTAATTTCTTGTTGTTCATGTTACCATGTGAAAATCTAAGTATGGAGTTTGTTGCTCTTATGGGAGGTGGAGCTCTAGGTCTTTATAGACTTTTGTTTCAAGAGGTTAAGATTGTGATGTTTTGAGTTAGCTTGTTTTGCAAGAAACATATAAAAGGAGCATTAAAAGGCATTTGATTTGGTTTCCTATTACAACAACATTACATTCACATTCATATTACCAGTTAGATCTCTATTTTGTGAAACATGTCACAAACTTGACATTTCATGCATGTTTTCATATTATAAGCAAGTGTCTTTTCATACTTTCAAACTTTGTGTTGACACCAAATTAGCCTTGGACAGTCACATTCATACATTCTCACCATTTCTTGATTCATACATAAATAAAATTCAAAGAAAATTTGAAGGATTGTAAGTGGAAACAAATGGAATCTTATTACATTTTGTTTTACAATATACAATGATCAAAGTTCACAAGATACACTCAATTTTCATTCAATATTCCAATGGCAAGCTACACTCATGGTGGCCAAATTTACAAGTCTGGTCTACAAACGAAAAGCATACGATTTCCTAAGTTGAACTTACAATTTTTTTCCCCACAAATAACAACAAAAATGTAAAATTCTTGATGCTCCACCAACCTTGCTTCATAACCTTACAAAGACTTGCACAAAAAATTCCAAAAAAACTTACACTAAAATAGCCAAAACATTTCCTATGTCAAAAAGTGATAAAGCAGTACATCAAAATAACAAAATGCTGTCCAAAATTTTCCTCCAAACTTCCTCAATTTTCCCTCTCAAATTCAATTCTCTTCATACTATGAATTCAACCTCTCATTCATTCACAATTCACCAAAAATCTCCACTTCAAACCTTTGCCAAAGTTTCTTCTGAAATTCACCTTCCACCTCTACCTCTGTAGAAAATACCAACTTCTGCAAAAAAATATCAACCTCATACCCTCACAATGTTTTGAATATACAACCAACCTTCACTACATTCCATTTCAACCACCAAAAAACAATGAAACTCTACCTCACAAATCCTCACGAACAGAAACTCCCTCACCCATACAACAAAAACAACACAGTACCCTCATTCAGAACACATCCATACACCTACCTGCTAAAACGTTGCTAAACTCTGCGTATACAGACTCACTCGACCTAATCTCTCCATTGCAACAACCACTCAAATCCGAGCAAATACCCCAGAAACGCAAACAACACCACCCACTCACCTTCACTCAACCTCACACTGTCCCCTTCATTCATGAACTCAGCACATCGAAACCTACACTCATCCGCAAACTCACATATTGAACACATACAACAGAGCATTAGAAGCAGAAGAGGAATTCAATATAACGCAACAACTCAGAAACATAAAAGAGAAAGAATTGAATAAAAGTACTTGAAAAAGATCCAAAGATGATATATATCCCACTGTTGATGCTGCATTGATTTTCTTCACTTTAGTATTATTGTGTGTTTGTGTTGAGCTTTAATTATTGTCATACCCCAAATTTGCCCCTCCCTTTATTCATATCATTAGGTCTAGACATTTGAATCTCATGCAATCTTGATTTGATCTATTCATAACATTTCATGTGCATAAGTCAAAGTCAAAGAACTTTGACTTTTCACTTAGACATTCATTTATTCATCCATGGGTCACTTATTTTTTTACTTGTGGAATTGTCGCATAACTAGGTATTTTGAGTTTAATTTCTTGTTGTTCATGTTACCATGTGAAAATCTAAGTATGGAGTTTGTTGCTCTTATGAGAGGTGGAGCTCTAGGTCTTTATAGACTTTTGTTTCAAGAGGTTAAGATTGTGATGTTTTGAGTTAGCTTGTTTTGCAAGAAACATATAAAAGGAGCATTAAAAGGCATTTGATTTGGTTTCCTATTACAACAACATTACATTCACATTCATATTACCAGTTAGATCTCTATTTTGTGAAACATGTCACAAACTTGACATTTCATGCATGTTTTCATATTATAAGCAAGTGTCTTTTCATACTTTCAAACTTTGTGTTGACACCAAATTAGCCTTGGACAGTCACATTCATACATTCTCACCATTTCTTGATTCATACATAAATAAAATTCAAAGAAAATTTGAAGGATTGTAAGTGGAAACAAATGGAATCTTATTACATTTTGTTTTACAATATACAATGATCAAAGTTCACAAGATACACTCAATTTTCATTCAATATTCCAATGGCAAGCTACACTCATGGTGGCCAAATTTACAAGTCTGGTCTACAAACGAAAAGCATACGATTTCCTAAGTTGAACTTACAATTTTTTTCCCCACAAATAACAACAAAAATGTAAAATTCTTGATGCTCCACCAACCTTGCTTCATAACCTTACAAAGACTTGCACAAAAAATTCCAAAAAAACTTACACTAAAATAGCCAAAACATTTCCTATGTCAAAAAGTGATAAAGCAGTACATCAAAATAACAAAATGCTGTCCAAAATTTTCCTCCAAACTTCCTCAATTTTCCCTCTCAAATTCAATTCTCTTCATACTATGAATTCAACCTCTCATTCATTCACAATTCACCAAAAATCTCCACTTCAAACCTTTGCCAAAGTTTCTTCTGAAATTCACCTTCCACCTCTACCTCTGTAGAAAATACCAACTTCTGCAAAAAAATATCAACCTCATACCCTCACAATGTTTTGAATATACAACCAACCTTCACTACATTCCATTTCAACCACCAAAAAACAATGAAACTCTACCTCACAAATCCTCACGAACAGAAACTCCCTCACCCATACAACAAAAACAACACAGTACCCTCATTCAGAACACATCCATACACCTACCTGCTAAAACGTTGCTAAACTCTGCGTATACAGACTCACTCGACCTAATCTCTCCATTGCAACAACCACTCAA
The DNA here is from genome assembly GCF_029867415.1 of Vicia villosa. Lineage (NCBI taxonomy): Eukaryota > Viridiplantae > Streptophyta > Magnoliopsida > Fabales > Fabaceae > Vicia > Vicia villosa. The sequence goes on along the minus strand of NC_081186.1, from coordinate 116,863,990 downwards.
ATCCGAGCAAATACCCCAGAAACGCAAACAACACCACCCACTCACCTTCACTCAACCTCACACTGTCCCCTTCATTCATGAACTCAGCACATCGAAACCTACACTCATCCGCAAACTCACATACTGAACACATACAACAGAGCATTAGAAGCAGAAGAGGAATTCAATACAACGCAACAACTCAGAAACATAAAAGAGAAAGAATTGAATAAAAGTACTTGAAAAAGATCCAAAGATGATATATATCCCACTGTTGATGCTGCATTGATTTTCTTCACTTTAGTATTATTGTGTGTTCATTTCTTTTGATACTTTGTAGTATAGCTGTCAAAATGGGCCGAAGCTCATGGGCCGGTCCGGCCCGAAAAATTTTAGAGCCTGGGCCTCATTTTTCGAGCCCATTTACATCCGGGCCTTTTTTAGCCCGACACTAAAAAGCCCTAAAAAATATGGGCCGGCCTGTATGGGCCATGGGTAGCCCACCGGCCCGAAAAAATTAAATATTTTTAATATAATTAAAATTTATCCTTTCCTAATTATAATTATTATAAAAATTTATAACATTTTCTTGTTATAATTATCATAAAATTATAATTGTCATGAATATTTATAACTTAAAATTTGTTGGAACAAGTTATTTAATTATGGTTTTTTCTTTACCCACCTCCCTATGGGGGTCACCCCCAACGAAAACCCAATTTTACCCCGCTTCGAAAATACATTTCCGAAATATTTTTTTTCTAAATTTTTCCAGACTTCGGAAGTGCATTTCCGAAAAAATCTCAAAAATTGGGATTTTGACTAATTCGGAGATGCATCTTCGAAACAACAAAAAAATCTAAAAAAATCCCAAAAATTAATTTTAGGATATTAATTAATTCACATATCATAAATTTGATATAATTTATGAGTAATGAATAATAATAATTATATATTTTGATATAATTTATGAGTTATGAATAATAGTTATTAAATATTTCTATCCTGATTCATATTTTAAAATTTAAAATAATTTTAATTAAAATAATTAAAATAATTTCACTTACAAAATAAGTTATAATTTTTTATTTATATATTTATAATAATTGTTATATATTTATAAAAAAAATTAAAAAATGAGTGTTTTAATTTATATATTTATATAATAATGATAATAATTATTATATATTTATAAAAATTATTATATATTTATATATTTATATAATAATTATAAAAATTAAAAAATGAGTGTTTTAATTTATAATAATTATTACATATTTATATAATAATTATTATATATTTATATATTATATATTTATATATTTCACTTACAAAATTAATAATTATGATTATATATTTATATATTTCTATTCTGATTCATAATTAAAAATGAGTTATAATTTTTTATTTAGTTTAAAAAAATTAAAAAAAGATTTTGTCTTAATTTTATTTAATGAATAAATTTTATATTTAATTTTATATAATTCAAAATTTACTTATGAAATTAAGATATTTTTGATTTATATAAGTTAGTAAAATAATTTTTAACTTTAAAATTGTTTAGGAAATTTTGATTCACCTTGATTTTATTGATTCACCTTCATTTTATTGATTCACTTTCATTTTATACCTATTAATTGTATTGATTCACCTTGATTTTAATTTTTTAATAATTATTGAATTCTTTCGGAAGTGTATATCCGAAACATTCCAAGACCAATTTGGTCTTGGAATATTTCGGATATGCATCTCCGAAAATACCCCCCTCTCCCAAAAAGGGGTGTTTTCGGAAATGCATCTCCGAAAACTCAAAAAAGGGGGTGTTTTCGGAAATGCATCTCCGAAAACACCTTTTTTTCGTGTTTTCGGGAGTGCATTTCCGAAATAAGTGGTATTTTGGTAAATTCGCTAGAGGTGACTAAGAAGGTTAGGAGGTGGGTAAAGAAATTCTCTTAATTATTTGTGCTACATTATATAATTTGTGATGTATTTTGGATAGTTTAAATTAAGTTAATGTGTTGTTTTACATTTTAATTATTAACTTATATGGATTATCTAGAAATTATAATTTTGGATATAAAATTTAATATATATATATATATATATATATATATATACATATATATACATATATATATATATATATATATATATATATATATATATATATATATATATATATATATATAAAATGTATTATTGCATGCAATTATATGGTTACTTACAAAAATAAGGAGAAAATTTTTTTTTTTATATAGAAATGGGCCCGTTTAGGGCCGAAGCCCATTTAGGGCCGGGCCTGGGTTGTAAAATTAGAGCCCATTTAAAAATGGATTTTTTGGGCCCGACCCTAAAAAGTCCGAAGCCCATATGGGTCGGGTAGCCCATATTGACAACTCTACTTTGTAGCATGTAATCGTAAAAACATCAATGAAATTGTGAGAAGGGATCATTGGGGATTAGGGTTTACTTCTATTTTTTTCTTGATGATTGCTCATGTTTGTGATGTTTTTGTTTAACCGCGAGGGCCGTAGCTTATGGTTTTTAATTTAAATTCCGAGTTTTCTCCATTGCTAGATTCAAGCTAAGTTTCGTTTGGGTTAGGATTCAATGAGGGTTTAATTTTATTTCTGAGGAAAGGTTTGATTTTGTCATCGCGATTTGTTTCTGTTTCATTTGTTTTGGCGACGGTTCAAAAGAGAGATAGAGGCGTGACGGTTCAAAAGAGAGATAGAGGCGTGACGGTTCAAAAGAGAGATAGAGGCGTGAGGGAGTGGAAACAAGCTTTGTTTGCAAGTTTGGAGGGGAAGCGATGGGAGAGCTTTGGAAAATAGGATGGATTGGGTGAAAATAATAGAATGATTTTGGGTAGAAGGATTTTGAAGGGTTTGATTTTATTCATAACACCAAAAACCCTCTAAAGTGGGAGAACTCAAAAAGTGTATTGAAAGAGAATTTCGGAGGACTTACATAAATTTTCCAAATATCTTTTAGATTGTTATAGTGTTTTAAAAATTTAAAATATAGTAATGATAATGACTCTTTTATCATTCTAAACATAATTATTTTTTTTAAAAGTCAAATATTTTCCTATATTTTTTTAAAATTTCGTTTTTGGAAGTCTTCCCCTCCTCTCCACTCCAAACTCAACTCCGACCCAGCCCAACCCTGATTTTTTTCTTTAGCTTGTTTTTGTTTCCTTTACTGGGCTTTAAACCCTTTTTGGGTCTTACCCTCCTTGATGGAGCACAAACCCGCTTTGGCCCAATAATTCTTTGTTCATTTTCTTTCATGTTTTTAAATTAAAATTAAAAGAGAGATTTAGTTTTTTTTTATTAAAAATAACAAAAATATTTTCTTATTTGATTTTGTTTAGATATATGTTTAGGATTTCTTTCAAAATATATTATAAACAACAAAAAGATTTTCCTTGAAAGCTTTAAATTAATTTCTTTTTTGAATTAATTTTAAATAGGTTTGTCACTTGAATTGTTTGGTGTTTATCTTTGTGTGTGAATGCTTGTATGAATGTTTCTATGGTTTATCTTTACTTCACTTAGAACTTTGTTTGTTAATAAGATAAAAGTGGACGCGATAAAATCAACCTTTTGTAACAAGATTCAAATGTTTGATCCAATGTCAAGTCGATTTTCAAAAATCCTTTCATTTAACAAACCTTGATCAACACACCAAGTGATTTTCAAAACTCTTTCATAATCAAAAGACTTCAAAACACATTTAATAATCTAATCAATTTTGGTCCATAATGGAGTAATCAAGAAGGGTTTGTATCTACTAGTTCAAGTTGTTCTTTAAGCATGTAGGTGATGACCGTTTAAGCCTTTGGTTGAATGTTTGGATTCCATTAAAGACCCCATAAAACTCGATTCATCTCACCTTTTCACAAAACACTTTAAAATCAATCTCAACCCATCAAACTTCTTTTTCTCGCCCTGTGCAATCGAAATCCTTTTCACAAAGAATGATTCATACATTGCTCCTTAAAATCAACTAACACACAATCATTTTTACTCTGAACTACGAATGCTCCGACTTTCCCATTGCACGAGGGAATACGTAGGCACAAGATGCGATGATATCTTGGCTAGCACAGTAGTAAAAAACCTAAAAATCTTTTCTTTTCTTTTTCCTCATAAGTAGAGATAGCAAGTAAACATCACGCTAACATTCGATCATAAGACTAACTAAATGGGTCCCATCGAGTACGATGGATGTGATGAGTGCTAATACATTTCCCTTGCATAACCGACTCTCGAACCCGTTCATGGTTGTGATGACCATCTTATCCATCTTTTGTGGGTTTTATTGATATTTTCCCTTTCCTTTTGGAGTAAATAAAATTTGGTGGCGACTCTGTTGTATTTTGAGTGTGCAAACGTTTGAGAATTTCTCGCGCGAGAGTTGTTTGGCCCAATATGTGTTTATATATATATATATATATATATTGCATTTGCTTTGTAATTGAGATATAGATCATTCATTGTAACTGTTTTCCAATTGAGTAGAAAGCTTGTTATAACTGTTTTCTCTCCTTCCATCTTCATCTTATTTATTGTGCTGCAACACAATCTTCTTACAGTTCCAGAGCAGAACATTTTCATACAATTCCAGAGTAGAACAATATATACATATAATACGTGTGTGCACATACGCGTACACATGTGCGTAATTTTAATTTAATCTATTGTATGACAAACAAACACAAATATTAATACTAATTTAATTTATAGTATAAGAAACACTTCCAACATTAATTATCAAGAAAAAAAATGTATAAAGCACATATTTATTAACTTCTTTACATATATGTAGAACAATTAAAGACTTCTGAAGTACATGCCCTAAAAAAAAGAAGGCATGAGTTATGCCTTGAAATCCATCAATTGATTTACATATATGTACCATTACAGCCCTTGTGCAGCAAATCTAATCACCCTTATTCAAGAGCATCATAAATTGTGAGTTGTATCCTAAATTACTACAAAGGCAATCCATGTGCAGTTGGTGAGGGTCTCATAGGACTAGTATAACATGGTCCAAATAAGGTTCCTAATCCTCTCAACTATTAACCATCCATCTCCAAAATATCATCAACCAAACTATGCAATATAGCTTCTTCAATCTCTAAAACCAATTCCTCTTGCTCCTCCTCAAAGCTACACCACCTATTCCTCCTATCCATTTCCTTGATATAAGCTTCTTTATTAACAAGCACAATATCATAGTAATTTTCAAATGACCCATTTATCCAATCTTCAGCTATTTTCATTATCTCCAACTCAAACCCCTCATCATCCCTCTTTTGGTTTCTATTGCCATTTAGTTCTTCCTTGAAAAAATCCAACACAACTATACCTAAATTCTCATCACAACTTTGCATTGATGAACTTGTTGCTTTAACACAATGTAGCAATTGCTTTGCTCTTTCCTCAACCCAATCTTGTTCTTCAAGTTTCTCCTCCTCTTCCTCCTTATCATCATCATCATCATAATCTTTATATTCTTCATCATAGTATGATTCCTCATCTAATGAGAGACATTTCTCTAAATTTGCAATTGCAAGGTCAAATTTTACAAGACTCTCAAATTTATCAGCACTTTCTCTACATTTTTGTTTTCTCCCTGTTTCAAATATAAAACTTTATTAGTATCACTCTAATCAAACCAGTACAATTGCTAAGTTTCAAAAGAAAATCAAAAGCTAAAAATGATTGAAGAAACTTACTTTCAATATTGGCAAGACTTTGGTCAAAGAGTGAAAACTCATGTTCTCCCACATGAAGAACTGAAACTGGACTGTGTTGTTCATCTTGGCAAATCAAATCTTCCTATAAATATTACATATAAATTCTTATCAGCAAAACAATAATTCCAATAAACATAACACATCTTGAAGTGTGAGGCGACAGAAAAATTCTGAAATCTTTAGCTAAATTCGTAATTAGTTAAATAAAAAGGAAAGGACTAGTATGAAAAAAAAATTGCGAAAACGGCAGCAACAAAATAATATCGACAGATACTGATACCGATAATGTTATTCACGCTTTTATATAAAAGAACAAATTATAATTATTTCACACCGCGACAACCACGACGACTATACTGACCGAAGTCGCCAAAGTCTTTACGTGATCCAACTGTTTTTTAAAACCTTATACTAGGCCCCTCAACTGCAGACACACAATAAGTTTCGAAAGGTACGTTGCACTCAATAATTACTCACCTTGGTCCCAACGAACGGTGCCAGCGAATCCTTGCCGACAAAAACAGAAGAAAACGAATTTCTTTTACTCTCTTCAACGCCGTCGTTTTGCGCTTCCCATAAAGCATTAAAAAAATCACCGTCACTCCAGCTAGAATCATCTTCACTACTACTACAAGTTGTTGCAGTCGTAACCGTAGACGATTCCGTTACATAACGGTGAAAATCAAACGGCGGTGACGGAACGGTAGGTTGTAAATCTCGAAACGATTTCCACCGTATGATGTCTTTGATTTTCACCGTACTGTATTCGATTTCGATTTCTCTTTCACCTTTGCATCTTTGGCGGCGGTTTCTTCTCGTTGAGGATAGTTTTCGTGAGAGGGATCGTGGTAGAGAGAGCATGGTGGAGGGTGATTTGGTAATTTTGAAGAATGAGACGTTGTTTTTTATGGTTTTTATCAGTGTTTGAAATTTCGATGATGATGATGATGAATGTGAGTGATGATGGATTTGAATGGTGTTGTTGTTGTTGTTGTTGATTGGTGTGAGTTTAACGACGTCGTTTTGTGTAATTCTTCTTGGAAATGATTTGAATCCGCTTGAGGAACATGAGTTTGAATTCTCGCTTAGAAAATCCTTCAACATTCTTGGTCTTCTCTCCATTGAGTTGAATCTTCTTAATTGCACCACCTCCATTTGGAAATGTTATAATCAATATGATTTCTATCACCTTTTGTGTTTTACAAAACCGACTGCAACTGTAATTGTGACCGCAATATTAAGATGCACTATATGTCTGCATCAAGTGTCAAGTATAGTTGATAGTTATAATTGCACTGTCAATTTTTATTGTGAGATGGGAAAAGTAAAGAATGGAATGATAAGGTTGGTGGAGAATTGAAGAGTATGGGAGTGAGGGGATGGAGTATATATATAAAGAAGGGTGTGGGAGGGGAAGATGAAGAAGGGAGGAGGTAGGTTCTAGGTGGAGATCTCAATAATATGAAGCCATGTAATTAATATTATAGATATATGGGGTGCTCCATAGCTTTGAAGGTAAGTATATAGTGAGAGTATAGTGAAGGACTATTGATAATATTAATTCAACTTGTGGAGGTGGTTGTATGTACAAATATTATAATGATTATGGTTATTATGGAGAGGGAATGAGACAAGAAAAGTGTAGAAGCGTGGATGGTTCTTAATGATTAAGATAATCGTTATAAATATTTTATGTCTTACTAGGAGTGATGTATAGAGAAAGTTGTGAATTTTGTGATTTGAAGGGTTTTTTAAGAAAAATGGAAGCATGTCGTTTAGTAGACGATATGTGGGTTGACTCAAATCAATGCGGGTCCGGGTTTGTTTGATATAATTGATTGATCACATGAAGCAATTTGGGACATGTACCAACTGATCTGTCCTAATTGTTATGCCTTTGTCTTGCTGGTAGTGTATAGTGGGGGACCCCTAGTTTTGAGTCTTTTGTCCTTTTATGGAGATGGTATTTTGGATTAGGATTTAGGAGTATGTGTAAGGCTTGTTTACAACACACATGTATGGTAGTTTTTGAAGGATTTATACGGTCATGGTAAGAGACACTTGCTATACTTCCATATAAAATTGGATATCTCTTGAATATTATCTTGAAATGAGAAGTTTATATCAACTATGGTTGGCTCTAAGAATAGGAATATGATAGGTTTTCCATCACTACAAAAATATTGTTATTTGGTGGAGGAAAAAAAATTCATTTTGACGGAGGAAAAAAATTAATTGAAAATGTGATTTAAAATTAAGAAATATTAAAAATAATATATGTTTCTGAAGAACAATATTTAATATTGATAACTTTTTCGATGTTGGTTGTGAGAGATCGCATTTTAAACTCCATTGGTAGGGGTTAATGCATATATTCTATGGAGGTTTTCTCGTTCCATCTCTCCATCTCTTCCTTCTCCCAAGATTCTCTTTTATACTCATTTCTCAGGACAAAGAAATAGTGTTATCTTAAATGTTCATTAAGGATCATAAACCTAAGAAATTTGATAACTATAGTGCAGAGAAACTTGTTTGGACATGCTGATGTCATATGGTAAATGTCCTTAAACACTTTGTCTGCAGACAACCTGTTTAAAGGCGTTTCAGGCTTATGTTCCTCTTTGGTTGGTCGGACAAGATGTTACTCTGTGATCAGACTCTCTCGGCCAATATATGATTTTACTCCATGGTCGGACTCTTTTGGCTAGACAAGAAGTTACTCAGTGGTCGGGCTCTCTTGGGCGGCGTGGGTGTTACTCCGTGGTCGGGCTCTCTTGGATGGACAAAATGTTACTCCGTGGTCGGGCTCTCGTGGTCGAGATGGGTGTTACTCCATGGCCGCAGTCTCTTGGCCGAATATGATTTTGCTCCGTGGTCGGGCTCTCTTGGCCAGGATGGGTGTTTAACTTCGTGATTGGGCTTTCTTGTCCGGGATAGGATGTTACTCTATGGTCGTGTACTCTAGACCTCAAAGATTTTATTCTACGATCGGGTTTAGATGCCAAATTCGGGAGGTACATAAGTTCCCCAAGCACGAGGCATGTAAGGTTGAAGTGTTTGATTACTTAGATTTTTATCCGGGACTACCATTCCGGATAGCGATTTTCCCAAGATGTACATAAGTCCCCCAAGCATGAGGTCTGTAAGGGTGATGTCCTTGAGATGTCCCTTTTGCAAATTCCAAGTACACTATCTTGGCAATGCAAATTCATACAAATTTGAATTGTGTAAATGTATGGCGTTCCTGCCTTTATATTATGTTTGTATGAGCTCGATTTCAGTAGACTTTCTAATTGTTTTGATTCATTAAGAGGAATTTTCGTTAAGGCACTAAAGGACTCGGGTGTGTTCCTTTTCTTTGAGAACCTCGTTGTTTCTCAATCTTTTAGTCCCCCAAAACTCTAGAGTTTCCGAGCTTTTATTTCTCGAAGAATTGCTGTGATTTTTTGGTTTTAGATTCTCTATGAATTCCCAATTTTCCCCCCAACATAGGTGTTGGATTAAATTCTCTCTGTGGAGGTCTTGGGTTATGTTGCTTTCACTCGAGGAGAGTCGTCGCCCATAGTGGAGGTCTTGAGTTATATCACAGAGAGCCATTTTGGGTTCGCATGTTGCCCCATGTGGAGATCTCGGGTTAAATCACAAAGATCAGATTGGGTTTGCGTATTGCCCCGTGGAGATCTTGGATTAGATCACGGAGAGTCGATTGGGTTCGCATGTTGCCCTCGATGGAGATCTCGGTTAAGTCACTAAGAGTCGCTTGGGTTCGAGAACTGCCCTCGGTGGAGGTCTTAGGTTAGATCACGGAGAGCCGCTTGGGTTCGAGTGTTTCCCCCACTAGAGATCTCATTTTAAACCACTGAAAATCTCTTGAGTTCGCAAGTTGCCCACATTTGAGGTCTTGGGTTACGTCGAGGAGAACTATAGCGCCCCTGTGGAGGTCTTGGGTTTGATGGGACGTGCACCCATCATTATTTTTAGATCCCACTGACATATGTATTCACCAGATAACCGTTGGATCTGAGAGTAGTTGGTTAAAGACATCAATCAAAGAATTTTAAGGGTCGTTGACAGAATACATCGGTCCGATGGGTCACATGATCAGGGGGCTTATGTACAACCTAAAATTCTTAAAAATGATTTGCAAATCGGAAGAGGAGCATATGTTGAAGGAGAACGATTGAGTGACATGTAGGACTGGATCCGAGATGTGAGATCGGACATGAGGAAGAATGAACCTACTCGGGATCGGGACATGCAGTTGACGCGAAAGGAGGAATACTGTAAACCCGCGACCGATGAACAAAGTCAGATAAGAGAGAGTCTAATTATAATAAATTTTCTTGTCCAACTTTTTCTCTAATCCCTTTAGTTTTTATACCTTCATCCTCAAGAGTAATTTTAGAAAAAATTATTAAAATAAATGAATAAAACAAGTAATTATGTTATAAAAATAAGTTAATATTTTAATTAGAAAAATGTTAGAAATAGTTATTAAAAAAATAAGTAAATAAATAAGTAAAACGTTAGAAAAATAAATTAACTTTATGATTTGCAAAATGTTATATATATATATATATATATATATATATATATATAGAGAGAGAGAGAGAGAGAGAGAGAGAGAGAGAGAGAGAGAGAGAGAGAGAGAGAGAGAGAGAGAGAGAGAGAGAGAGAGAGAGAGAGAGAGAGAGAGAGAGAGAGAGAGAGAGAGAGAGAGAGAGAGAGAGAGAGAGAGAGAGAGAGAGAGAGAGAGAATATGATCAAATGACACCATGGTGTCAAAGTTTAATTTGACATCAAATTTCAACCGTTAAAAAAATAGATCAAACGGTTATATAAAAGCCTATTTTTTAGGCAAATATATATATATATATATATATATATATATATATAATTTAATTTAATTTAATATAATCGTTGGATCATTTAATATATATATATTATTTAATTTAATTTAATATAATCGTTGGATCATTTTTTTTAACGGTTGAGATTTGGTGTTAAATTAAACTTTGACACCTTGGTGTCATTTAAACTTTGACTTGTAAGATTAACATTTCAACGCTCAAGTCATTATGTAAGAGAGAAAATTGAATGAAAATTGAGTTTGAAATTGAATACCTGAAACTAGTACGCTTTCTGTGTATATAGTGGACATGTCTTGGTCGGGGAGGTATATTTGTTAATGATTGTTTATTTTTCTGTTTAAACCAAATTCAATTCGACTGATATTGTTATTTTTTACAAGAACTCGATTGTTTAAAATCTGTTAACCATGCCAAAAAGATTCACAAGCTTTATCAGCCTCTGGACGAATGATTTCAAAGTGTCATCAGATCCTTCGGTCTTGTCGGTCTATGTTTTTCCGGATACAAGATCATCGACCATGGCATACATGGGGATTTTGCTGAGAGATGACCTAAAGAAACGTCTTTTTTCCACTTCCCCATTGGCAAGATAATGATTACACTAGATGACATCGCTTGCCTTCTACATTTTCCCATTAGAGAACAATTACTTAATCATTTTAGGATTAAACACGATGAGGCATAGAAGATGATAGTGATTTATTTGGGAGTAGACTCAATGGAAGCCTTGATGCAGTGTGAGAGCCCTATAGGTGCTCGTGCTAAATTTCCATACTTACAAGTGCTTTATACAAAAAAACCTGGAGTTGGTTGAGGAAGTAGACGAAAATGATCTATACGTTACATACCACCGAAAGTCTACTTTGAGGTGTTTCTTCCTATTCTTGGTTGGCACGTCCATGTTTATGGACAAAAGTGCAACCTACATAGATGTGGCATATCTTAAGTATTTCATTAACTTGACGATCATTCAAGAGTAAAATTAGGGGGCCACATGTTTGGTATACCTGTACTCTAAGTTGAGCGAAGGTTCTCTTTGGACGACAAAGAAAATGACAGGATCCTCACGCTGCTGACAGTAATTCACATAACCACTATTAATTTAAAAATAACTATTTTTTATACTTGTAACTAATTTTTTCTTATTCATTTTCAGGGATGAATCCTATCCCACTTTCACCTCATACACAGGTTTGATCGTGTGCTAGGGTATATCGAGGATTACCCACATGCTTGTCTGTATTTCCCATGTAGAGGGAATGATGTTGTGCAACTATTCAGCGTGTATATTGACAAGACTTATCATGATGACATCTATTGAACACCATACGCCACTGACTGAGAAATTATTCCCTTCGACCCTATTTCATATTACTTTGGATGACTGACATGTGAGAGTAATTTGATGTATAAGTATCTGTCGAAGCAATGCATGTGTTAGTTTGGATTTGTGTAGATCATTCTGAGATCCCTCTTCGTGGCTTCTCCTATCAACATATTTCGCAGAGAACTTGATGACATACTGACGAATTATGAGATTCATCTGGTACCAGAGGAGTATTAGAGTATGTCAGCCACGAGTCAATGACATTATGCTGAAGGTTACATGACTTGGTTCTATTATCTGTTATACCCTATCATGACACCAAAAGCTCCCGGACGTCCACCTAGGCCTGCTCACGAGGAGATCATAGAGAATGAGCAGACGAGGGATGGCCATGCCGTTGATGTGTTTCTGATCTGTAATGATAAATGCGGATTACAAGAGAGGGCAAAGAGTCTAGGTTGTTTAAGAGTGGTGGCGATGATGTCGCTGCTCTAGAACGATTCATTCTTACTAAGGCACGAAATGCCTTAGGTTACCGACGACAAAGGAGGAGTCGGGGGTTAGGATTAGGCATACATAATATGTTATGTCTTTTTTTTTTTTTGTATTATCAGATGTTTTACTAGTGTTTTCCATACTTTGTGAACTATGTTTGTAACATTTTGAGATTATTTTTAATTAGGGTTAAATATGTTTTTAGTCCATATAAATAACTTAAATTTGGTTTTAGTCCTTATAGATTTTTCTTCGAATAATGGTCCTCCTAAAAATTTACATTCACACTTTTGGTTCCTCTTGTTAAAATCGTCGATGATTCAGTCGCTAAGTAGAAACAATCGCTAAAATCGTCCCTAATTCTGTAGTTAAGTTGCAGGAGAGACAAAAATGTGGATGCAAATTTTTAAGAGGACAGTTCTTTAAAAGGAAATTTTTTGAGATACTTAAAATAAAATATGAGATATTTGGAATGACCACAAACATGTTTAACCATTTTAATTATTAATTCATTATCCTATTTTAAAATGATAATGGTTCAATCAAATTATTTTAGGATGTTAATAACTTCGGAATAAAAAATATACAAACTTTGACAATGTTTCTGCCCACAATACATGCAAGAAAGTTTTCGGAGATACATATCTAAAATACGAGTTTTCGAATATGCATATTTGAATATACTCAAAAAAATTTCCCGGATACTTCACCGAATTAAATTTTAACAAAAATAATGAGAAACTATAACCCCACCCCTTGGATCTCTTATCCACCATGTGTGCTTCCAAAATTGTCCCTCTACTTTCGTAGATGTACCTCCGGAAGCACCTTTTTATTACATTTGCGTAAATACGTTCCGTAGATTCACATACGGAAGACTCTGTAGGTACATCTACGGAATAAACCCACAAACAGTAAACCAGAAAAATAACATTTGTAACGAGAAAAGCAACATTCATTGATTAAAATCGGTCGGCATTACATTGAAAATTCCAACAGAAATTTAAATATTACATATTCCAACAGAAAATTAAATTATCGCCTTTACGACTACCCCTTCAACATTCGGAGAAAAATCGACTAAAGGAACTAATTCTCTTGAGATATTATCGGGTGCACCATACCTATTCGTAACCAATAACACAGATAACACAAAATTACAAGACTGCTGGAGAAACAACACTGACACGTTACGTAGATGCACCTCCGGAACGTGTTCATCTTTAACACGTTCTGTAGATGTACCTACGGAAGCAACATAACTTTTTTTACAGAAAATTGATGCATAATGTGAGCAATGCAATAAATAAAAATGAATATTTACCTGAAATTCAGTCTTGTCTTGCTCCCTTTGATTTGTTACACCAAAAAGTTAGAGTTTTGGAGTGGAAAATGATATTGATGAAGTATGGTTTTTTAGGGTGGTGAGAGTGAGTGTTGAAGAAGAAATGTAACAATGACGCTAAGTCACTCCGTAGATGTACCTACGGAACAATCCCTAAACTGAAATTATGTGTATTTTTTCCCAACATACACTAGTTTAAAATACTTCCGTAGATACACTTACAGAAAAAGCCAATTTTTTTTAAAAAAATACTTCCGAATATGCATCTACCAATGCAGATAGCATATTTGAAATTTCTTTAGATGATTAAGATATTTAAATGGTAAATTGAGATTTCTCAAAATAATTCACACTACATTAAAAAAAATGCATTTCCAAAACTTTATGAGATCATTTTTGAATTTTAGATTTATGATTCAATAAGGTGGGAAAATAAATGGTCTAATGTTGAAGAGATAAAAGAATAAATCAAACCTTAAATTAAGACGATTTTGAAGTTTCAATCTATATTTAGCATTCACCCTAACCCCTCGTCCTTCTTCTTCTTCCCCTAACTTGTACAATAGAATGTAATTTATTAAGATATGCTACTCGCTGAATGTTTATTAGCTATCAATTTTATATCGATGAATCAAATCACAACAAGACTCAGATTATTCATTCATTTGGGGTTTATTCAAGAACGTAGCTTTCTGTTCAATTCACCATTCATTGATCAATGCCCCTTCTGGCTCTTCCTTTTTTCATCACCAATAGTAACAGGTTCTACTCTTTACTCTTTTAATTTGTTTATTTCAAAATTCAGCAACTTTAGTTTGGTTAATGAACTTTTAAAAGTTGTTAAAATTGGTTCAATACTAATGTTATGCTTATTAATTATAGGGAAATTCATGGTAAAGTTATTGAATTATTCATAGTTGATGAACAATTAAGCATTTAGTTGGTTCCATGTTTGAAGAGTGATTGGTGATTCTAAATTGGTTTTTTCTTTACCAATTTAGGGTTAATGTGTGAAGCTTTTTTTTTTTAGCTTAACTATGTTTAGGGTTAAGTGATTTAGTTCAAGGGGAAGAGGTAATGGACTGTAACCATTTCTTTCTGGAAGGCCTGTATTTATTTTGTTGCTAAGTTTGAGTTTAAGGGTAAACCATGTAGCTTTAAATTTGCAGGAGCTGAAGGATTTTAAGAAGAGGAAAGAATTAAACCTCACGCTTCTTAGAAAAATGAAAAGCGAGCATCACTTAACTCAAGAAGCATCCAGATAAATGTTACAAAGTTCTATCACTCAACCAGAGTTAAAAATCAGTGAAAATCATAGAGAAGAATTGTCTTGAAACTTTGACAGTGAAGGCAGTGAGCCTTGAAACTGAGGCCTTGAAGAACAAAAAATAAAAAAAGAAAGTTTCAAGCTCTAATTTTCAGAATCGTAGAGATTTTGCCTTTTATTTGACTTGCGCTTGTTGTTCTTCGGATCTTCTGGCACTATTAAATTTTTTGGAAGCAATTGCATAGTTCTATTGACTTGTAGACCTTATAAGTTTTTTACATTTTTGCATAGTCATAGGCTAGTGAATATATGTAACCAAATATTTCAGTTTCATCTTGTTTGCTCCTACTTGAGTTTAAGAGGCAAGATTCTATTACTCTCTCTCACCATGTAATATACACAAGCAATAATGATAAAATTCTGGAATTTCAATTGTTAAATTTCTTGTTTTTGATGTTATTTCTACTTCAGTATGTGTAAAAGAAAAGAAGAATTTGCTCTAAGTGAACAAAATCGTCCAATCTTTAAGTTTCAGCTATTGGGCGAGGGTTGAATTATGGCTTTAAAGTTTAAAAGATCTAAAACTTAAAATAAATGTTTCAGATTCTACAAAGATAACTATTTATTGGTGCATGGTCTTATTGCACATAATTGGATTCAACGTCGACATGTATGACATATTTTTCACTCAGCATCCTGCCTCCATATATGAATCGTCAAGAGTTTTTGGGGCCAACTATGGTGAGATCTCTGCCAACAATATGGATGAAGAATTGAAATGGTGAGTCCATATATTTAGGTGGTTGATATTTTGTCTCTCATTTTCTGGCGATACTTTTTGCTGCTAATACTATTCCTTGTGCAGGGATATTGATTTGATACTTGAACAATGAGGTGGACATACTCTAAAGAGCGGCCTGCAGTCGATCTAATCCAATGCTGCAAGGTGTTACCTAGCGTAGTGGTTGATCATTGGATGTTCGAGAAGCTCTCTGGTTAAAAATTTATTGGAATGAGGTAGGACTATATTGGATAAGGATATCCCATCTTTCCATGTTTAAGTTCTTAAAATACTGAAAAAGGTTTTTGACCGTTGGTGCTTTTGATTGTTTTGAATTTAAGGTTATCGGATTCTCTCTGCTGTTTCATTCCTTGTATTAAACCTCAAAATTGGTAAATATTTATTTATATGATTTCTTAGCAAATTAAGAAAAATGAAATTTAAAATAAAAATGCAAAGTCCCAAACCCTACGCCTTCATTTGTTTCACCGTGTCTCTTTGCACGGGTAAGCGCATTTAATACCCTAATGTAATCATGATAATTAGTTGGTCTTATTAATGTTTCTTGTTTGTAATTTCTTCGATTTCTTGTGTTTGTTTATTTTGCTATGATTGTAGTTCACATATCTTGTGATTTTTTTAAACATTGATGCTTAAACAGTTCCTTAGATTGTGTAATTAAACTTTGTTGGTTTATTCGGAATGAAATATGAGTGAAATGAATGTCAGATTCTCTGAGGGGTTTTACTTTGATGATAACTGTTAACAAGGTTTTAATTGTGTTGTAGTCATGACGCAATTGGTTGCAACGTCTTAATTGTGGTTATTGTTGTGTTTCGGCTGTTGTAGGCTAATTCAAAAACTTCACTTAAGCTCAGTTTGAAGGCTACAATAGTACTTGACTCCTTTCATATATCGGTATCAGTTACATATTCGATACGATTTCTTTTGGATATCTTACGTAAACATATCCGTGAACGTGAAGTATCCCACTTTTTTTTTTTATAAAACATCATCTAATTTTAATGCAAACATTTCCGTCTGTCTATTTCTTTGAATTGAGAGCCAATTATTTGCATCTTTTGTTCTCTGTGCAACTGCTGACGACAATACAATATCTTTGTGAGAATGTGTATGTGTCGTTTTAAACACAGTTTTATTTTTTGCTTATACTTATAAGTCCATTTCAACGCATGACTCACTCTTTTCATTCTTGAGTTGATGCATATTTGTGCTAATAAAAATTTGTTTGTATATTTTTTCGGCAACGATGTTTGCTGCATAATTATAGTATTCTATTTAGGTTAGATTTTTATTCCAAAGTTGATATAAACAATATCCAACATGCACTGTGTTCTTGTTTATAATGTAATGTAAAGGAATACAGTGTTTGTGAAACGGATATGCATATAGTCGTAATGTAAAAATATTGTATCTGATACTCGTATAACATGTATGCATCATAGATACTCAATATGTTCTTACGCTTATGCAATTTTTTTCTCACTCAGATCTACTTCTCGGTATTAGACTCTCTTCTATCATGGAGTCTGAAATGTCCCAGTCAGTGAAACGGAGGAAGTACAATGGTCCAGCAGGCGGTGTCAAAGTGTTGGTTGTGGATGCTAACTCGGCATGCCGAGTAATTGTATCAAAAATGCTTCTTTCACTTGGATATGAGGGTAATTGTCACTTATTCTAGAAGCCAAAAGTTGTTATTAAAATTTATATTTCTGGCTAGTATGCTGCTTCTCAACTTCAATCAGATTTCGTTTCGACCTTAAAGTTTATGACTCTCGCGATTTATAATGTAGTTTATTTTGGATTTATTTTTCGTAAATTTTTTATCTCAACATTCTTCCACTTCTAGTTGTGCCTGCTTCACTAGCTTTCGACGCATTATCCATTATATGGGATAAGAAGAATGAGATTAACCTTGTGCTTGTGGAGGCTCAGCTACCAGACATGGAAATACATGAGTTCATGGAGAAAGTGAAAGAAAGCGCTAATCTTCCATGTTTCAGTAAGTTCTAAGATTAGCTTTAGTTTTCTACTTACTTGAAGCCTCATATGCCAGTCGTGAGGTCAATCATTAACCGACAGTAACTATTTTGTTGCATCTGTAGTTATGACTTCTTACGATGACAACATTCCATCCATATCGAGAGCACTGAGTACGGGAGCTAAATTGTGTTTTAGAAAGCCGGTTCTTCTTTTTGATCTCCAGGAGCTGTGGCGGTTTGCAGTGTGAACAGAATTGAAACAATGTTCAGTGCAGAAGAATCTAGCTTCGGTCGGCGTCAGTCGAAGATGATTACGGTTAACAAGGGTCTCGAGTCCCAATCATCCATCAATACAAAAGTACAGTCTCTCCAATATGCAAATGGCAAGATACAAGAATCTCCTGATGCAGATACCACATTACTCCCGAGAAAGAGAAGGCGTACCTGGACTGATGACTTACATAGGAAGTTCTTGGAAGCTGTTGAAACAGCAGGAATCAACGGTGAGTTTGAACTCGCGTATTATCTTTTAATTTCTGCAGTAGCTACTAGCTACATCTAGAAATAATGGTTGATGTCTTTTTCTTGTATGAAGCTCGTCCGAAGGTGATATTTGAGCTTATGGATGTCGAAGGACTTACAAAAGAGAGCGTCGCAAACTATTTGCAGGTTTGTTCCTTGTAATGGCGCATATGCAGTATCTTCTGCAACTCTCTTATAATTATAAATCCAGTTTTATGAAATTGCTATTGCTAAGAAGTTTGGATTTTGTGTTCATTATTGTTAAATTCATTTATGATTTAGAAGGCAGCAGTGTTAGTCTTCAATACAGATATTGTTTCTGTGTTATCACGCGGTATTCTAATCTCAGCCTAATAGTATATTTGACTGTTTCAGAAATATCGTCAATCTATGAAACTACGAGCTAGTGCAATGGCTCAGCATGTGAATGGATATGTGTCTCTGACTAAGAAACGAGGAAAAGGCCCTCTATTCTTTAAGAATCAAGATGCAACTAAGAATCCCTCTAATCTCAGTGATGGTATGCCTGTGCAAGCTTCTGATTCGTCTGCACTATATGCTTCCCTGGGAAGCTCAAATTATCAGGAGTCACCTTTCGAGCAAAGCCAAATGTACCCGCCATTGAAACAGCAACGTGTTGGTAGGTTTATAAACTGTGTTACTTGTGATGCTTCTGAAAAAAAATCAGCTGGTTTGTAAATATTGCTGACACAAAAGCTTATAATGCAGAAAAACAATTGGATTTTCGAACACTGCTGGCCTTTGACATGAACGATCAGTTTTACCCGGCACTTCCTATTGCTCTACTACCACCAGAAAAAGATAAAAAGATTGATGAAATTTTTTATTCAAAACAGATGTTTACTGATGAGGATTTGAATATGTGGTTGTCAACAATTCCAGGTATGAACATTGCCCGTAATATATTTTCGTGTATTCTCGAACCGCAAGCATGAGTATGTCAACATTTTCTTCTTGTTCATATTATCATTTTAGCCTATTATCCTTTTATTAACCTTTTTTTTTTCCCAATTGGCAGACAATGTGGATGATGATGGTAATGATAATACTTTTGCTTGATGCTGTCGAAGGCTGGCAGGAGAATAAGGATTTAATATGCATTTCAATAACACTTTTTTTCTGGCACTTTTTGCATTGAGAAATTGATCTTAGTTATAATATGTAATTGTTGGTTTTTTCATTTAAGTTGTTTCATATGGAACTTGAATAAAGACAAGGGCAACAGCAGCAATTATATCTTGTGAAATCTTAAACAGGGGAATCACATTCTGTTAATAATAAATACACATTATGATTCTACATCCAAGGTGTTCTTGGCCTACAACTATGGTTGTTGTGATTATATGTTTTGATGCTTTCCTATTAGAAAGTGTATTATGGAGTTATTCCGGTTATGGAACTTTTGTTGCTTACTTTTCTAAGTTAGTTTTGCTATGCATAGTCGGTCAAAGCCCAGGTAAAAAGAAAGGATTGTGTTACGCAGTCGACAACTAACGTAAAACTTTGTCGAATCTCATGGATCAACTATGAAATATGTGAATGATAGGTCGTTGCATGTAAGCAACGTGCTGACATGGATCAACTATGAAATAATGTGAACGATAAGTCATTGTTTGTAAGCAACGCGCTGTATGACTTGAGTACAGTGTCAAAAGAGCAAGGGCTGCTACGTTGCCGCTTGAATGCAGTGAAAACTAAGCAATGTTGCACACATTGTTGTGAACGGGTGCGGGTAAAGAAGTTAATGAAAGTAGGATTTGTTTTGAATCATGGAATATAGACACACTTATTGAAAAATCTATGGAAATAATGGACACTATGGTTAAGAGAAAGAGTCAATTTCATGTGCCAACAAGAAACTTAGTGGACATGTGAAAAGGTGGGAGAATTAGACAATTCGGAATTTAAGCTTTGGTACATAGAAAATGTTAGACCGAAAAATAAGGTGATGATTATTGTGGATAAAGAGTAGAAGAAAGATATGGTGGAAAAAGGATATTATGGACAAGACATCTTTAATATTACTATTATGCACCTCATATTGAGTTAGCAGAACACTTCAGATAAAATTTTGGGAGGATTTAGAAGGCTTACTTCATGATATATCCTAAGAAGAGAAGTATTTTCTAGGAGGGATCTAAACAGACATGTAGAGAACACAACAAGAAGTTTTGAGAGCGTGCTGGGGGGTTTATGGTTTGAGGAGGTAAATGTGAATCGTAAATCCATCTTGGAGTTTTTGTGAGCTTGTGATCTTACTATAGCTAATAATGGTTTAGGAAAAGAGATTAGCATCTTATCACATATAAGAGTGGAGTGACATGTTCTCAGATAGTTTCTTTCTCATTAGGAAGTCAGATAAGAAGATTTGCTTGGACTATAAATTTATTCAGGGGGGAGCTTGACTATCCAACATAGAGTATTTATTATGGATGTAAGCATCAAGAGGAGCGCAAAGAAAAGAAGTCACATAGGAGTATACATACTTGATATCATTAAGGTGATGATATTTGTTTCACGTTGTACGGTGAACACCGTCAAATAGGACCTTTGGAGGTGATATGCTGGTACTTTGGACGATTGGCTTGTGGGTCTTGACATATGTACCCACATCTACCTTAGACAGTAATGCGTAAGTTTGGGTATTTGTAGGGTAATACCTAGGGATCCTTGTTGTTCCTACCACTATCCTCCACAAAGATATTGATGGGATATTTGCAGAGTAGCAGTCTGCGGAGTAATTTGTGTAGTAGTGAGAGCCTCTGTCTCAAAAGGATGGGTCACCTATGTCGTCTCTTAAAGACGTGGCACATTTAACTCCGCCACCATCAACATGACATCCTTAACTACTTCTTGGACATCCACAACAACAGGCTCAACATCAGGATCATATCCATCCAGCAACAGCTCTAGATCATATACGTCGAGTACTATGGGGTGCACGAAACTAATCGACCGCCAACCGCCTCCTGTGAGAACCGGTCGGGGCTGCTCTCCCCACACAAAGATGCGAGTCCTCTGCGTCACATCGCCTCGCTTGAGTTGTAGCTGCAGTGGCTTCAACTCTATCACGCTGTTGAGAAGCAATTGTTTCATCTGATCCTCATTGAAAAAAATTCAAAAAAATTCATCATATTTTTCAAAAAAAATCAGGAAAAAAACCAGCATATTATTTGATTTTTTGAAAAACCGATAAAAATTCATACATATTTCCGCAATTTTTTAAACAAGCGGTATTTGGTATGCATTTTCACCGTTTTTTTCCATAAAATTCGGTAAAGTGTGCATTTTTACTGATTTTTTCATAAAATTCAGTAAAAATATATGCATTTTTACTGGCTTTTTCATAAAGTGGCGTAAAATATATGCTTTTTTTTACTGGATTTTCAAAAAAAATCGGTAAAAATGCTTACAACACATGGGTTTTACCAGTTTATTTCTTCGAAAAACGCGGTAAAAACACATGGTTTCGTATTAAAATTGCTACTTATTGGTCATAAAATTTGAAATATGCGGTAGAAAGCTTTGAAAAATCCAGTAATCTACAAAGCTTTTCAAAAATTCGTATGGCTCCAATACATTTTGTGAAATGAATAAAATTTAGATACAATTCTTGAGGTGTGGTTTATACTATTTTCCAATGAAAATATGACAAGTGCATAATTTCATCCTTCACATATGCATTTCCCCCCTATTTTTACTTCCTAAATGATATTTAAATACACTTGTCATATTTTATTGAAAAATTATATAAACCACACCGAAAAAATTATAGGTAAGTTTTTCCTTATAATATTGTACAAGACTAAAATGATAAAAATATAGGGAGTGTGGGGGTTCGAGACTAAGGTGGAAGAATAAAATCTACAAATATTAGTAGAAGCAAAGATTGTAGAGAAATAATCTATAAAACTTTTTTTTGGCTTTCACACTCTGATTTTCAGGGAAATGGGGCTCTAATAATCCAAAGTTCGTGCCGAGAGGTACGAGTACTGGCCAAACAAAACTTTAAAAATATCAATTTTCTTCTCATTGCAGATGATGCCAGTATGATCATTAATATGAACAATTCTATTTTCCCCCCTTTGCATAACACATTACACATTGACAAAAGATTTTTTATCAAGAGAATCTTTAAGTATCTGAAATCAACAACAAATCTAAGTTTGTTTTATAAAAAATCCCTTGATTAAAAGCTAGTTGACTCTACTACCGCTCTTCAAGGTCGAGGAGATCATCAAGTCTTTCTTCATATAGTTTGGTATGTGTTATGTTGGCAGGGTTAGTGTGTGCATGCTAATAATCTCTTGAAGCACACAAACACATCTAAGAGTTGACGTGTCGCGGTGCCCGACAAGGGTCGATGTCCAACACTTATATGACACTTTTACAATACATGTCAAAAAAGTTAGACAAACGTCCTTCTAAAAATAGTTATTTTTCTTTGATTCGACATTAAGACAATTGTTTCTTAACAAAATATTTTTTTTCTTTGTTTCAATACATCATATACATTTTTTGAACAAATGTTACACATGTCTAAAAGGATTAAATATATATTAAAGTAATGTTATCAATGAAGAATTAAAAACATTAATTTTGATTAGAATATTTTAACTCTTTAAATTTTAGATGGATAAATAGAACACAAATACTATCATCTTCATATATGTAGCGGTGTCCAGGACTGGCCATATGGGTGTGCAACAAGAGCCACCGCACAGGACCTCAAACATTTTAGGGCCTCGATATTACATGTGGGTTTAAGTAGAAATATAATTATTTTTATATTACATATATTATATATGTGTTTAATCTTATTTTTAAATATATATTATTCATTTTTTTAATGTCATAAAATAAAAAATATACTATTATTTATATAAAAAATCATATTTTTAAAATTAGAATATGGCTCTGATATGTTCGGGCCGGCCCTGGCGGTGTCGATGTCCTATATATTTTACATTATCAGGGTCGGAATATCCGTGTTTGTGTCATGTCCCGGTATCCGTGTCGGAGTTTATGCTTCATGTTCTTATGTTCTTGTCTTATTTAGATAGCTTATGAGATATTCCCAAATTTGTGATGATCATTTAAGCTTTAAAGAGTGCAGTAAAGTTTGTTGATGTAAGATTCTGTAGCCATATCCCAAGCTCTTATGACTACTTTTTTGCTCTCTTCATTTTGATCCAAATTTGTTTTAAACCAGTTAGGCATAGGTCTGTCACCAAAGTTGTTCATACATATTTTGTTAGTATCATAAAGCAATAGAATAAGGTTGTGCTCATAGGAATACCTAAGCTAAGCATATGGTTGTTAGAAAAATCATGATAATTAGTAAGCCAACAGTCATAAACTAAGAACCTGTCCTTAATTCCACCTACCTACCTCAAGTTTTCCTTGATCATCAAAATGAAGAGAGCTTAGGAGGAAAAGTTATTGATATGTACAAAAAAAGAGCCTCATTTGAACAAGCTTGTTGAATAACTGTTACAATCCTAAGCTTTAAAATAAGCTAGATAATCATCAATGATAGACATGGCTGATGATCTGTATCCAGAGCCAAAGAGATTATAATGATTTAAGTAGTGATAAAGCATATATAAGTCTCTTCTCTTCTCAAAGCCTGGCTGTTTAGGAATTATCTGGAGACAGATCATTCGAAATCATCAGCATCTAAAAATTACAGAATTAAACCGATATTTTACATGATAAGCTAGTATCAATATTACCTCAAAATACGAGTTATAGAATGAGCCTCCAAAGCCAGCACACCAAGACATACCGAATTCTGCCTCATTGTGTCCATCTATAGAATAAGAGAAAACAGACAGCATAACAGTGTGTCCAATTTTCTAAATATGTGTGATAAAATATTAAATTTCTCTCAGAGTTTTAGTTAACGGCACGCCAAAAAAGTGGCTAAAAACCAACATTATGTTGACACGAATAGAATTGAACTCGAATCCTTTAAGCAAGGTCTCAAGTTCAGACCTTGTGGATTGAAAAAAATGTGGTTGGGAGGGGAGACTCCAATAAAGGTATATGACAGGCAAATCGGTGGATACTTCACAAATGAAATGACATGGTTACCAAACAGAAAAGTAGCTAAGAAAGTTCACAAGAGACTAAAAGCTTGACTTACAATAACATGCTGGATCCAATATGACAGGCTCTCCATTTTTGTCAGAGCTTATGTTTCCACTCCAGAGATCTCCATGTAGCAAGCATGGTTCTATCACCACATTCTCAAACAGCGATGCGATGTTTTCCACCAGTCTTTGCCCTGTTGAACAAGTCAATCAGACATAAACTTGATATAATCTTGCATGCATCTAATAGGTCTGTGCATTCAATTTCAATATAAGTCGATGGAAAGTGCGGTAGTACTATGCAGGAATACCTTTTTCAAAAATAGTCCTGTCACTATACTGGTCTAATGCGAGCTGCAACTGGTAACCTAATCTATGCTCTCTGTAAAATTGAATCCAATCTGATGACCAGGTATTTATCTGTGGAGTGCTACAGAAAAATATAGATCATATAATTACAAAGCCTACTTAACATGTAAAAAGGCATGATAAACAGCATTGATAGCTTTCATGATGAAGTTGTAACATACCTGCCAATCGTGTTCTCTACATCGAAACCATAGCCTTTACTAGATTTTCCAGACTTATGCATTTCAGCCAGCTTTCTCCCTAGAACAGACTGGGAAGCAAGAAATCACAATCTAAGGCGCACAAACTTTCCTAGTTAAAATTAATTTCTACAAAGCTTGCTCACCTGATCGCCTCTAGATCCCCCGAATTCTATGAATTCCATAATGATGAAAGAGCCACCGGTTGGTAGCGGTCCTACCTACAAATCCTAGCAACAAGTTACCTCAATTTTCCTCCAACAAACTAGCAAACAGATTGAAGGCCTATAACATGTCCAACACATACTGTTGATCGACACAAAACTAACACATGTTATAGTGAATCATTTCATTTTCTCAAATTATTATCAGTGTCAACGTGTCCGTGCTACATAGACTGTTAAATGTTCTAACCTTGTATGGCTTAGGCACACGGATGGTTCCGGTTTCATACATAGCTCCTAAACCAAGAGCTTCTGCCTCAAACATTGATGGTCCAATACTCCTGATATAGAGAATAATGCAACAGATAGATCAACCATCAAAAGAAAAACAGTTGAATATATGAATGTTTCATAGTTCATCATACCTGTTTGATTTAACAAAGAAAGAACCAGCATCAGTATCATAGCGGTTTGCAAAATTTATACAACCACCACCAATAGGACTAACTTTGGTTATCTTTGAAGCTTTTCCTTCAGAGAGAATCCAGTCTCGAACTGGATCCTTATTCATGCTACACACTACTCAAATACACATTATAAATTGATTCAATGAAACACTTACATAGACACAAACATTGAACATGACAGTACCATGTGGATAGTTGTTATGATTTGAGAAAATTGAAGTGATGGAATGTACGAGGTAGTTACTTACTTGGAGATGGTTTGGTTTTGGTAAAAGAAGGAGTTGGAAGGGAAGAGAAGCATGTTGAAGTGGACATGGTTTACATGTGTGGTGTTCACCTCTTATCCAATCTCTTTTCTGGTTTTCTTCCTCTTCTTCTTCGCTTTGCCAACAGACACTATTGCCAATCACTTTTTTCGTTTTTTTTTTTTATTTTTTTGGTTTAATTTCATAGAAATTTTGATTTCCTATTTTAAAAAATTGAGTTTTTTAACATTTGGTTATTCAAATGGAATAGTAATTAGGCCTAATAAAAAAACTTGAACGAACCCAAAAAAGACTTCACTCATTTCTTTATAATAATATTCTGAATGTATACCGGTACATCAATATAATTGTTAAAACTAGCCAGAGATAGAACCATCCGTGCTAATGTATGAGCATCTTTATTAGTTTGTCTCCTAACATATTTAACATGAGAGATCTTAAAGAAAAGTGTAATAACACCCAAATCAGAGTCATTTGATTGCTGATTTATCACATTATCCACAACACTTTTAGCATCCAGCTCATCGAACCCAAGCTCATAAACTCATTTAATGGATGTCAGGGGCTTCCCCTAATCTACATCGATGGTAATATGGGAGAACCACTCAGTCTGAGCTACAATAAACAGACTATCGTCATCTCGAATGCAAGCTCCGATTCATATCTTGTTATTAGCAAATGATGCATAGATGTGGCATTTGAGACGGCCAGCTGTCGCGACGCGAAAAATACCCAAGCGTATTGCACGCTCGATATACAACAAAGTTGCCACTGAACTTTATTTATTTCAAAAGAAAAGGGAAAATATCGATAAAAACCCGCAAAGAACAAAAATATGGTCGTTGCAACCAAAAGCGAGGTCAGGAGTCGGTCATGCAAGGGGAAGGTATTAATACCCCTCACATCCGTTGTACTCAACGAGAACTATTTAGTTAGTCTTGTGAATGAGTGTTAATGCGATGTTATTTGCAATCTTCTAACTATAATGCAAAAAGAAAGAAAGGGTTTTTAGAGTTTTTTATTATTGTGCTTGACGAGACGTTGGATCTCGCTCCTACGTATCCTCAGGTGTGATGAGGAACTCAAGCCTACGTAGCTCTTAATAGAAAAGAACTGTGTGCTGGTTGATTTTAGTGAACAATGTTATGGTCACACTCTAGCGGTTAATTAGTGCTTGCGTGCTCACGCATGGGAGACTTAAGTGTTTGTTTGTTTTGCGATAGAATGGATAAACATGTTCTTTAAAAATCAGTGTTAATATCAATCCAAAGACACTTTGAATAAAACATAATCAATCTCTTCAATGACCCCTAAAGTACGATGTAGATGCCGTTATATGACTCTTATGTTTGACAGGGCCGTCTCAAATAATTTGGAGGCCCTGTTCTAATATTAAAAGAGGGCCCCTGAAAAAATTAAAAAGTCTTTTTTTTCTTACATTTTTCATATTCCGGATCAAACATTTTAAATTTAGAAGGTAATTTAGAAGACATAATAAAATAATGAGAAATATTAAAACCTAAAGTTTTTTTTACTGTTCTTGATTAAATCTGCAACGTTGAATTTGAACCAAATACACAATATTAAAGTTGAATAGGAAAATAAAATTAAAAGATAATTAATTATTTTTAAATAAAATTATAAATAAACAAATAAATAAAAAACGATGAAAAAAGAAGTACCAATTAAGATATATATATTTATAGATTTTATGCCAGAAAAAAAAAAGATAAACTATACACAAAATTTTATATATATTTGTTAATTATATAACTTATTAAAAGTAATGCATGAAACGAAAACAAATTATTTTTAAGCAATATTGCAACAATTTCATGATCTAACTTGTACCGGCAACTTTGAGAAATTGATTTGGAGAGATATTATAGTAGTAAAATAAAAAGGACAAATAGATAGATAGTCTGATAGTCTAGTAGTATTATAATATATAGTATATTATAATTAGCCCTAGTAATATCATTATAATTAGCCCTTCCATGTGGTTTTTCTTTTTTCTTTTTCGCTAGCCGTGAAAACAATTATTAATGAATTAATAATGGGCATATGGCAGTACAATACAGGAGGCCCATATTTTATTTATAGGTAGTTGCTGGAGTATGCAAGCGTAAGGATTTAATATATAATTTTTATGCAATTATTAATTGGACTAGATTGGTAATTAAAATTTTGAAGCCCCCCACATTCAGAGGCCCTGTTCAGAAGGTCTGGTTGCACTTGTCAATCACCGACCCTGATGTTTGAAACTAGAGAAGTACATGGATTCAACTTCAACCATAACCCCACTATTTTTCATTGTACTATGATCGTTTTTTGATTTTGTATAAAAGGAAAATTTAATAATGTGGTATGTAGTCCAAGATACTTCATTAAATCTAGGCATGTATGACATCCATTTAATTGTATGGATGCAATATCATCATTAAAAATCCTTTCAATAAACAAATTATGAAATTCTTGTTATGTTCTTTCAACAACCACTTGTCACTCATTCGAGAATATTTTTCCTTGGTAAGTCTTTTGTGAGCAAATAAGTAAGGTTGAACTTCATCAACATTATTGAATATACAAATGTGCTTGAAGAATTATATTCCAGACCATTGACTTAACATTTAAGCCTTGATTACCTTTCCTTTCATATCTTCGATCATGACGAGACTTTGAAATTCCTATAGTGTCTGCTTCTAATAAATAGTTTGAACAAAATTAAACATGTCCATCTGTGATGTACCTTTCAATGATCGAAGCTTTCGGATGGTGACGATTCTTCGCATATCCTTTAAAGATATTCATGTATCACTATACATCCACCTTAAATAAACTAGACCACAAAATATGATTTCTTTGACTAGTTGAATAGTTAAGTGAACTATAATGTCATAAAATGATGGAGGAAAATACATCTCCAATTGACACAATATTATTGCAACCCCATCTTCCAATTCATCTAACATTTTAAAATTTTGTACTTTATATGACATATAGTATTAAAGAATAAGCACAATATAGTTATAGTTACTCTTACATTTTTTAGTAAGATGCCACATATAGTCACTAGTAGAAGTTTTTACATCAAGAAATGAGAATCATGAGATTTTAAGTCAATTAACTTGATATCTTTTATTGATACAAATTTCTTGATGTTTGATGAATACCTTTGGAAAACCTTGTTACCATGCAAATACTTACAATTTTTTTGTCTTTTTTAGATAGAGTCACTACAAGAAAAAAATTAAATTAAGACAGAATTATTTTTCATCCCAAAATAATAAAATTGAGACGGAATTTGTGACAATTTTATGTCACAAATATTTTACTTTTGTTTCTTTGTTTTAGTTAAAAAGTGTCTATCGTCCTTTTGTTTTGTTTTTGAAGTCATATATTACATGATATTGTACTATTTTAAGTGATATATTAATGCATTTATATATTTATACATATTTGATTAATCTATATGTCTTTATCATTGCTTTAGATGTGAGGTATTAATAGACCTAGAGGACGACCTAAAGGATTTGAAAGGTTTCATTCATTCCTACTAGTTTGGAGCAAAGGAACACTGCCAAGTACACAACAACATTTGGCAGCACACCATCTCCATTTATCAACACACCATCTTTCAGTTAGTAATGATATTCATGAAATTAATTTAAATAATATTACATAAATTGTTGATGAGTAATATTGTTGTCTCTAGAGTGTAGAACTTGAAAATTATAGAAAGTATGATATTTTTTTAGCTACCCTCAAATTATTAGTATTTTAACCTTTTGGATGTAATGATAAGATTTTGAGACTTACATTTTATTTGAATTACTCTTATGTTATATTTATGATAAAGTATTCTTTATGTTTGCAAATCAATTTATATGCTAAGATGAAATTTTGCAATTCTATTCATTTATATGCTGTGTTAAATTGTGTCGTAACGATTTCAAATACTTTTTCAGCGGACCATTTTTTACTCTTTCTAAAGACACAATACTACAACCAACAACAACATTAATTCAGAAACTCAACATATGCATATTCATAAACATATAATCATGTTATTTTATTATAACATCAACATTTCATTGTGGTAATTCAATGATTCGCTAATCGATCATACAAATCATCATAAACATTCCTACGTTAGACACTTAAATATCACTCAATTATATCAGTCAATAATTTTTAAGGATCAAAACTGTCTTGAAAATTTCTCTAAGTGTTAGTAATTGAGAGACCAACTTCATGGCCTCGTAATATTGTTAGTAATGATATTCATGAAATTAATTCAAATAATATTACATAAATTGTTGATGAGTAATATTGTTGTCTCTAGAGTGTAGAACTTGAAAATTATAGAAAATATGATATTTTTTTAGCTACCCTCAAATTATTAGTATTTTAACCTTTTGGATGTAATGATAAGATTTTGAGACTTACATTTTATTTGAATTACTCTTATGTTATATTTATGATAAAGTATTCTTTATGTTTGCAAATCAATTTATATGCTAAGATGAAATTTTGCAATTCTATTCATTTATATGCTGTGTTAAATTGTGATATTCATGAAATTAATTCAAATAATATTACATAAATTGTTGATGAGTAATATTGTTGTCTCTAGAGTGTAAAACTTGAAAATTATAGAAAGTATGATATTTTTTTAGCTACCCTCAAATTATTAGTATTTTAACCTTTTGGATGTAATGATAAGATTTTGAGACTTACATTTTATTTGAATTACTCTTATGTTATATTTATGATAAAGTATTCTTTATGTTTGCAAATCAATTTATATGCTAAGATGAAATTTTGCAATTCTATTCATTTATATGCTGTGTTAAATTGTGTCGTAACGATTTCAAATACTTTTTCAGTGGACCATTTTTTACTCTTTCTAAAGACACAATACTACAACCAACAACAACATTAATTCAGAAACTCAACATATGCATATTCATAAACATATAATCATGTTATTTTATTATAACATCAACATTTCATTGTGGTAATTCAATGATTCGCTAATCGATCATACAAATCATCATAAACATTCCTACGTTAGACACTTAAATATCACTCAATTATATCAGTCAATAATTTTTAAGGATCAAAACTGTCTTGAAAATTTCTCTAAGTGTTAGTAATTGAGAGACCAACTTCATGGCCTCGTAACTCAAAATTCTTGCATCTTTTGGGAATTCATCCTCAAGGTCAAATTTGTTATATGAAATGTGCTATTTAATTTAACCTTTGAAGCATGGAAAATGGTGACTTGGTGAAGAAGTTACAAACTTCCAAAGTTGGGTATTTGAACATGTAAAAAATCCATAACTTAGAAAATTTTCCAAAACCCTAATCTTAACTTTTGAAACTTTTGATTGACTCTCTTGATTAAACTTGATCAAATGACTTTAGTGATCATATTTTCATGATACTTGACCTCAAAAGTCCATAGTTGACCAAAATTCCCAAAATTCAAAGGTAGATCTTGCACAGTTGACTTTTGTCAATTGAATTGCATTTTCTCCAATACCAATTGAATCAAGTTCTTCTAGCCAAATGGATGATATGAGTGGGACATAATGAAGTATTTGTGATCCTTGAATCATTTTTTGAGCGATAAGACCATGCTTTGACCAAAAGTCAACTTCCTCCGAGAATTAGGTCAAAACCCTAATTGGTGTACTAGATGAATTTGAAAGTTATTGACCTTGACTTGAAGCACTCTTGATCTTGAATATTATTGATGGGAATCATTTGAGCATATGAGAAGCTTGTGTCTCTTTGAGAATCACAAAACCCTAATTTGTCGGGGCCTTCTTGGTCAGTCACCTATATTGAAACAAGCAAACACATTTTTGTATAATTTGGGTTAACAAATAATGCATGAATGATTTTATATGAAATGGATGATGATAATGGAGTGGGGTCTTAGGGTAAAAAATTGGGGTATGACAACTTGAGTAGCGTTGTAATTCGACATTATCTTCAAATGAGAGTGTCTCATATATATAGTCTCATAAAAATGACTGTTGTGAAGGACAAGTTGAAACTTTCCTCGCAGCTTGATGTAAAGGCTCCAAAAAGTCTTTGGGGACAAAGAGCACCCCCAAATCCGGATTTGTACAATACGTCTTGCAGTAGTGGAAAAGGTGATGTACTATTGTACCATATTACTTCTAGTGCAAGTTTCTGATCATTCGTTTTTTGAGATGCACTTATGTTTTGAAGTAGAAAAAGCATAGAAGAGATCTGGTAACATAGACGATACAAGAAAGTTGAGTATTTAGAGTCATGATGAAGTCTTCAAAGTTGTAGCAGCAGCTTATCTGAACGACGCATCTTAATTTCTGAGCTTGGAAGCAAAAGCTTATCTGAAGCCTTAAAATCTTGATTTCTGATCTAATATAGTAGCTTAGCTTAAGAAAAAATTGTAAATCCTTTATCTGACGAGCCATTCAACATTCTTCATAACTACTGATGTCACTTCAGAAAGAGATGAATAGTTCTTCTAATGTGTGTTGACGCTAATTCTGATGATTTTCTGGACAGCAATCCTTAATCAACCAAAATAGTAAATCTACACACTTAAGAAACTATAAGAGTACAAAATTGTTACATAAAAAATACATGTATTGTTATCATCAAAGCTAAAAGATTGAATGCAGAACCAAATCTTATTCTAACAGACCCAACCAATGAATTGATGTTGTTCAAATTAAACTAGAATCGAAGGAATCGATGCAGTGAAAGAATCATACCATTGAACCCCATTTTATGTGTTAAAGAGCAGGAAATGAATGATGAGAGTCATGCAATTCAAAAAATAGTGGTTTGTTTAAGCATGTTTTCAAGAATAGTTAAATTTTCAGATTATATACTTCTTTATCAATTTGAATAGTTGTACTTCTTTAATGAGGTGTATGGAAAAATAAGCAATCGTAACCGTGATGAATTGTAATTTATATTCCCAAAAGTCGTTGCTAAAAATCGAACTTGGGACCTTTCGGTCTATCACAGCGATTGGATTAGCTAACCATTGTGATATCGTGCGCGCTTTATAGAATACAACAGCAGTCCCAGAACCGTGATTGTAAGTAACACATTTACGACAATACTCTATATAAAAACGTCTGGACCCACGTGATTGTATGTATTTTCCAACCGTTGTTAAATGGGTGTTTCATAGTAGTGACAATAGGTGCTCCCTTTTATGTTTTAATGTGTTTTATGCTTGAATTAAGGTTAGCTCTGTCGAGCTGAGGCAAGACTGCAGTAGTCTTTAACTGGGAGCGCAAGCTCAAGAAAGAAGATGAACTTAGCTAAAGGAAAATAATAATGAAGTCAAATGGTTTCTAGGGAAAACGTGTAAGGATGGAAGTATTGGAGGGAATCTTTGATGTGTTTGGAAGAAATGTTATTTGAAACAAAAGGATAAGTTTTGGAGGCATTAGAAGAAAAAAAGATATTACAATAGTACACTGTGGAGTATGCGTAGAGCCACCTGCACCTTGTTATGGTAATCTTCCACAAGACACCTTGTCCCCCACCATTGTTCCCTCGTACCTGATTCCTTGTTGGATAAGTAGAAGAAATAGAGTGATGGCACTGATTATTACTTGGGCTTGATGTGATATCCTCATATTAGGCCCATGATCTAATGCATCATACGAAACCCTAACTCAAGTCTATAAATAGAGCCTTGTTGAGAAAGAAGAAGTTCAACAATTCCAAGAGAAAAATATGGAAGAAAATAGTGTGAAGGTAATGGAGAGAAAAGGGAGAGTTTCTTCTTCTAGCCCATTCCTGCACTTGCTGATAAATTCTGGTGTGACTGAAGTCATCTCTTATAGATTATCCATCTTAAGAAGTCTTCAAGTTACTCTTAGGCTTATTTTTCTTTTTCAATATTTGTTTAAGAATGTATCCTTTAAGAACCATGCTTGCTGTTTGTACTCAGTTCATTATGAGAGATCCAACAATTAGTGGATTTCATACTAAAAATGATGGAAATGAGTAGGGTTGAGATATTCACTCAATTAGTTCTCTTAGAGATAAGGAACTACAACTATAAAAGATTTTCAGAATACCAACAAACATGCATTAGGGTTACAAGTGTGACTTAGAGATTTGTTCCCTTGCCCTAAGAAAGCATTTTTGATATTATAGAAATACACTTTTAGATCACTTTGACCTTTCCTGGAACGACACCATTCATCCTGAACACGTAGTGACTTCTTTAATATTAATGGATCATAGCTCAACACAATCTCTCTTGATATATTCTTACTCTCACCTTACTTTGTTTAGATTTGATTTTGGAAACATACTGAACTAATGAAACACATTTATTGTTTTTCTCCTTGCTCATGTTTAGCTAAAAAGATAGTTTCTTGAAAAATCAATTAAGTAACAATTTCACTCCCTGTGGATACGATATCCTTACTTTTATCACTTGCTACATTTTAAACATACATGCATACTTGCATGTGAGGCTTTAGAATTTTACACAACAATGGCTCACCATATTTTGGGCATCGATTCAATTTTTCATACTCTTTCATGTATAATATGCAATCATTATGGCATGCATGTATTTGATATACTTCAAACCCATTGGACAAAATATGAAATCAATATCTTGTAGAAGCCTTTGTTTCAACAACTCAAGAAATTATGTGAAACTTTTATCCATCCATCCACTTTTTGCCTTAAAATTAAACAATTTTAACACTCGAGACAATCATATAAAACTTGTGCACCCCTTATATAACGGCGCATCCTTGTCACTACAAAAAGTATCACAAATATGAATTTTCCTAAAAGAATATTCTTCAATATCACAGACCATATCTTCTAGTCGATCATCCATATCTACATTAACTTCTTGTCTTTCTGACATCGTAGTTTGTTCTTTAATCTGCTACACCAGGTCACATCCATATTGTATAAATTTGACAAATTCTATCACAACATAGGTGATGAAATATTTTTTCTTTTGAAATTTTGTGATATTCCCGTATATAATACAAGGGCAATACAAGATTCTACTATTGTCAGGAAGATTTTGTTCCGCGTATTCAAGGAATTCAAGATATCTTTTCTCATACACTTGAATTAATCTATCAACTTTCATCAAACTACGATCCATAATACATTCTGAAATTTATATCAAAAGCGTGTAAAATCATTTAACAATACAACAACACAACAACAACATTCTCAATACAATAACTTACTAAATCACTTTTCAACAATATGGAAAAACAACATATACCATTAATACAATAATACAACAACAACATGTCAACAACACAATAACAATCTCACTGCAACAACCCAATAACAATGAAACAACTACACCAACAATATATATCATTCTCCACAACACAAAAACAATCTCAATCTTACTCAATCATAACAACATATTACATTAAACAACAACAAAAACCTATTAGTATCTCAACAAAATATAGCATTCAGTCACGATCAAAATAACAAATAGAAACATTACAACTCAACACGCCCTCTAACATGAATGATGGTGAAATATCTAATGTATCATAAATGTGAAGAAGATGAATATGCCAATGAATGATTTTCGTGTACCCTTCTTGAAGTTTCATCTTTCCCTTCAGTGATTCAGACTTGAAATGGTAGAGTTTGCTTGGTGTCTTATTGAGATTGGTATCTGTTATTGCCTCCTTCTGTTCTAAAGGACTTTCTCTAGGGCTTTGTTATGTTATAAAGGAAGTAAACTAAAATGCGTAATGTTTTAATTTAAGATAAACATTTTTCTCGATGTTCGACAAAAACAACCATAGTGATATCTTATACATGTTACCAAGGTTTCTCTTCTTAACCATGTTGAAATGATGTAGGGATTTGTCTATAAAAGCTCAACAAGCACGTCATTCACCTTTTTACTAAACCTAACTCATTCCGCGTGAAACTTCATATTCCATTCTTCAAAAGTTAATACATTATATTGGAAAATTTGGTTTAAAGATTAATGTTAAGTTTCACTTTATCAAGTAAACAATATGCTTGAACCTTAACACCGATCTTTAATGCCGGAATCTTCAAGGTAGTAAAGATGAATGAAGATATTGTGCACAAAGCGTCCCTTAGAGAAGACATGGCAACAAGGTATGGTGGGTTTAAGCATTCCTAGCCCTGCTTCCGTCTTTCTATACCAACCCCACCCCGCCCCCAGATCCAGTCGCGGGTAACGCCCCAATAAGGAACGTTTTTCCCCGCCCTGTCCCTACTTGCATAAATTGTATTTTTTTAAATATATATTATTCTCATAGCAATAAAAGTCAATAATCAATATTTGATCATTTTAAAAATAATTATAATACTTGATCATTTTTATTTAATTTGTATTTTAAAAAACATGAATAATAATGATATTAAACTTATAATTTAAGATTGAGAAAGGTTCGTGTGTAATAAATTTATAAAAAGTAAGGATAATAAAATAAATTTAATAGGCGAGTGCTTGGTGGGGGCGGGTGATAACATCCCTCAATCTCACCCCCGCCTATGTAATTAAAAATCAGGTTTTCCCCTTACTCGCCCCCGCTCTCAATTAAATTGACTTTTCCCCGTTAGGATCGGGGTGGGATGGTTAGGTCCAGCTTTTTTGCCATACCTACTTGAGATTGTAAAAATTGAGATTTTCTGTAAAAAAAAACTATACTCTATGGGAGATTGTAAAAGCTAAATTCTTTGAGATTGTGAAAACTAAACTCTCTGAGATTGTAAAAATGAATGTCACATTTCACCACTATTGAAAATAATGATCGAGATGAAAATTATTTCAATTTTAATATAAATATACAAATTAAGTGGACACACGTTTTTTGTTAAAAAAAAAAAGAAAAAGAAAAATTATAGGTGTTAGGATTCAAAACGTGAAATTTTTAATATATCACTACAATTGTTAGTCTGAATCGTGGTGAAAAGATTTTTAATAAATGAAAAAATGAAGCCGTCTAATTATGAATTATTATTTGATAGAAATAATATAAAATGTATATTTTATAATAGTCTGAATCGTAGTGAAAAGATTTTTAATAAATGAAAAAATGAAGGCGTTCAAATATGAATTATTATTTGATAGAAGTAATATAAAATGTATATTTTATAATAGTATAATTAATCATATGTCATGTCAATAAAAACTAAATTTCACTCAACCCAATGAAAACATAATTTAATTTTCTATATTCATTGATATTAAAGATCAAATACTTAATCTTTTTATACTAAAGAAACTATAATCCCTTCTACACAAACCAATCCATGTTAGTTGACATAAAGGCATATAAATAGAAGGGAAACTCACTATTACTCAAGATACTTCTTCCTATATAAACTATCATTCCCTACATTTCATGTGGGTTTCACTAAATAATCACTAAATATAAGTGAATCCAAATTATTATTTAGTAAAACCCCCCAAAAATTCCATCATGTATGATGTACTAATCATCTAAGGACCATTTTCAAGAATATACAACAATTCCTTCTTCATAACCTCTCTCTTATCATCATCACAACTCTGATTCTGATTCTCTTGCACTAACTTCAACTTCTCTCTCATTCTCTTCTGAAGCATGTTTTTCTTCACAAACATTATGCAATGTCAAACGACACACAGGACAAGTTGATTGTTTCCTTAGCCAGACATCAATGCAAGAAAGATGAAAAGTGTGTCCACAATAAGGTATTATGCGCAACACTTCTTTTTCTTTGTACTCTCCCAAACATATCACACACCTGTAAAAAAGCAAAGTTATAGGTCAATAATTTATTAAAAAATAAATAATTTTTGAAAAATTACTTTGTAAAAAAACTTGTAATCATTATCAATAATAATATAATATGATATTCAAATTAGATATTAAACTTAACTGTGTACATTGAATGGTATTAAAAGCCTCTTGATTGAAATTCAAAGTAGGAATTGCAGCAACAAATGCAGGCTCAGGTTCATTGCCATCCGTTTCTGGCTATCAAATAAATAAAAAATCATAATCTCAGCAATTACACTATAATAAAACAAAAAAAATAAACAATGTATCTGGTCTATATATGAATCAGAATGATCGAGACCAGATGAAATAGTAAGAATAAAAAATATACATATACATTAAAATGAAAATTTACCTGTTCAATATCTGGCCTCGATTCAATCTGAAATATAGTACGTGAACCCACATGTCTGTCTCTAAATCTTCCACAGATTATTCTTGTACAAACAAATACAATGAATGTTGCACTCATGCCAAATCCAATAATTGTACTAACCAAGTTTGCACCTGAACTCATTATATAAAAAACAAGAAGAAAAAAATAAAGCTTCAAAGGTATATATATTAATATAACATAGCCCACAAGCTCTTAAAGATAAAGAAGATGATAAACAAGAAAAAAATGAGGACCCAAAAAAAACCCTTTAAAAAAAAATCATTTTTTTATGTGGAATCTAAGTGGCTTTGGTGTGACTCAAAGTGAAGATGAATGGTGAGAAAGAGAAGTAGAGAGTTGTGGAAGAAGAAGGTTGATTCTGTTGATGTTCATTGGAATCATATTCGTGGGGTCCATTTTATGATTTTGACTAAGTGAAAATGAGTTGTTATATCAAATCCAACGGTTGAGATTGATTATAAAATCATTGTTTTTTGGGGGAGAAAATGATCCTAACGGTTAGGATAGTGCAATGGATTTAAGAGGTTTTGAAACCGCTGCTATAGTTATTGGTTTGGTCATTTTTGAACATAAATTAAGGCTTTTATTTATGATATTTGGATTCTCTTGTCCAAAGGACAAATGTTGAAAAAGGGTAATAAAGGAATTAAGGATGTTTTGGATTGGTTTCTAGTCAAATTTTATATATTAAATTCATGTGATAATATATATATGGATTATTGTTCATCTATTGCTTTTTCTAAATTCAATGGATCACTTAAAATAATATAAACTCATTGAATAATAATAAATATATATTAATTTAAAAGATAAATAATTTATTATATTAAAACAGTATTTATAAAAAAGTTTGTAAAAGCCACACAAAAATACAAATCTTATGTGGCACAAGATGCCATGGAAGATTAAATTGTAATAAATGAGATATAAATATTAAAGAGGCTTTGATGATCAAATGAATGTGTCCATAATATGATAATAAAATTTAAATAAAAAGGAAATACCTTAAAAGTTTGTCTAGGTGTAAAAGTGATAAAAGTTGGGAATTTCTTAAAAAAAGGAAAGATAAATTTTAGAAAAAGTATAAGAAAATTAAGGAAAACAATAAGATACTGGACAAAGGAAGAACAAAAAGTATTACTTTGAAAATGGTTGTATTTAATATAAAAAATATACTAAAAAAAATTTTAAAAAACTTTTTCAAATATTTTTTCTTAAAAATATTTTTAATTAAAAAGAGTACTTTCCCAAAAACATATTTCTTGGAAAAAATTTAATTTAAAAACTAATAAGTTAATATATTTTTATAATATATTTTTAAAATATATAAAATAAAAGTGCCAAAAATTTTAAATTGTGAATATTTAAATTATTCTGGGTCGGTTAAAAGTCCAATAAAGAGAGATCCATTGATGTTCTTAAAAAACTCAATGACTACTTGTTCCATGGGTATAAATATTTCTACCCAGCCCGCGTAACTGCGTAAGGCCTAATGTACTCACATTTTTTATATTTCACTCTACCCTTTTTTGGACTCATTGTCTAACCTTGGCATTGGAGTGCTAACCTTGCAGGTCTATACCCCCGTACTAGAGATTTGCATCACCATATTAAGAGTCCAACATCTCAATTCAAGCATGATCTAATTTCGATTCGGAACATTGTCGTCGTTTGTAGAATCGACTATTGATTATCGCAAATTTCTACGATGAAATCTTGTCTGATGCGAAAGCTAATTCGTTGTAATAGAATGCTAAGATAAGGAAGGCCATAACCTCTCTTTAGAGCTCCTTCGTACCTTTTAACCTGGTTCTTCTTCAAATTTCTAGCATCAATGAGACCAAAAGGAATCACCGAGCAAGGAAAAGTTTCTGCAATTGAATTCCCTTCGATCTGCATAAACAAAATGTGAAGTGGAATCGAGGACCCCAATATCATGAAAGGATATATGAGATCCTAGATAGGACATCTTCCAAACTATAATCCCCACGACAATTAAAATTTCGATAGTTCGGTGTGCCTTGAGATGGTCGGGGGTACGAGAATACACACACGTTATTTGGGTCGACATGAGAGGCTGACTTCATTGAGCACGTGCCAATCTTACAAATCATCAGCACGAGATTACAAACCTGCATAAGTCGATCGCAGAGCAAACAAATAGAAAAAATGGTGAACGTATGTTTTATCACTATACTTTCTGGGAAGTCGTCGTCAACGCCATCTGATGGGTCGTAGTCAACTGCGCTGGATGTAATACTACCCATAATCCATCGATGGGAAAGTTTCACGGGAAATACAAAGAGATAATCATTATCTTTGATGATCAAATAACACATGGCTCATTTTCAAAAGGACAAAGTCGTTAGGGTTCAAACACCCAAAGAAGACAATACCTTGTAGCCACAATGATGCAGACTTGAGGTTGATCGAAATATTAACACTAGAAGAAATTATCACATGTTCAAGCTTGGCTGGCCATCCGTCATTATTGATTGTTCAACATTGCACAACTTTAGCAAAGAAGATGATAAGGACCAAAAGGGTCCTAATAACCATAAAGCAGTATTGAAGATTGTTTTCCTCAACCCCATTTGGGAGAAGGACATACTGGGAATCTACCACCACACCGATGGGTTCGAATAATATTCAGGCTAATTATTTTAGGAGAGAAATTCAAATTTTGAATCATTTTTTTTATCTTCTGATATGAATAACATTATAATTTGTGTCAAAATGGTGTAAGTTTCCCCCTTTCTTTTAAAAGTCGTGTCAAAGAAATAAAGTGTTTTAAGTTGTAGTTGGTGCACCCCTTCCCCTTAGAAGCTAGCCACTCCAAGCTATAATATATGGGGTCCGGAGACATCAACCTTGAACTAGGTTCAAACCTATGGACAGGGAAGGGGTCCCAACTCTAGGATGGGGACAATCGCCAACGACGCTAAATAATTATGCCAGTTCCCAACGAAAAGGACGGGTAAGACTTACACCATTTCTCAACAAACGTGACATGTAAGAATTATGCTTGTTCCTAATAGGTGGGAAGACTAATGACAAAACTCTAAAGATAATGTCGGTTCCCAACAAGTAGGACGATTGAACCAAAACAGATCAAGCTTCCCCTACTCCTGATAAGGAGGGAGCGCAGAATAAAATCAACCCATACAATGTTAGATCTAAAGGCACAAAGATCAATGAAAAAGAAAAAAACTCAAAAAATATAACCAATAAAGCAACCCGATAACAAAAAATAAGTTTGATTGACATAATAAAAAGAATTCATTGCAAAGCATAAAGGACAACAAAGTTGTGCAGGTCAAACAAAGACAAAATAAATGATTCATTAGTGCCTCCTACGAGATTTTCAATGTCTGCTACAATGGCAACATCCTAGACCATATTCTCTAGGTAAAATTTTGACCGACGAGCACGAGTTCCCAAACATAACAGCTCTACCTGATCGCCACCTGGGTAACTAGAGTAGAAGGAAATTCATGGATGTCCACCTCCTTTTGAATATCAAACAACCTAGCCATTTCTTTGTGAAGGTTAGATAACTTCTCTTGGAGTCGTGACCGGTCATTGAAAGTCACATCATACTTACCCTTCAAAATATCTCTTTCTTTAGAAGGATTTCATGGATCCGAAATATCCCCATGACGCGCAACTGCTATACACATCAAAGAAGCGTTGCAGAATATGTTGATGGCAGATTTTGAGATCACCTCCATCTTCTTTGTGTCATGAATATTCTAGAGTTAACTAAGGTCATACTCAAGAATGCAAGCTTGGGCCTTCTACAAAATGTGTGGTACTCAAGAATAGAGGAAAATGGGGAATTGAAGAGATTAGGCAGAGCTCTTAACTAAGGTACAAACAGTGACTAGGGGACAAGGTGAAATATTGCAAGCTAGCACATAACATTATCCTTTAAAGTTGTGTGGCACTGTAGTGGATGTGTACTATGGTACAAATGTTTGTCCTCTAACGCCTATTTCTTATACATTTATAACCCAATCAATTCAATCACCCTTCATTCTGTATATTAATGACATGTATTCCCTATGACTGAGATTGATGTTTCTCTTTCGCCTCAGCTACTTCAACTTATTTAGTTGAGTAACAAATGTTGATCCATACTGTCGTTCCAGGTCTTGAAAGAAGTTAAATCTACATAAGCAACAAACATATAAAGCTAAAAAAGAGAGCACCTACTGTGCTCTTTATAAATTACTGTAAATTAAAACAACATATTGCAATCAATTAAACTACTAAGTGATGACAATAGAAAGATATATTCAAGTATTAAGTCTTGTAATAACTCATAAAATGTGAGTTAGCATGGCTCCAAACCCTATTTTTCCAAATCCATTAGTCGGAACTAACTTTTCCCACTCAAGAGAAATCAGGCATCACAGACTCGCAACTAACTTGATCCACAAGTTGAGAGTTACAACAAATCTACAGAGAAATATTTCTGAATCTTGAAAACAAAAATTGTTTCAATCTTCTAAATTTTGAAAACTTTAATTCTGGTGGAGATTTGATTCCTTTGCTCTAGATTGAATATTCTTGACCTGCATAAATCACCGAAATATATCCAAAGTAAGTATCACAAAATAAATTTAAAACAAATCAAATCTATCAAGATTCTAAACAGCCTGTGCTGATCTTCTGATACAGAATGTCACAATATCAGTCAGGACATCTGGTTTTTCCTGTAAGCTCATACTCAGTTGTAACAAGAGATCAAGATGTTATGAAATCTTTCTTAACATCTTTCAAGAACCATGTTTTAGCAAAATTCTGCCAACCCCAAAATCAAGGAACTAACATTTTCCCTTGGTTTCACAAAATCGACATAACAAGTTTCTTAGGGTTTGAGTTTTGATTCTCAGCTCCTGCAACTTTATGTTTTACTTATAACCAAAAAGACGCCTTTATTTTGTATAGATTTTATGTCGAATATCCTAACTCAGTTTTTTAGAAAACCGAGATAATAACTCTAAATTTCTTATTCATTTAGAACCAAAAAAGGCGCCTTTATTTTTTTTATAGATTTTACATCAGCTATGTTCCCTTAGTTTTTAAGAAAATCGATTTAAAAACTCGCCCCGCCTTCACTTTTTTGCAAGGCAAGCCAAGGTTTCACGCCTGCTCCCTCTAATATGCCCATCCCATTTTTTAGCGGCCG
Organism: Vicia villosa; assembly: GCF_029867415.1. NCBI lineage: Eukaryota > Viridiplantae > Streptophyta > Magnoliopsida > Fabales > Fabaceae > Vicia > Vicia villosa. Next base: position 116,820,644 of record NC_081186.1, on the reverse strand, counting down.
TTTGCGCAGTAGGCCTAAACGATTCGAGAATTCCTATTTTCCACCCCTAGTTGTTGTGCTTTTATAGTATGCTCATATATTTGAGCTTTTCCAGTATGTTTACATAGTTATTGATTTCGTACAAAACTAAGAAAATTCAATGTTGAGCAACTCAAATCATGTTTTGTTTCATTCTATAGAAATGCTTGGTAAGTATTACGTGATGTATCGTTAAGTATGTGTCTATTTTATATATCCATAATGTCGCAGTGATATGTGTGTGATTAATATATGTTATCAATTTATTTAATAAATAAGTCATTGTTATACATTATTTTATTTCACTTTAGTATCTGAACTCGTTTAGAAATGTGTGTATTGATTTTCTTCCGCTAGGGATTTTTAACTACTGCTCAATTGTATTAAGTATATGTTTCTTTGAATTTTATTTCAGTTTTCATTATAATTAATCCATTTTATTAAAAAAAACCGCATTTTTAGTAGGAATTTTAAATAATATCTTGGAGAAAATCAGGGATGTTGCAAAGTACACACTAATAAAACTATAGCGTCTCCTTTGACGAAAGGATTAGCTAGAGAGAAAGTTCATAATACATCCAATAATATGGGACTAATGTCTAAACTGAGTTTTTCATGATGGTAACCCGACCTAATAAACTGAAGATCCCAAGAAATAGGTTCAATGGGTAATAAAAAATTGTGAGTAATATGAGGTGATCATGCTACTATAAATAAGTAAAGCATGAATCCTGAAGCAATAAAGGGATGAGATATTATAAGCGCTTAATACGACCTATACTCTATATGAGGAAGTGTCTAGGCTACAGGAGTACTGTTATACCCCAAAATTTGCCCGCATCTTTTTTCAAGAAAACTTCAATCTAAAAATTAAGAGTTTCATATAATCTTGGATTTTCACATCCTGATTTATGAATACTTGATTTTTAGAATTTTTTTCTTATACAGTATTTTGGCTTGCTGTTGAATTTATTCTTACGCAAACGCCAGTTACTGTTTATTACTTCACACACGCTATTTTATTTGATATTTATTTACAGATAAGTAGTACTGACACAATTGGTACAGAGTTAAATCTTTTGCAGGCGCAGAGTCCGGGATTCAGACTGTACTGGTAACAAGTAAATTATTATTAATTTTTGTTTCCCACTAACTTTTGTACTATATTCCATTATTTTCAAAATCTCTTTTCAAATCTCTTTTTCAAAAATCAAATCTTAACTTTATTCTACACATCTCTCTTTTTCCCAACACTATCATACACTTTTTTTCAAATCTTACTTCCACTCAAATTTTCCTTTTGTACGGAATCACTTCATTCCCCAACGTCTCTATCCCTCTTTTCATTCTATAAATACCTCTCATTTTTTTTCATAAAATCTCACATCAAATTCTAAATCATTTCTCAAATTTCTACTTCATATCCATTCTCTCTTCCTCCCCGGCAAAATGGCGAAGCGGATGGAAACGTGTTTTCTTATGGTCATCACCATTGCTACGGTGATCATGTCCTTCTTCTGTCTGCATAGTCCTGAAAAATGTGGACCTGCGATGGTTACACTCCCGATCATCTATTTTCTGTTGGTCATAGCATGGGTTATTAATCGTCATTCTTAAAGTTTGTCGTATCTCTTATTTTCTTAAATGTACCGTTTACTCGTCGTACTGTTCATTATAGTATGTAATGTTTGTACTGTCAGTATTAAATGTTGTACTATTTGTCATACTGTTGCTTTATTATTCAGATAATATTTTGTGTGTTTTCTGCCAGTCAAATATTTATTTTTCTGTGCATTAAATGATTTTCAGGGTTATTATCGGTAATTTTGCTCGCATACAGTAAATATTAATTATTTATTATGTCTGTGTTTTTAACAAGTCATGTAAATAAACTTTCATCATTCACATAAAACAAAAACAACAAAAAGAAAATTAACTTTGACTGTTGATTTTTCACTCTAACTGCTACATTAATGCCTGAACAGTCAATTGATAGTCAAACTGCTGACAGTACAATTCTCCGTGTTTTGTACCATCAATCAAATCAAACTTTTGCATTTCAAAATTCCAAGATTTTTGTCCTAGAAGTCTTCTGAATATCACATGATTAGCAGAGACTCATCACTGCACAAAAAACAGGTACGCTTAACTGTCTCCTACACAAACAGTCCCTGATTAGGGTTTATTGTTTTTTCAGGAGAAACAAGTTTTTGAGACCTCAAATGGATTTCATGGACCTCCATACATCTCAAAGTACCATCATACAAATTTTCAAACTTCAATTCACTCAGACGCACCGTCAGCAGCTCAAATAGTCAACAGACGACCCGTTTGACCAAAAAAGTCAACAGACAGTCAAAAATGAAATTTTTTGTCAACATCCTTATTTTGTCAAAGGATTCATCATTTTATCATTGGATGATCATAATTCATCAAGGAAAGATCAAAAATCAACAAAACCCTAAGATTCAAAATTAGGGTTTTCTCCTAAAAAGTCAACTCAACTTTGACTGATCATAAATCTCTCATCCTTCATCCAAAAAATTCAAACCAAAGCTCATTTTGAAGGAAATTCAATTATCTTTCAAATTCAATTGGCCCCATGATCATTAGGTTCACCATTTGAAAAATATGAACCAAGACATTACAGGTCATTTTCAAAGTCAACAAAAAGACACTTTTTTCAAAAGGATACACAAGGAGCATCAAAAATCATTTTGACATGAGACCAAAGACATTGGTTAGAGGACTCTTTAAGGTTTCCAAAAAGTGCAATATCTCCTTCATATGACAAAAATTGAGGGATTTACACCTTGTTGAAGTTGGCTAAATTTTGGGAAAATGCATAAAACCAACATTGCTCAAAAATGTATGTTTTCCAAATGGGGCCAAGTTTTAATAGTTCAAACATGTTTACCATGATATAATGGGCCTCCCACGACCAAGACAAAGCCCACACCATTTTTATTCATTTTTGGTTTAATTTTATCCTATTTTAAGATTAAATGAAAATGGAAAATGGAAGGATAATGCATAGCTTAGTTTCTAAGCATGAGTCATCAAAGAATCTTTAATTTTCTGCAGAAGATTGAAGTACAAGGAAAGAGAAGTGAAGAGGAGCAAGACTTGGTCAACAATTCAAAGATTTTTAATATTTAAAAATCAAGAATTCAACAAAGGCAATCAATGCTTCTTGGCTTAGTTTCTAAGCACCTCTTGGCCTATAAATGAAGTTGAATACTTCAACAATAGGACACACACGAAATTATAGCCAAGGCATAGCAAGAAAACTCACCAAAATTCTCTCAAAATTCCATAACTTTGTAATTTTCAATTTCCATATTCCAATCATTATCAATACAAACTATCACCTTCAATCTTCTCCTAAGGTGGCATAGAGTAAGAATGAACTCATAATATGGTCCTATAAGAGTTATAACACGTGTATAGTACTCTTCACTTTCATACATAATTAATTTTCGTTTTCATACATTTAATCAATATCAATGTAGTCTAATCATTCTAATGAGTTCATGAGGTCCCATAGGGTAGATCTGGGCCCTAACATGTTAGCTCCCACGTGAGAATCATCCCATGCCATTAACAAGTGCTCATGCATGTTCAAACTTCAACTCCATCGAACCCATGGCTACAGCGCTCAAACAGTGAAACTAATACCATATTTGGACTCAGAGCATCCTAATTAGGGGATCTGGGTCATTTGTTACTCTTCCTAACGTTTGTTCTTGCAGGTTTGTGAAGCTACCAAAAATGGTGTTTTTTATCGTAAAAATAGAGGGGGTTTAAAACCGCCGCTATCTATGTTAAAAAATGAAGGTGACGGAGGTTGAAGACGACCACGCGTCCAAGCGTGGTTCGTCAGTCAAAGCTGACTCTTCCCTCCGCTCGCGTGGCTCCTCATCATTGGCAGGTCAACTAGTCTTCCATCCACGCGTGCACTTGTGGGTCCCAGTCAGAAAGTTTGAATTCTCCTTGAATTCAGCGCATGTTCCCCACCATCATATCATGTTCCCTCACGATCTGAGCCCTTGGATCATCTCAACTTTTCATCAAACGCACCAGACAAGTGGTCCATACCATGGACTCATCAGCATCACACACCTGATTATTTTACTTTCTATTTTTCTATTTTTATTTTAATTTCCTTGCAAAATTAATTAAAAATAGTTTTAAAAATCCAAAAAATACACAAAAAATATTTTTAAGTTTCTAAAATAATATTTTATTTTCTGATATAAAAATATTTTATTTTTCTTCATAATTTAAATATTTTGTATAATTAATTAGATAATATGCATATATTTATCTTTTAATTATTTTCAACCAATCAAAAATCATAAAAAAATTGTTCTTTATATTAAATATTGTTTATATATCATAGGCTAATTTTGTACATATTTAGAATAATTTTCTCTTTAAGTTTTAATTATTTGTGTAATTATTTATATAATTATGTGTTAATTAACTTAATAAATTTCAAATCAATTTCAAAAATCCCAAAAAAAATTAGTTTTGTTTTAAAATTAATTAACAAGCATTTTGAACATATTTTGAACTTAATTTTTAGGTTTGAAATTTATTTTCATCTTTTTTCCTCATTTTAATTTAATTAATCATGCATTAATTATAATTAAAATCAATCATAAAAAATCCAAAAACATTTCTTTTATTTTCTTACAATTTAAATTCCTAGATAAATGTATAGGTTGACAAATTCATGTAAATAGCGTAGTTTACATTTCCTGCACAATCGATGTAATAGCGTAGATTTACTTTCCGCATTTTAAATTCCAGCACATATAAACTGCGTGTATGCCAAAGATAAAATTGAACCGTTAGATCACTAACTTCAAAAGATAAAATATCTGAATCCAAACACAATCACACTTGCACCTCATAAGGTAATCCCTTTTCTCATTCTTTTCAAAAATCAAAAATCAAATTCTATTATTTCGAGCGCAAAATCGAACTTTTGTTTATATCCGGTGAAAGGATAGATTTTTAAAGGAAATAGGATAAAGACCTTATAACTCAGGGTAGATGTAACACCCTGGATTTCCGCTTACCCCGCAGGGCTTCCGGCCTACCAAGCATGTCACCAGCTTAATCAATAATCCCCACTAGGTCCGCTTATCGGCTGCCCAGGAAATATTGTTTTTGCCTCCCGCAGGAATCGAACCACGTACCTAGGGGTTAAGTACATATTCATAGCTCAATTGGTAGCAGGAATTGCTATGAATACGTACTTAACCCCTAGGTACGTGGTTCGATTCTTGCGGGAGGCAAAAACAATATTTCCTGGGCAGCCGATAAGCGGACCTAGCGGGGATTATTGATTAAGCTGGTGACATGCTTGGTAGGCCGGAAGCCCTGCGGGGTAAGCGGAAATCCAGGGTGTTACATTAAAAAGGCGCCTTTTTAATGTAACACCCCGATATCTGCTGCACGCATCAACCGTGTCGGCCAACCGAGCATGTTACCCGGCTTAATCAATAATCCCCCCTAGGTCCGCTTATCGGCTGCCCAGGAAATATTGTTTTTGCCTCCCGCAGGAATCGAACCACGTACCTAGGGGTTAAGTACATATTCATAACAATTCCTGCTACCAATTGAGCTAGTAGCTCAAGTGGTAGCAGGAATTGCTATGAATACGTACTTAACCCTTAGGTACGTGGTTCGATTCCTGCGGGAGGCAAAAACAATATTTCCTGGGCAGCCGATAAGCGGACCTAGTGGGGATTATTGATTAAGCTGGTGACATGCTTGGTAGGCCGGAAGCCCTGCGGGGTAAGCGGAAATCCAGGGTGTTACAGTAGACCTCCTAATTTGCTTGCTCAAATCAAAACAAACAAATCTCTCATATATCATTGTTTTTCAAAATAAAACTTTCAAAAAGACAATACTTTGTATACATCCAAACAAGGATCATTACGAAGTTAACGTTGTTTTTTTCAAAACATCTTTTGTAAGATAAAAACACTTTGTATACATCCGCACAAGGATCATTACAAAGTCAATTTACAAAGGTATTTGGAACCACATATGAGCATTTCAAGGCAATCGAAAAGTAATTGAAAACAAGTGAGCTAAGCAAATTAAAGAGCCCATGGATAACCATGGATACAAAGGGTGCTAACACCTTCCCTTTGTATAACCTACCCTCTTACCCAGAATTTCTTAAAGGTCTTTTTTCTGTTTCTTTTATAAACCTTTCCTTAATTGGATAAAATAAAAGGTCAGTGGCAACTCTCTGATTTTCAAAAATACAAAAGCAGAAACAAAAAAGAGTCAGTTCGCGAATCTCTCCACGAGAGGTATGGCAAAAAACCGAGCGCACGACAGAACTGGCGACTCTGCTGGGGATACTTTCTAAAAACAAAATGTTTTCAAAAGGGGTTACCTTTAGAGAATAGATCATTCCGATGTTTTCAATTGTTTGACTTGATTGCTCTATTTTTCAAAAGGTTGTTTGGGTATTTTGCTTGTGTGAAAGATTCTAACCCGAATCTCGAGATACCTTAAGTATGTGACAATAGACCAAGGAAACTGTACGGCATGTACCGATACGGTTGATCTGGTAGTCACCGTTAGTGCGATACTTTGGTTTATACTGATGTCCCTTGAAAACGATCAAGGAGTATATTAGGCTTCCGAAATGTCATTAAAACACTAATTTGTCTTAGAACCTTTTAGTTGAACTTGACTTGTGGCCTATTAAGTGGCTAGCTTTGAAATTGATCGAAGTTAGTTATCCTCGAGGAATATTTTGATCGGCCGTCTGAGCGCCGTATTGAGATGTTACCTCCAAGGATCATAGAACCCGAATGCTATTCTAGGACAGGTTTTAACCAACTCAACTTCAGTGGGGAGGGTATCACCTATGGACTTCATGCAAGCCTTTAAACCTAAGGCTTTTGTTTGATTTGTTTGTGTGTGCCACATGTTTGACATCATAACATCATAAGCATCATAAGCATATCATTTTTTCACTAATCATTTCAAGGATCAAAGAGTTTACCTTTGTTTTGTTATTGCAGGTAATGGCTCCCGCCACCAGAGATTACATCCGAATCAACATCTCAACGGTGCCAATTTGAACTGAAAAACTTAGTATCAGAATTCCCCAGGAATGTTCAATTCACCGAAAAGCACGGTCACCTACTCCATTTGGTTACCTCAAAATTTGAAGAAGACATGATACGGGTCCTGTTCCAGTTCTTTGATCCCGAACATCATTGCTTCACCTTTTTTGATTACCAGTTAGTACCCACCTTGGAAGAATTCTCTGAACTAATTGGATTACCTGTTCGAAATCAATTACCTTTCACTGGTTTAGAAAGAATTCCAAAACCTGAAACCATTGCTGCTGCTTTACATTTGCAAAAGTCAGAAATCGAGTCCAATTGGGAAACAAAGAGTGGAGTTAAGGGTTTGCTTGCTAAGTTCTTAATGGAAAAGGCTCGATTACTACTAGAAAACAAAAGTTACCCAGCTTTTGAGGAGGTTATGACTCTTTCGATCTATGGGTTGGTTTTATTCCCTAATCCCGACCAATTCATAAGTGTGCACGTCATCAACCTTTTCCTAACCCGTAACCCGGTACCAACATTGCTGGGAGACATTCTACATTCTCTACACACTCGTACCATGAAGAAACGAGGAACTCTCATGTGCTGTATACCACTACTGGCTAGGTGGTTTACATTTCATCTTCCCCGATCAGTGTTGAGAAATGAATAAAGAATGCAATGGTCTCGCAGGATTATGTCTTTGTCTCATTCAGATATCCGGTGGAACAACTTCTTTCAAAGAGACATTACTATCATTGATCATTGTGGAGAGTACCCTAATGTGCCACTACTTGGCATCAAAGGGGGCATCACTTACAATCCCTCTTTAGCTTTACGCCAATTCGGATATGCACGGAGCAACGGTCCTCATGACATGATTATCCGTGGCATTGTGTTTGATTACGAGGATGATTCCCACAGACATCGACGAAGGTTCATACATGCGTGGGGAAGTGTCTATAGAATAGAAAGCAAACATTTGGGACAATGGAGTTCTATTCCTATGGAACCTTACCTCAGATGGGTTCGGGCTCATGCTCAGAAACTCATCATGCCATATCCCGCTATTCTACTTGTGACTATTGAGCCGGAAGCCGAAGGAGACGAACCTCAAGTTATTCTACATCCGGATATGCCAACTGACCTGGAAGAGTTGCAAAAATCTTGGGTTCAACTAAAAGAGGAAAGAGATACCTTCAAAGCACACTGTCAAGACTATGAGAGAAGATTATTGGAGCTCACCGGACAACTCCAAGAAGAGCAGCAGATCAACACATTCCTGGGTGCAAAGAAAAAGCGTCCATGGGAGACCTGAAGGATCCTTCATTTTCTTTATTTATTTCTGTTTTGTAAGCCCGAATGAGGCAAAAAAGAAAAAAAAGAAGAAAAAATAATAATAAATTGTTTGACTAACAAATGTTTGTTTTTCTTTTGTTTTAACAAATCTAAACTCTAAGATCCTTGAAAACATTGCATATACATTTCATTCATTGCATATACATTTCATTCATTGCATATACATTTCATTCATATACATTGCATAACAGGTTCACATGACGGATTTCTCATCTCCTCGCTGTTTATTTCAGTCAGAAAAGATGGAATCTGAAACAAGCATCAAGAATCTCGAAGCACAGAACGCCCAAGTTCAAGTGGCAATTCTGGAACTGGCAAAGGGGCAACAAGAACTGAAAGCCCTGATGATCAAAAAGAAAAAGAAGCCCAAAGGATCTGTAGGCTTGAGCCAACTGAAAAGAAAGATCAAAATCCCAGCCAAAAAGTTCAAAAAGCCACTGATCCCTGAAATAGTCGGTGATGGTGAACAAGGAGACAATCACAGCAACCAGGGTTCTGCCAAACCCTCTCTCTTTTGTAATGAAGAAGATTATCATTCTGGAGACGAACAGGATGATGACAAGTACCAGCAGTTGGAAGAACGCATGAAAGCTATGGAGATACAAAAAATACCTGGCTTAGATTTCAATGATCTGGGACTCATCTCAGATGTTGTTATCCCTCCAAAGTTCAAAGTTCCTATCTTTGCGAAATATGATGGAGTTTCTTGCCCAAAACTACATCTGAGGTCCTATGTAAGGAAGATACAACCTCACACAACAGATAACAAATTGTGGATTCACTTCTTCCAAGAAAGTCTGTCGGGTACACAACTCGAATGGTACTACCAGCTGGAAAGTACCAAAGTTCATACCTGGGAAGATTTAGCTGCTGCTTTTTACAAACAGTATCAATACAATGCTGATCTTGCACCAACCCGTACTCAACTAAGGGGCATGTCCATGGCACCAAGAGAAAGTTTCAAAGGATATGCACAAAAATGGAGAGATATGGCTGGAAGGGTTCAACCACCCTTATCTGATCGCGAGCTGGTCGACATGTTCATGGGCACTTTAACTGGCCCTTTCTATAGTCATTTGCTGGGAAGCTCATCATCAGGTTTCACTGACCTGATATTAACCGGGGAACGTGTCGAAAGCGGCATTCAAAATGGAAAAATTCAAATAGGCTCTTCCTCTGGTACTACAAAAAGGCCCATCAGTGGGAAGAATGAGGTCAATACAATGCAAATTCAGAAAGGTCGCAAGAATGAGCATCATCAATCTGTGGGGGCAGTTCTGATCTCCGCATCTGCACCTCAAAAAGATCAACAGCCAAAATATACGCGTCGACCAGATGCATCAAGAAGAAATTTCACCAGAATCAATATGCCGATCTCTCAAGCATTGCAGCATTTGCTAAAAGCATATCTGATCACATTAAAAGATCCTCCAAAGAATGTCAACACTTCTTCTCCGAGTTATCGCCCCGATGCAGCGTGTGCGTATCACTCAAACTGTCCAGGACATGACGCAGATCACTGTTGGGCCCTGAAAAATAAAATACAAGACATGATAGATGCTGGGGAAATTGAGTTCGATCCTCCAGAAACTCCAAATGTCATCACGGCACCCATGCCGAAGCATGACAAAACTGTCAACGCTATCCTAGACACTGTTTACATCTATGATGTGACCGAATTGTCAACTCCGCTCCTCGAAGTCAAAGGAAAGCTAATCCAAGCTGGTTACTTTCCAGGTTGTGACCCTGATTGCTTTTATTGGTCATACCTGCCCAATGGTTGTGAAAATCTGAGAATGGGAATTCAAAAATGGATGGATCGCCGTATCATTATGTTTGAGAGGCTCCCTTCTATGGACGTTTTATGCGAAGTCTTTGCAAACGAGATGAGAATAGAGGATGTCTCAGTGATCTCCAGCTTACCATTCAAAATCTCTGCCAAGGCTCCTTTCAAAATTTCCGCTACACTCAAAGTGGCATCAGTAATCATTGCTAGTCCAACTCCATTTCCATACTCCTCAGACAAAGTTGTCCCGTGGGGTTACAACACTAATGTTTATGTCCATGGAGTTAAGCACGGTACCTCGACCAAAGAGGCCCTGAATTTTACTGCTCCAACTGTGGATAACATTGTGGGTACCAGTAAGATTACGAGAAGTGGAAGGATCTTTTCACCAGAAATTTCTCCAAATGTTGCTACTGGTCCAGTCCAGGTCCCAGTTCCTAATCAAGATATCAACGCTCGAGGCAAAGAGCCACAAGTTGAGCCAGTTCAAATACCGGTGGAGGTCACTGTTGAAGATCCATCGAAGCAAGAAATGGAGGAAATATTGAAAATCATCTGCAAGAGTGATTACAATATTGTCGAACAACTGGGGCACACTGCTTCAAAAATCTCAATGCTGTCTCTGTTAAAGTATTCAGAAGCTCATGCCAAAGCTCTGATGAAGTTCCTGAAAGCTGCGCATGTGCCTCAAGAGATTTCAGTCGATCAATTTGAAAATTGTGTTGCCAATCTAACAGTGACCAATGGCCTCGGTTTCTCTGATGTTGATCTAACCCCTGCTGGAAAGAATCACAATAAAGCCCTACATATCTCCATTGAATGTAATGGCACCACTCTATCTCATGTGCTGGTAGATAACGGTTCTTCTTTGAACGTGTTACCAAAAACAGTACTGGAAAAGCTTGACTTCGAAGGAGTTGTGTTACAACCAAGCGATGTTGTGGTAAGAGCCTTCGATGGGTCAACAAGAACAGTGTACGGAAAGGTGAATCTCCCAATCAGAGTGGGCTCTCAGATCTTTGATTCTACCTTTTACGTAATGGAAATTCACCCAGCATATTCCTGTTTACTAGGACGCCCTTGGATACATGGGGCAAATGCTGTAACTTCTACCCTGCATCAGAAGTTGAAATATCCAGTAAAAGGAAAGATTGTCACAGTTTATGGCGAAGAGGAATATGTGGTTAGTCACATGAGCAATTCCAAATATGTCGAGTTGGATGACGAATTCATCGAAACTCCCTGCCAATCTTTTGAGGTGGTCTCTCCAGATGTCTCTACTACCAAGCATATTTCTGCTACTCCAACTACAACTATGGCTTCTCTCAAAGATGCCAAAGCTGTGATCGAAAAAGGTGATTGCACAGTATGGGGACAGCTCCTCGATATACCTTACAAGTCCGACAAGCTAGGCCTAGGCTATGATAGTGGAAATCAAAAGAATGATCAAAGTCCTTGTTCTGGAGGATTAATGTCACATTTCATCAGCCAAGGAGTAAACGCCATTGAAGACGATGGAGTGTTCTTGAACCATATCATTCAGCCATATCCAGATGAAATTCCACCCATTTCCATGGGAATGTGGGATACTTTGGGAGAACCAAGCAGCGGGTATAATTATCAATATACCGCACCTCAGAATTCTTTTATTGCTATGGAAGATATTACCCCAACTGGATGGGGTGATCAATTTGAAAATGACAAAAGTCTCACAAGTCCCAGCACTCAGCAATATCAAAATCCACCTAAAGAAGTTTGGGATACGCTAGGAGAGCCAAGTGGCAAATATGACTTTATGGTGAAATATTCCGCTCCTCCGAGCTCACAAATCGCCATGGAAGATATTGTCCCAACTGGATGGGATGAACATTATGATGACAATTTTACTCCTGAAAACACCATGGAAACACCAAATAACAAGGGTTACTTTCTGTCACAGTACACTACTCAGCAGACTGCACAAGTCTCCCTCAAAGACATCATCCCGACTGGATGGGACGGCCTTATCGAGTATCTCGCTCAGCCAACAGAGGTACCTCAACCTGGATCCTCATATCCAACAAATCATCCTACTTATCCTGAAAGATCACCGACTCATTTCCCCACCAATGAAATCAATGTTGTGGAAGATGAAGAAGACAACTGCAACTGGAACAGCTGGATACTCCCTGCTCACAACAATGGATTGAACAACTGGAAAACTGAGGATGTGATCTCCTTCGATCAGGAGTAAATGCAATTTCGTGTTTTCTTTGTGTATATTGTGCAAAGATAAAAATGGTTCCTGTACTATCGAACCATGAGCTTGAAAGCCGTGTGCCTTGTCCGAAGCACACTGGTCCTTTTATAAGGGTTTATCATATCATGAGCATGTGCATTCAATAAAATCATGGGACGTTTGCATATTCAAATTTTGTGATCCTTTTTCTTTCTTTTCTTTTCAAATAGCTATGTTTTCTTACACACACTCACATAAATAAAATGCAGATTCACATTCACGTTGGATCCAGTCGATAACGATTCTGCTATTGCCCGTCATGACTTTGAAAATCCGATCTACCAAACTGAGGACGAAAGTGAGGAAGATTGTGAAGTACCAAGAGAACTTGTAAGGCTGCTAGAACAAGAAGAGAAGGCTATACAGCCTCATGAGGAACCAATTGAGGTTATCAACTTGGGCAGCAACGAAGAAAAGAAAGAAGTCAAAATAGGGGCTGATTTAGAACACAGTGTCAAGCAAAGACTGATTCAAATGTTGCAAGACTACGTCGACATATTCGCCTGGTCCTTTGAAGATATGCCAGGCCTTGACACGGACATTGTGGTTCATCGCCTGCCAATCAAACAAGGTAGCACTCCAGTCAAGCAGAAACTACGAAGGAGTAGGCCTGATATGTCAAAAAAGATCAAAGACGAGGTTGAAAAGTAATTCAATACCGGCTTCCTGAAAGTTGTAAGTTATCCTCCTTGGATAGCTAACATCGTGCCCGTACCTAAAAAAGACGGGAAAGTCAGAATGTGTGTAGACTACAGAGATCTAAACCGGGCAAGCCCCAAAGATGATTTCCCTTTACCTCACATCGATGTACTGGTTGATAATACCGCACAATGCAAGGTATTCTCCTTTATGGATGGATTCTCAGGATACAATCAAATCAAGATGGCACCCGAAGACATGGAAAAAACAACCTTCACAACACCCTGTGGAACCTTTTGTTACAAAGTAATTCCCTTTGGTTTAAAGAACGCAGGAGCAACCTATCAACGTGCAATGGTAGCTCTATTTCATGATATGATTCATCAGGAGATAGAGGTGTATGTCGATGATATGATTGCAAAGTCCAACACCGAAGAAGAACATCTGGGTCATCTACACAAGCTGTTTGACAGACTCAAGAAATACAGGTTGCGACTGAATCCAAATAAGTGTACCTTTGGAGTAAGATCCGGCAAACTCTTAGGTTTCATCGTCAGTAGCAAAGGTATTGAGGTTGATCCGGCCAGGTCAAAGCCATTCAAGAAATGCCTATACCCCGTACCGAGAAACAAGTCAGAGGATTCTTGGGACGTCTGAATTACATCGCCCGACTTATTGCCCACATGACCACTACTTGTGTGCCGATCTTCAAACTGTTGAAGAAAGATCAAGTGGAAAGGTGGAATGACAAATGCCAGTTAGCCTTTGACAAAATCAAAGAGTATCTCCAAAAACCGCCAATCTTGTTACCACCTGTGGAAGAAGACCTCTGATAATGTACCTAACTGTGTTAGAAGATTCAATGGGGTGTGCACTGGGGCAACATGACGAGTCCGGCCGAAAGGAGCATGCAATCTACTATCTTAGCAAAAAGTTTACCGATTGTGAAACAAGATACTCACTACTCGAAAAAACTTGCTGTGCCTTAGCATGGGCGGCTCGCCGACTAAGACAGTATATGCTAAATCACACCACTTTCCTAATCTCCAAAATGGATCCTATCAAGTACGTGTTCGAAAAACCTGCTCTCTCTGGAAGAATAGCAAGGTGGCAAATGATCCTAACAGAATATGACATTCAATACACTTCACAAAAAGCAATCAAAGGAAGTGTGGTAGTTGATCATCTGGCTCATCAAGCAGTGGATGATTATCAAGCATTGAACTTTGACTTCCCAGACGAGGACATTATGCTAGTCAATGACTACAAACAACCAGGACCAGAAGAAGGACCCGAGCCAGGATCCCGGTGGACTATGGTTTTTGACGGAGCTTCTAACGCACTTGGCAATGGCATCGAAGCTGTGATCATTTCTCCTGCAGGAGGTTATACACCATTCACTGCCAGATTATGCTTCAACTGCACTAACAATATAGCCGAGTACGAAGCATGTATTCTGGGTCTCAAAGCTGCAATCGATCTAAGAATCAAGTTCCTGAAGGTCTACGGAGACTCGACCTTGGTAATTTACCAAGTCAAAGAGGAATGGGACACGAAGCACCCGAATCTAATTCCTTACAAAGAATATGTGTTGAGTCTGATTCCTTATTTCGAAGAAATCACTTTTGAACACATCCCACGCGAGGAAAATCAACTAGCTGATGCCTTGGCTACCATGTCATCCATGTTCAAAGTCAGGTGGGACAATGAGGCGCCGACGATCACCATTTACAGACAAGATGAACCATCCTACTGCAATGAGATCAATGCCGAAGGAACGGGAGAAAAACCATGGTTCCATGAAGTAAAAAGATATCTCGAAACTCAGGAGTACCCTGAAGGGGCGTCCATCAACGACAAAAAGTTTCTAAGGAGGTTTGCCACCAAATTCTTTCTAAGTAATGGAACCCTATACAAACGCAACCATGACTCGACTTTACTTCGTTGTGTAAACAAGAAGGAAGCAGAACAGATTATGGAAGACATACACGATGGTGCCTTTGGTACTCATTCAAGTGGACATACAATGGCTAAAAAGATCCTCAGAGCAGGTTATTACTGGTCTACCATGGAGACGGACTGTCATCATCATTCCCGAACCTGTCACAAATGTCAGATATATGCAGACAAGGTACATGTACCTCCAGTCCCGTTAAACGTCCTGACAGCTCCTTGGCCTTTTGCAATGTGGGGTATTGATATGATTGGAGAAATCAAGCCCACTGCCTCCAATAGACATCGTTTTATCCTGGTCGCCATTGACTACTTCACAAAATGGGTAGAAGCAGCTTCATTTGCTTCTGTCACCAAGAATGTTGTGGCCCGGTTTATCAAGCACAATCTCGTTTGTCGGTATGGCATCCCTGAACGGATCATCACAGACAATGGCACAAATCTAAACAACAGAATGATTACTGAACTTTGCACACAGTTCAAGATCAAACATCATAATTCTTCTCCATATCGACCAAAGATGAATGGCGCAGTGGAAGCTGCCAATAAAAACATCAAGAAAATCATACAAAAGATGACAGTAACCTACAAAGACTGGCATGAGATGTTACCTTTTGCTCTTCATGGTTATCGCACATCTGCGCGTACTTCAACAGGGGCAACTCCATTCTCCTTAGTCTATGGTA